>NC_065580.1:154830414-155130414 GCF_024542745.1 Macaca thibetana thibetana
CTGGCATCTCCTTCTTAAAAATACCGCTACTGTTTCCCGCATGGCCTTTCTTGTAAGAATTGTAAAGTTCACCTTCTTTAAAATAATTACCTAGGACTTCATGAAGTTATTCTGGTTACAATGCCCAACTTTGCTATGGCATTCTATGTTGAGTTTATATCGCAGCACCATGTTTTGGGTGAAATCACGTGAGAAAAAGTCTTTCCTGGAAACAACTGGAGTGGTCCAGTGTCTTTGTAATGGGAAGGAACTTGGACTGTGAGTCAGAACAGCTGGGTCCCAGCCCTGGCTCTGCCTTTGAGCGAATCAGCTCTGTGCCTGAGATCCTGTTTCCTTTGCCCTACTGTGAAGCATGGGACCAGGCACTTTCTTTCTTTTTTTTTTGAGATGGAGTCTTACTCTGTCCCCCAGGCTGGAGTGCAATGGCACGATCCCAGCTCACTGCAACCTCCACCTCCCGTGTTCAAACAATTCTCTTGCCTCAGCCTCCCGAGTAGCTGGGATTACAGGTGCCTGCCACCACGCCTGGCTAATTTTTTTGTATTTTTACTAGAGACAGGGTTTCACCATGTTGGCCAGGCTGGTCTCGAACTCCTGACCTTGTGGTCCACCCACCTAGGCCTCCCAAAGTGCTGGGATTACAGGCGTGAGCCACCGCACCCGGCCAGAACCAGGTGCTTTCAAAACTCCTTCACTTCTTATCTTCGGAGACACCTCTCCAGCGATGCCAGGACATCCAGACTCAGCGTGATCATTACAATTCGCTCAATGCATCAAACTGAATTTTTAAAAGGTGAAAACAATGGACTTGATACAGACAGCAAAATGAATACACTGAGAGCAGTCAGAGAAGTAGCCCCTGACCCAGCGTCACACTTGGGGTTGCACAGAGATGATGCCAAATACAAACTCCGCCACCGTGAGTAGAAAGAAACGCAGAGCAAGGCTGGGCTCTGACTTCTCGGCCTAACCTAAGTGTGGCTGGGACTGAGACCACCGCCAGCAATCAGAGGGACAAAAACACGAGAGGGAGGAACCCATCTATGGGAGGAGCAAAAGAGGCCGACTTGGAGGACCAACAGGCGCAGAGGCCGACCAGGAGAGTGGCGACCCGTGTGGGTGAGGTCCAGTGGGATGCAGCTCCTCCTGCAGCCCCAACACAAGATCCACATTGAATGCGCATTGTTATTGATTGTCCTGGCTTTTAGTTGGGGAAATACGGTACCCAAGTTGGAGCCAACTGGATGCAGCACCCAAGAGCAGGCTGGTGTTGGGAGAACAGTGGGCACAGAGAGGGCCTTTGCAGCTAGCACCCTTTGGCAGGAAAAACTCTTCAGCAATGGCAATCGAACCACCAACAGCAGGAAACCCTATGGGCACCAGAGTCTCCAGGAAGAGCTCTGCTTCCTTTCTGGCTGCATGGACCCTGGCACCCCATAAGGCCCTGTGCTAGGCAAGGCGTGGCCACCGTGTCGGAGTGCACAGAGCTGGAAATTGCTGCCTTCATCCCAGGCCTGCCCCTCTCGAGCCCAGGAGCATGGGCAAGTCCCTTAACCACCGTTGCCTCAGTTTCCTTTCTATTCTGTGTGCTGGAGTGATAAGCCATCTGACTCTGAATTGCAGGCACCAGGAACAAAGGAAAGGATGGGGCATGCAGGGGAGGAGGAGCAGGGAGAGGGAAGACAGACACAGGTGCTGCTGTGGCTGGGGAGGGCAGTGGGGAGGAAGCCAGACAGCAAAACTACCCTTGGCCCCCCCTCCCCCCGCGAAGAAATCAGCAGCTGGAACACACCAGATACATCCTGTCTGTCAACCCCTCTGGCTCCACCCATTTCTGACTCATGGGCAGGTCCCTTGGGAGCCCATTTTGGGCTCTTCCCCTGCCTGAGCCCACAAGGTTACTGTAGGGCAAGTCTTTATCTGGTGGCCACCCCACCCAGGCTGCGCTTCTAAGAATGGACAGTTGGGGCTCCTCCCTCACTAAGAGCCATTACCAGCTGGCTAACTGTGATGATTCATGTGATCAGTTTAAACACTTAGAGAATATAGGGGTGACGAGTCACATACTGGGTGATGTGGTTTGGCTCTGTGTCCCCACCCAAATCTCATCTTGAATTGTAATCCCCACGTGTCAAGGGAGGAACTGGGTGAGAGGTGATTGGATCATGGGGGCGGTTTCCCCCATGCTGTTCTCATGATAGTGAGGGAGTTCTCATGGGATCTAATGATCTAAATGTGTGTGAGTTCTTTTGCTCTCTCTCTCTCTCTCTCTCATGCCACCATGTAAGACATGCCTTACTTCCCCTTCACCTTCTACCATGATTGTAAGTTTCCTGAGCCCTCCCCAGCCATGCAGAACTGTGAGTCAATTAAACCTCCTTTCTTTAAAAATGACCCAGTCTCAGGTAGTTCTTTATAGCAGTGTGAAAACGGACAAACACATTGGGTAGGGGAGCGATACTCTTCACTTGCAAACACTGGCTACAGCTGTGTGCCAGGCTTATGCCAAGACATTTCAAGCCCAGATGCCACCAGGTTTCAGACATCTACATTTCTGCATTACAGCCCATCTTCACTTTACAAGACACCATTCCCAGCATTTTCAACCATCATGACAACACTTCCAAGGCCACACATAACAGACGAACAGGAATCACTCTATGTTGCTCACTGCTTTGCCACAATTTGTCTATATGGACAAATGAGGCCAAAACATGACATGGTGTCCTGGTTTCTTGATACATTTTCCTATAAAAAGGAAGAAGGAGAAGGCTAGAATCCTATGTTGAAATTTCGACAGGATCAAAGGAGTGGGCCTACATCTGAGCCTGCCACAGAGCTGCTTTCTTAACAGAACAGGCTGGCATGCTCTGAAAATGCAAGTATCGCATCACAATGCTATACCGTTGTCTGTTGAGAAGGTACTGAATCTGTTTCTGGTTGTGCAAACATAGACATACAGTTACCCAGCCACCAACTGGGCTTGCAGGTCCCAGGGACCAGTCTGTCAAAGCTCTAAAATTGTGATTGCAATGAAGACAGGACTGCCAGTGCCAAGGGTCTCAAAGACTTAGCTTCAAGAGGGTAGAAAAACAAAAAGAAGATAATAAGGAAAAGAAGAAAGACAACTAAAAATTTAAACTGTGAGTCTTGGTTGGTCTTCTTCAAAATGAAAGAAGGGCTGAATCCAGTTTTAAGTTCAAAGTCCTAAAATATTAGAATTTTCCAGGGGTACCTGAGTCATTTGTATTGTTCCAAAGTCCTCCCAGATTTTCAAGTTGCTTTCCATGATTCGGTAGAAACTAGGGACCACGGTTTCTTGATGAAGTCTGACACGTCCTCTGCCTGTCAGCTCCCCCAACCCACCTGTCTGATCCACTTAGGAGCAGACAAGGGGTGCATGGAGCAGAAGGAGATAAAGGATAAATTCCACAAGAAGAAACAGATCAGGCTGGAAAAAAACACACCAACCCAGGGTGGCATTAACTCCACAGACCCTGAAACTCTAAAGCCAGGAAAGATTGCTGAGAAAACGCAAACTACCACTCATCAATTCCCTGTAACATGCAACAAGCTGGTGGCGAACTCCTGCATTGTGTGGCGTTCCAGACACCTCCTGAGCTGAGCTCCATCCTCTCTGTTTTTTCTATTTTTATGTATACAGCTCATTTCAACAGTTTAGTTTTCTTTCTAGCCCACCATGACCACCCACAAAAGAATCCTTTCAAGATGGGTCTCTGGAGAGGTCAGTCTAGGTCGCTGGCCACTTTTTAACACTTCACACTTGGGAGGGGGCGCCTGTCTCCCATTTTCCTCTGGGTGGTTCAAAAACAGTTCCACCATCAATCTTTGTGAAATTCTCCATAATGACATCGCAGAATTTCAGAGCAACCACGAACTTTGAGATCACCAAATCCAACCCGTTCATTTTATAGGTGAGGAAAATTCAGGCAGAAAGCAATAGAATAAATTGACCACTGCAGTGACAGCGTCGGGAAGAGAAACTCAGCCTTCCAACTTCCAGACCCCAGTTTTGCCCAAACAACGTGTTGCCTCCTTCAGAGGCTCCTCCCAGCTTGATACACAAAACAGCCGCCCTCCCTACCTTTCTTCCTCCACCAGGGTCCTTCAGGAACCGAGTAGGAAAGGTCCCTGAATTCAATGTTCACAGCTGCCCTCCGAGGCAAGGAGGAGAAGCGCTGGGCTTCCGTGAGGCTGTTATCTACTTTTTTCAGATGCCCATTCAGCAGGTCCGTCTCAGCGGTCTCCATGCTGCTGGACACCACCTCATCCACCGAGACACACACCGACTTGGGCTCCGTCATCTCTGCAGAGTAACTGCTGGCATTCTAGAAAAACCAGAGGAAGCAACAAGACCTGTTATAAGCTGCATCAAGAGAAAGAACATGAAGAGATTCACCATGAGGCTCAGGGTCATTGATTATTAATAGCAACACTTTTTCCACTGCAGGAGCGCCTTTGGCCCCAGGAGAAACGTGCCTACCTACAGGAATTTGTCATCTCTGTCACATTTTCTTCTATTAAAAAATGCTTAAGGTAAAGTGTTACGCTGATCTACAAGTCTTACTTTGGAATCATAAAATCGAATCATAAAACTATACTCGATGAATCATCCATTACCTCAAAGAAGAAAACACTGGCCACCATAAGCAATGATCTGTTTACAGTCCCCTCATTTTAAAAACCTCCATAAAGACACACCAGGCGCCTGAGACATAAATAACCGAGAAAGTTTTATTTACACTGAGCTGTTTTGTGTCTCTCTCGCGTAATCTCATAAAAATGTCTCAGGAGCAATGACATCACCTGAGCTGCTGAGTTTTGTGGGGACTGGCCTTTGTATTTTGCATTTAAAATTTCCAAGTCACTTACAACTCTACTGTCTTGCTACCTCTTCATAAAAGCGCTGAAAAGTCGGAATGGTTAATATTTTTTAATCTGTTAGACAAACAAGGAAACTGAGACGTAGACAATGTAAGGACCGTGTTCCAGGTCCCACAATCAAGTGAGTAGCAGAAGTTATCCCAGAATCTGAGTCATAAAAAAATATATAGGTATTCATTTCATTGCATCATAAGAGTACCTAATCGTTTGTAGCTACCATTGGCTTTTAAAGCTTCCTCTGGGAGTCAAATGGAGTATCACCGATTGCCAAGAACCCGGAAGTATCCATGCAAAGAAAGGAATATCCTTTTTTAATGGCCTGGCAACCGAGAGCAGATCAATAAGCTTCAGGTACCTTCAAAACACGGGAGAACCTTGGGGGAGCAAATTGCTGTGCTTTTTCTTGCTGTCTTCCAAGTCGAGAGAGAACATCTCACAGTGCCAAAAGCACACACACACCCCTTCCGGGCATCTTCTACCTCTGAAGGCCTTCACGAAATCAAAACTTAGCTCCTGGGCTATAATACTGTGTGGCTAAAACTAAAGGTGCTGAGCGAAACTCTGACAAAGCTGAGCTTGGTCTGCTGGTCCCGGGCATGCGGGATGTCTTGGATGCCCGCGTAAGTGGGTTCCCGCATCCCCAAGCAGAGCTGGGAGGGTGTATGTGTGTCTGACAAGCGATCCGCACTCCTCAGGGGTCTGGTGTGATGATAAGATGCAGACCCCAAGGGAGCGACCGCGAAGCCTCCTCCCAGCTGGTCCTGATGCCCCTGTGGCAGGGCCTCTTGGAGGAGCTGCTGCCCCATGCCCCTCAGCCTGCCTTCTGGGCTCCTATGCTGCTGCCCCAAGTGTTTAGAGCTCACTTTGATTCCAAAAGGGCCCCCAAAGCCCCAGATCTGGGCCTTGGAGGGGGCATGTCGACAAAGCTGTGGAGAAAGACAAAGGGCTCTAGGCCTGGTTCCCCATGTCCGTTTCCATCCCCACCTTGCTGCCCAAGTCAAGACAGAACGTGCTGGGTTCTGCCCGATCCTGCTGGCAGACATGGGCTCTGCCCCGCGACCCCCGATGGCTGTGTGTGCAGTTGAGGGTAAGGCCTAGGGGGCTCGAGCAACTCCTCTCCTATTGTGGGCCCCTCCACCTTCACCCCAGGAGGCCAGCTGCCACACACCATCTGCTCCCTCTCCCCAGGCACCCATTGCATGTATGAGCCCCTGCTGAAGCCCAGGGACAGGTGCTTCTTTCCTGTGGCTGAAGCCCACACTGATACAGGGTGAATGGCCACCACACCAGCCATCTACATTATCATAAGGGCCTGACTTTCTCTGCTAGACTCACTCTCGGCTCACTCACTCACTCTCTCACTCCCTCATTCACTGGACAAACTGAGCACCAGATAAAGCCCTAAGGTCAGCAATCAGACAGACAGACATGGCCCCTGACCTGGCAAGCTCAAGTTCAAGATCCGGCCCAGGCAAGAAAACAGGCAACTAATTACCATAGGTCAAGGCAAGAGCCAGGCGGAAAGCAAAAGTGCCTCCGGATTGTTGAGAAGCTCAGCTGTGCTTCTTGATGCCTTGGTTATTTTCCTCTGGGCAGTCGCCTTGAGGACTCTTGGTCAGTGCATTTTCCCCATGTGTGCCTATGATCTGCTTCTTTCATTTTGAAGAAGACCAACTAATTACAATAGGTCAAGGCAAGAGCCAGACAAAGAGCATACCATGGGTAACTCAGAAGGGATATCTAACGCAACGCAGACCCTGAGATGGGGAGATGCAGGACAAAGTCTTTCTGCAGAAATAGAATCTTAGCTGAATTTAGCAAGGTGAGATGGAGGGGTGCTGGCTCCTGGTGGCCTCTGCTAGGGAACAGCGTAGACAAAGTCCCACCAGCACAAGACAGTGAAGCGTCCAGAGACCTGTAAGAAACGCAGGGGCTGGAGCGTAGATTTGGGCTGGTAGGGTGGGGGCAGGAAAGCAGGGGGCTTTAGAACAAGATGAGACTGGAGGGGTAAACAAGGTGCCCGTGGGGTAGGGCTTGCCAACTTGGTTAAGGGCTTTGCATTTTATCTAGAGATCTTTGGGGAGCCCTGAGGGAATAACAGGACCAGAACTGCGGAAGAGTCTCCTGCTGTGAGCCAGGTGGGGTGACAGTGGCCTGGATCCGCTGGTGGTAGTGGGGCTGAAGGCAAGGGGACAGGCTAGGAGGATAAAACTGGGTGACTAAACTGATTTGGGAGTAAGAAAGAGAGAAGCCAGAATCAAGTACTTGCAATGTAAAGTATTAAATAATAATGACTCGTGCATGCTAGGTAAGTGATTATAAACAATAGTGTTTATTGATCCAGCAATTACCATGTGCCTGTTAAACTCTAGCCTACATAGTTTATGCCTCTTATTACCTCCACAACTCTAACAGGGACAGGGGCCCTGGGAGCTGGGATGACCATCTCTAGTTCGGAGGAAGTATTGGAAGCGCAGAGACATTGTCTGACTTGCTTAAGACCCTGTGATTAGGGCGTGGCTGAGCGGCTTCCAAGTCTGAGACCACAAGCCTCTGTAATGGCCCTTGACTGTTGCTTGGCCTTCCACGGGTAAGTTGTGGGTGTTTTGGCATCTTTCAGGCCTTGTCCATTATAGGAAAACCCACACCAGGGAAATCATGCAGCCCCACCCCCAAATAAACCAACAGCAAAGCAATGCATACAGTTGACCACCTTCCCTCCATGGCATCTAACAGCCTCACCCAATTAATAAAATCTTGAAAACTGTGTGATGCGAGGCAGTGGCCTGTCAGTCTGAAATAGACCAGCTCTCTGGAAACACATCCTCCGATGAGAGCTGCCGGCAATGTAGGTTACAGCGAGTTTCTCCTTAGCCTCCTGAGCTCATTAAAATTAAAACAAATGCATCTTCTCTCTTCATTTTTTCCTTTCACTCTTCTGTTTCCCTATCCTACTGAAGCATTGTCTTTGACCTTCCCCCACCCCCGCACCGGGCCACATATGATTTGTGCCGCACAATACATTGTAAGTCATAGTAAGTTCATTCATAGATGTGGAATGCCAAAGAGACCCTGTTAGGATTGTTCCTGGCTGCTGTTCATGGGAAATTTTCCGGGGCGCTGAGCAGAGTGGCCCGTGATTACAGTTTGAACCTTGGGCAGATAGAGATGCCTATTTAGCTGGGGAGCGTCTTTAGCAGTCAGTAAGCCACCCACAGTGAATGGTGAGCCACATTCACCCCATTTCCACCAAGAACACAGAGATAGAAACTTTTTCTCCCAGCATTAGGAGGAAGTCGGGAAACAGGAAGAGGAGCCAGTCAGCAGCACAGTTAGCATGCAGCTGTCTGTCTTCTCTCTTTGGTTCACTGCTGCCAGCCTTGGTACCCACCTAAGCATCCTAAGCATGTAAGAGGAAAATGCGCTGACCAAGAGTCCTCAAGGCGACTGCCCAGAAGAAAACACCCAAGGCTTCATACCCTTAACTGAGCCAGAGACCAGATCACACTTGAGGGGGTCACTCACAAGCCCAGAACAGCTCCAAATACCACCCTCCCACTAGAAACATTTGCCACCCCTTGCCTGCCCACTGAACTCAGGGACTCCAGCATGTTCTCCCGAGTGCCTGGCTCACCCCTAGGCACCTCCTTTGACTCACAGCTCAGAGGATCCACACCAGGATGGACCCCAGAGCAGGGAGGTGAAGGAAAAGCAAAATTTAAGATCCCAGGTATCTCTGAAGGGCTCTTTGTTCGTGACTTGGCCAGAATTTATTTTCTTTTTAATTTATTTTTTTTTTAACCCTACAGCCCCCAGAATTCCCAGGTGATCTTTCATTCAAGGACTAGCTGGGGCCTAACTCTGCTTAGCTTCTACCATCAGACTAGTGCTTTCAGGGTGGGACAGCTGTGCGTGAATAGAAACGTTTAAACTTTTTTTTAAAGTACCAAGTTTTCAGGGAGGAAAATAATTTTCAAAACAAAATAATGTTCTCCAAAACAATGAGCCCAGCTGTGACTGTCTCCACGTGATAACAAAACAGTTGAGCTCTGGAGGCTGTATCAAATCATAATATAACACTTAAAAAAAATCTTGGTATTAAAAATCTGTACCTTAAAACATCGGATTCATTATTTTTCTACATGTCCATTATAGCAAAACCCACACCAAGCCACCTTTGCAGCTCTAAAAGGAATTCAGGAGTTACCTAGCATCTAATGTAAGATCAATAACTTTCTCTACCTGCAACTAACGTCAATAATCTCCTTCATTTTCCATGGTCAACCCCATTTAGGTTTCCTAATAGATGAATAAGTGCAAAAGGCAGAATTTCCAAGTGTTGCCCAAAGATCCAACCAGAGAAAAAGCAAGTGTCACCGGGAGGGAAACGGCTTTTCCGTTTTGTTCAATGCCTCTTCTACGTAGAAGCCACGCAGGGAAGACAGGGCAGCCCAGAGAGGGGAGTCAGACTGCAGGTCTCCGGCCCGGGCTCTCCCCTCCTCCACCCACCGCCTGGCCGTGTCTGCGGCCCCATTCTATCGTTTACACAAAATCATTATATAATGAGCTGGCGAGGCTCCGTATGTTCTACAGTAACCTGTTTGGAATCATAGGATGCAGTTGTCACAGCAGAGCATGCGCAGAAACCTGGCTACTTTTTTTTTTTTCTCTTGAGCTGAAGGCAAGAGGTAACTGTCGGTCAAATCCTGCTCAGCCCTGCTGACTTCAAATACAGGATGCTAAAAATGAAATACAGGGGAGGGGCGGGGTGAGCCCCGGAGCGTGCCATGCACTGTGGGCTTACAGCCTCGGGGAAGTAATATTAGGGTAGTAACTACACAGATACACGGCGTGGAATACGGAAGACTTTCCATTTGTACTTTAGCTACCTATAGATGCTAGTGTGCGGGGCGTAGACATGAAGGGCCCTAGGATAAGGTGAGGTGGGTGGCTGGGGGCCTGATGATTGGTTCGTTGTTTGTTCCTAATGCCAGAAAACCGGAAAGGGATATTCCTGACCACCCCTGGGAACAGCACTTACAGTAACTGTCCAGCAGTGAACTCGCCGACACCCCGCCATCCCTCTCCGGAGCTGGGGGGAAGTGAGATGCGCGTCCCTGTCACCACCGCGTCTCTCTCGCCGGCGCGCGCAGAAAGGCTGCCCGCAAGAATCCGGGCTTGCCCCTCGCGGGTCTCCCCGGGCCTTAGCCGCCCCCTCCCCGAGTGGGTCCGGGAGAGGCTGTCCCCTGGAGTGCAGTCGCAGGCTCCAGCTCTCTGGGGGCAGCTTCCTCTTTGGTTCCCCAGACCTTGCCTAGCGTTCCTGGGGATGGCGCGAGAAGTCCCCAGTCCCCAAGCCCACAGCCGCGCGCGCAGGGCTCCCCCTCTTCAAGCTCCTCTTCCCTCCAGCCCAAGCTGCGGCCCTTCCCCAGTCCCTAGTGCACTCCAGGTCCCAAGAGCCCCACGCCCCCCGCCCGGAGGCCATCAGGTCAAGGCCATCGGTCCACTTGTAGGGCTGCTCGCTGCCCCCGCCCCACTCCCGGCCCCTTCGCCTTGTCAGTGCTCTCGGCCAGTGCAAGGGGCATCCCGAGGCTCCAGGTGGCCCAGGCGGAGGGGCGGGGATAGCGATCGGAGCCGGGCGCCTCTGTAGGGTGCCCTGGGTCAGCGCCCAGAGGACGCGCTCCAGGGAGGGGTGTCAGGTCGAGTGTGCGAGTCTTTGTGTGTTTCCTGCTCTCCTTGAAAATAAAACCGATCCCGGCGGGCGAAGGATGCGCTCACTCACCATGGCGGTGCCGACCGAGAAAGCGGCCATCAGACAGGCCATGCCCCGGGGGCGGCGGCGGCGGCGGGGACGAGGCTTGAGCTGCGGGGCCGAGCCTGCGCTGGCTCCGGGATTGGCCGCTGCGCGGGGTGCGGGCTGCGCTCGGGCTCCGGCTGGGATCCGGCTCGGGCTCTGGCTCCAGCGCGCCCGGCCCCGCCCCGCGCGCGCGATTGGCTGGCTCCGAGGGGGCGGGCAGGCCGGCAGGTGCGCGTGCTCTTGTTTTGCTCCTGCGGGGGGCGGTGGATCAGGCCCCCCGAAGCACAGGTTCCGGGAGCCGCCCGAGCAGAGGCCTCGCAGGCGCCATGGGACCCCCCCTGCCACCCCAGAAACCCCGGGTCCCGAACTCGCGGGGGCTGGGCCTGCACGGCCCGAGTGAGGCTGCCGGGACACCCGACAGACCCTGGGATTCCCAGGCTAGGAAATCCACAGCCTCCAAGCCTCAAGCGGCTGTGTGATGGGGCCAGAGAGGGAGCGTCCAGAGAGGGAGCGTCCAGAGAGGGAGGGCGAGGGCAAGGGGGCTTCCTTCTTGCTGCTGCTTCTTCCCCTACCCCCACCCCCGCGGTGTTGGGCAGCTCTCTGCCAGGCAGGAGCTTGAGGAGTAAAGAAAAGATGACCACTCCAACACCCCCAACAGCACTGGTATGGGGTGACCCCTGGCAGTGAGGCAGCGTGTGCACTAACACATGTGACATTGCTGTGCGTCAGCCATGGTGCTAAGTGCTGGGTTACAAAGGGTGAAGACAGCCAGGCCTCTGCCCTCTGCTCACCCCCAAATAAAAAGAAGGCTCATTTTCTGCAGACAGAGGTGTTTCCAGAGCCGGGTTCAGAACCTGGCCATAGCCGTGTTCATGGAACTGTATAAGGAATGACACCAGGGCACCCTCCCATTTGGCCCCAGGCTGGAATATCAGATGGTCCAGCATCTCTAAAGCCTTTATTATATGTAAGTGGGGCCATTTCCTGGTAGCCATGGTGACAAGGCATTCTTTACTCCCAGTCTCAGGCCCTAATGCTTTTGTTAAGTTGTTTGCCTGTTGGGACGAAAAACAGGAATGCATTTCTTTTCATTTCCAGCACACCTGGGTCCCCCCCTCCCAACCATACCTCAGATGAGCCAGGTCTGTCTTTCTCCTCACCTAGAAAGGAGGCACAGCTTTTTATGCCAGGCAGGTAGGTGGACTTCACACCCACAGGTCAGATGACCATAACCAAATTCTGCCCCTCAAATCGGAGGAGAGAAAGGAGACGCGGTTATGAGTTTAAGGGGAGGTTCTGCCTGTGTCTGAATGGTGTTTTCTCAAGAATCGATCCGCCAAGCACAGTGGCTCACGTCTGTAATCTCAGCACTTTGGGAGGCCGAGGCGGGAGGATTACCAGGTCAGGAGATCAAGACCATCCTGGCTAATACGGTGAAACCCCGTCTCTAATAAAAATACAAAAAACTGGCCGGGCGCGGTGGCTCAAGCCTGTAATCCCAGCACTTTGGGAGGCCGAGACGGGCGGATCACGAGGTCAGGAGTTCGAGACCATCCTGGCTAACACGGTGAAACCCCGTCTCTACTTAAAAAAATACAAAAAACTAGCCGGGCGAGGTGGCGGGCGCCTGTAGTCCCGGCTACTCGGGAGGCTGAGGCAGGAGAATGGCGTAAAAACCCGGGAGGCAGAGCTTGCAGTGAGCTGAGATCCGGCCACTGCACTCCAGCCTGGGCGACACAGCGAGACTCCGTCTCAAAAAAAAAAAAAAAAAAAAAAAAAAAAAAATACAAAAAACTAGCCGGGCGTGGTGGCGGGCGCCTGTAGTCCCAGCTGCTGGGATGTTGAGGCAGGAGAATGGCATGCACCCGGGAGGCGGAGCTTGCAGTGAGTGGAGATGGTGCCACGGCACTCCAGCCTGGGCGACAGAGCGAGACTCCATCTCAAAAAAAAAAAAAAAAAAAAAAAAAAGAAAGAAAAGTTGATCTGTTACCTTGATTTTACACTTGGCTGAGATGAAGAAATCTGTTTACCAGGTGCTACTGCCCGGGTGCCAGGCCTAGGAGGCTGTGTGGTGCCTTAAACATACACCACAGGGAGGCCAGTAAAGCCTGAGTGTGCTGGGAAGGGGATTCAGATCCACAAACCTAGGGAGCGTTTACGCCAAAATGCAGAGAGGAAGGTGCCTCATGGCTGGAGATGGGAACCGGTGCCCAGCCCTGGGACCCACCTTGCCCCAGAAACAGACAGGCCCTGGAGCAGGAGAGGAAGCACGGAACACAGCCAGGGAGGAACTGCCCATGTGACCAGGGCAAGCGAGGGATGCCTGGGTGCCTGCAGCGACATAATTTCTGTCCAATATCCATCCTCCTCACTTCCAGGAATGTGCCCAGAATTTCCTTCTAGACATTCCCCCTCCTCTACCTCCTCCCAGTTCTCTGCCCTAAGATTTATGTGGGATTGATCGACCTTCAGCTCGAGAATAGGCAATTTGGCTTCAGCTGGTCGATGGCTCCCATCCAGCCTGGCCATCGTGGCTGGTCCGGAACTGGAAGTGTGAGGCAGTGCTTACTGGGCTGCTGGGAATGGCCAGGGAGACGGTGTGTGGAGCATGAGGATGAAGTCAGAGAGGGAAGACACTATGCCGGGCCCTTGTTGGCTTTGGCTGCTGGATTTTCTATTGCAGGATAAGTGAAAGGGTCCTCACTTATCCATCTGTACAGTGGGGTCAAAATCCCCACCACATGGGAAATAAGGCATGGCAAGTGCTTTCTACCGTGCCTAGCACCCAGCAAGCATTCCACTCTAGTCCTTGCTGTGTTCCCCTCCAACGCCTGATCAGGGAAGAAGCCAACAGTAGTGCAGCACAGATCTGTGCCGCTCCTATCAAGGCTCTTGGTTGTAAAGGACAGAAACTCCAACTGACTTAAGCTAAGTACAGAAAGGTTCAGAGTGCACTGGTTTCAGGCCTGCCGGGACCAAAGACCTGTACTACTCCGTCCTTGGCCCCTGGTCTCTTGCTTTCTCCATAGCTCTGGCCTTCCCAGGTGGTCTTCCCTCTGGCAGGCTGTCTCCGCATGGCCCCCCAGCAGCTACAGGCTTGCTCCTATAGCTGGCAGCAACCACTGCACCAGGGGGTTGCCAAACCCCGATGGGCCTGGCCTGGTTCACATGGGATGAAATGAGAAGGTTAGACTCAATGGGACCATGCAGAAAGACTGGGCGTGAGTGCCCAGCCAAGGCCATTCAAGGCATTCTAAGTAGAACCCTGAGGATCAAGGGGAGCTCTCAACAGGACCAGCTTAGTCCCAACCCCAACAGAAATTTATGCTAAGACATTGCTGACAGGCGAGTCCTACTGGGCCTGATAATTTCCAGTGGGGAGCCGCTTCCTGTCTGTATTAGTCTGTTTTCACACTGTTGATAAAGACATACCTGAGACTGGGCAATTTACAAAGGAAAGAGATTTAACAGACTCACAATTCCACATAGCTGGGGAAGCCTCATGATCATGGCAAAAAGTGAAAGGCATGTCTCACATGGCGGCAGACAAGAGACGGAGCATGTGCAGGGAAACTCCCCTTCATAAAGCCATCAGAGCTCATGAGACTTATTCACTATCATGAGAATAGCACAGAAAGACCTGCCCTTATGATTCAATGATCTCTGACCAGGTCCTTCCTACCACATGTGGGAATTATGGGAGCTACAATTCAAGATGAGATTTGGGTGGGGACACAGCCAAACCATGTCACTACCGCAGCAGGCAACCCACTCCATTATTAAGTGTTGTCACCACTAGCAAACTGAACCTGTGTCTGATCGGACTCTCTGTCACCCTGACTGCTCTGTGTGCCACAGCAACATGGTGTCACTCCCCAGAGTAGGCCCTGGCCAGCCAATGATGGCACCAACATTCTTTCCAGACCCTTGTTCTCTGGACCAGACGCCCCCAGTCTCTCCAGTGTGGCTTCCTAGAAGATGCCCTTTTGTCCCACTTTCCCCTTCTCGGAATGGGTGCCAGTTCCTCAGTGTCCCTTGTGAAATTCAGAGCCCACCAAAGAACACCTATTCAGTGTGATCAGGATGGAACAGGCCAGGGTGATGTGCTCCTTCCCTCTGGAGGGTCTGCATCTATTAGCACAGCCCATGTTGGCCTTGACTTGCAGCCAACAGCATCACCCAGTCGACTTTGAGTGGAGTCAACAGAAGTCTAGGTCTGTGGGAAGAGAACTCCTATTCCATCTGGCCTTCCCTGTGGTGTCCCATTTTAGGAGTGTCTGATTTATTTCTGTGGACTTCCAGTTGCTGAGGTCAAACATGATGGGGAGAAAGAGGACTTGGCCTCTGGCATGAGGATCCTGCACTTGGTGCTTGTGAGAGTGGGTACAGGGGAGTCACATGTCCAGGTGGGCCTGTGGTGGGGCGACCCCTTGTCCCTGGTGAGTTTCTGCAACCAGCCGGGCCACTGGGGTGAGACTGGCTTGGTGACTCAAATTGCCCCATCTTCTGCAGGACACCAACCACAGGTCTCTGAATCCCTGGTTCCCCTGCAGATCTCTCTGCGTCTCCACGAGGGCCGAGGCCAGCCTGCACGCAGCCTGCCATTGTGCACACAGACCTGATCTGCCTGCTGTGTCTTTGGCTACTTTGTGCTTCACTGTGTGGCCGGGCACATCTCGCTCACTTGATACCTCCCCATTACATGGAGGGAAACAAACAAAAAAAAAAAAAAAAAGGAGGCTGTCCCTCTGCCCCTTTGCCCTGCTCTTCTCTGCACCATGCCCACTGCTGCCTGTTGGCAATATGAAGCATGACAGTTTATGGGATTTTTTTTCCCCCAAAGTCTGGAAACTGGGTAGGAAAAAGGGGGAGGAGGATGCAGAGAGGTGTTTGTCTCCTTGCTTGCTTTTCACAACCCAAATCTGACTCTGAAGATAAAAGTTCCCAGCCAGTTAAGAATAGAAGATGCTGCCCCAAGTGTAAGCAGGAAAGAGGGGCTTGTGGCTATCCTGTCCAACACTGGTGAGCGACGTGAGGGAGGGAGAGACAGGGATGAACACCGTGCCCTTGGCATCCCAGGCTGAGATGACACAACAGGAGATCATGCTCGAGAGGCCTCCCTGTGGCGAACTTGCCCTGGGCTGGGCCTGGAGACCTCCCTTCTGGTCAGCCTGGTCCCGGCCCTGTTGGCTTCTCTGACCAAGGGAGGGAGAGAGTGTACGTGTGTCTTAGTCCATTCTGGCTGCTGTAACAAACATCTTAGACTGGGAAATCTGTAAACTACAGAAATGTATTGTTCACAGTACCGGAAGCTGGGAGGTCCAAGGTCAGAGCTCCAGCATCTCTGGTGTCGGGTGAGGGCCTGTTCCTCATAGATGGTGCCTCTGTGTCCTCACATGATGGAAGAGGAAGAGATGGTCCCTGCAACCTGTCTTATGAGAGTTCCACCCTATTCATGAGGCAAAGCCTTCATGACCTAATCACCTTCCAAAGGCTACACCTCAGTGCTATCAGAGTATTAATCACACTGGGCATTAGGTCCCAACAAATAAATTTAGGAGGAACCCGAACATTCAGACCATAGCATTCCACCCCTGGCTCTCCAAAATTCACAGTCTTCTCACATGCCAAATATGTTCATTCCATCTCAACAGTGCCCAAAGTCTTAAATTGTTCCTGGCACCAAATCAAAAGTCTAAAGCCCAGAGTCCCAGCTACACATCATTTAAATCAGATGTGAGTGGGACTCAAGGTAAACGTCCTCTTGGGGAAAATTCTTTCAGTGGTGAACTTGTGAAGGCAAACAAGTTATGTGCTTTCAAAATGCAAGGATGAGGCAGGGACAGGACAGACATTTCCATCCAAAAAGAGAAAAATAGGAAAGAAGGAAGGGATAACAGGTCTCAAGTAAGTACAAAACCCAACGGGGCAAAAAGCATCATATCTTCTTTGACTCCATGGTCCCATCTTCTGAACACTCTAAGGAGGGACTTGGGCCCCCAGGGCTCTGGGTGACACCTCCTACATGGCTTTGCTGAGCACAGCCCACACTGCAGCTCTCATGGGATGGAGTCCCCTGCCTGTGGCTCTCTCAGGCTGGCTCTGCTAGTCTGAGGTCTTCAGGTGGCCCTGCCCCAACAGCTCCACTGGGCATTGTCCTGGTGGGGGCTTTCTGCAGTGGCTCTGCCTCTGTGGCAGTTCTCTGCCTGGACCCCAAAGCTCTCCAAAGCGTCCTCTGAAATCCAGATGGAGTTAGCCATGCCTCCATAGCTCGTACCCTCTACACACCCAGGGAGATGGCCCTGCATAGATGCCCAGGGTTTATTGATTGTGCCCTCTGAGGGGAACACACTGCAGCAGGTGCCGAGGTCCTGCAGGCACTCCAGGTGCCTCTGTGGGCACAGTTCTTTCCCCCAGACCTCGGCACTCTGGGCCTGTGATGGGAGGGCAGCACTGGTAACCTCTGAAACACCTTCAGCGTTATGCCGTCACTGTCTTCATGCATAGCACCTGGCTTCTGCCTCTCTATGCTAATCTCTGCCTGAAACACTAGTTTGGCTACAGCCTCGATTTCAGACATGCTTTTTTTTTCTTTACAGTATGACCAGGCTGAGAATATTCTGTAAGTTCTACCTCCCCTTTTGGCTATAAATTCTGTCTTTAATTGATTTCTTGCCTTCTCACATTTTACCATAAGCAGTGGAGAGAAGCTATGCAGTGTCCTCAAGACATGGTTTAGAGTGTTTCTTCTACCAAATATTCAAGTTCATCCCCTACCACTCTGACTTTCACAGAACATGAGGACACAAACAGTTCAGCCAAGTCCTTTGCCATCTGTCACAAGGATGGCCTTTCCTCCCATTTCCAGTAACACGTTCCTCATTTCTGTCTGACACCTCAACAGAGTGGCCTTTACCATCCATACTTCTATCAGCATTCTGATCACAGCCACTTACGTAATCTCGGAGACTCTGTGTCCTCTTCTTCTGAGACCTCACCAGGATCACCCTTTATGTTCACTCTTGGCAGCCCAGGCCTTTTGAGCCTGCTCCTCCAAACTCTTCCAGCCTCTGCCCATTACCCAGTTCCAGAGCCTCTTCTACATCTGCAGGTCTTTGTTTCTGCAACACTCTGCTTCTTGGTACCAATTTCTGTCTCAATCCATTTGGACTCCTATAACAAAATACCTTAAACTAGGTAACTTAAAAACAACAAAAATTTATTGTTTGCAATTCTAGAAGCTGGGAAGTCCAAATTCAAGGTGCTAGAAAATTCAGTGTCTGGAGGCCTGTTCCTCACAGATGCGCCTTCTGTGTCCTCCCATGGTAGAAAGGAAAGGGGCTCTTTTCAACCTGTTTCAAACCATTTAATAAATTCGTCAATCCCATTCCTCATGGCCTAATCACTTCCCAAGGACCACATCTCTCTTTTTTTGTTGGTTTTTATTTACTTATTTTTTTAAGTCTTGCTCTGTCACCCAGGCTGGAGTGCAGTGGCACAATCTTGGCTCACTGCAGCTTCTGTTGCTCAGGTTCCAGTGATTCTCCTGCCTCAGCCTCCTGGGTAGCTGGGATTACAGGCGCATGCCACCACACCCAGTTAATTTTTTTTGTATGTTTCGTAGAGATGGGGCTTCGCCATCTTGGCCAGTCTGGTCTTGGACTCCTGACCTCAGGTGATCCACCCGCCTTGGCCTCCCAAAGTGCTGGGATTACAGACGTGAGCTACCGTGCCGGGCCCAGGACTGCATCTCTTAATGCTGTCATGATGGGTATTAGGTTCTAACATATGAATTTGGGGAGGATATCAATATTTGGGTCATAGCAGGGAGAAAGAAAGGAAGGAAAGAAGAGAGGTAGAGACAGAGAAAGGAAGGAAGGAGGAAGGGAAAAGTGAGTGGAGAAAGGAGGAAGAACAGGTGCAGAGGAAAACTGTATCTTAGACCTTCAAGGGGAAGCCTGGGAAAGTGGGTCAGACACAGAGACCACGCCATCAGGGAGGGCAGCGACGTAAGGCTGGTTGGATACACCAAATAGGAACTTTGTGTGTTGGTTCATTTGGAAGAAATGGGAATGCTAAGGCCGGTCGCGGTGCCTCACGCCTGTAATGCCAGCACTTTGGGAGGCCAAAGCGGGCGGATCACAAGGTCAAGAGATTGAGACTATCCTGGCCAACACAGTGAAACCCCGTCTCTACTAAAAATACAAAAGTTAGCTAGGTCTGGTGGCATGCACCTGTAGTCCCAGCTACTCCAGAGGCTGAGACAGGAGAATCGCTTGAACCTGGGAGGCAGAGTTTGCAGTGAGCCAAGATCGCGACACTGCACTCCAACCTGGGCAACAGAGGGAGACTTCGTCTCAAAAAAATCATAATAATAAAATAAATTTGAAAAAAACAAATGAGAATGCTTAATCTCCACTGTTTGTTTCCTATTTTGCTGGCGCTCTTGATTTCAATGGTGTTCTGTCTCCAGTGTCCAGGTATGTCCCTTCGCTTCCTCTGGGAGCCAGCCCAGCTCCAGAGAGGACCCCTTCTTTACCAAGCACACACAGCCTGTGGGAGGTCAGTGCAAAGGAGGGGCCATGAGATGAGAGAAGCCAAAGAGGTGAGAGAGGTGCAGGGTGGAGGGAGTGGGGGCAGCAGATGTCTGGAAGCTACGGTGGCAAGATAGATGATGAGAGATGGTTTCAGGGGAAAAACTGCAAGTAGATATTTCATAGATTAAGTTAAGACAAGACAAGTTAAGTATTACAGATAGATTCCTTTTGTTTTCTTCCATTAGCATGGAACCAAGAGCAGCTGGGAAAGACCTAGGAAACCATTTCTTCAAACGAAGAAAGAGTAAATAACATCTGGCCATAGGATGACCTTCAAAGTTGAAGATTAGGACAGAAGTCTCAGAGACAGACACCAGAAAATTACTGGAGGCCTCCTTCCCACAAATAATTTAAAGCTTTCCATCACTCCCATAACGGATCCCTTCTAGGAAGTAACTGGAACCACTGTGTACCCCACGTTTCCTCCAGGGAACCTCCCGTCCCTGACTCCGCGTAGTCAGCCGTAGAACACAACCCCCCTCCCCCGCCCCCCGGACCATCCAGAATGTTCCATCCCTCTGGCCACTACTGATGTTCTGGAAAAGACACACAAACCCAGCGGGGTCATCAGAGTTCTTCAGGGACTTCCTGGACCCTAAGAGGGAGAGGGTTTCTTTCCCTGTTCCCTGTCGGCATTGACAAGTCTTAAGGAGAGTGTTTGTCTGGCTAGGAATTAAGTAAACACCCCCAGGGAAGTAGAGCCGAGATGGAGGAAGTGACAAAGCCCTTTCAGCAGCCTTTTCATAGCTGGAGCCTCTACATCCTGCCCTCCTGAGTTCACACCCATCGTCCATCGTTGGCCCTTCCCAAGCGGCTGGGCAACCACTTTTAACTTTTGATAAGTGCTGGGCCCCAGAGCCAGATGGAGGCTCTTTAAACAAGCTCCTTCTTCTCAGTGCCCCTGTGACCTCAGCTATTAAGTGGGCTGATGATCGATCCTGTTCGCCTCAGAAGACTGTTTCAAGGATTAGAGGAGTCAGCATTTGAAAGCCATGGCCGGCACATAGTGTGCATCTTATAAAGGCTGGTGCTCATTATTCTTGTTTTTTGTCACGGGATCCTCTCCTCTCCCTTCTGACCCCGAACTAGTATGAATTAGATGTTAGTCACTTGCAGCTAAAATGTCTTGATTATGATCATCAGTTTAACAAGGAAGTTAAAAGTCAGAGGCCCAAAGCCACTCTATGAGAAAATCCTTACAGGTAGTTTCTAGATCGACCCTCTAACCCTTAGCTTCTTCTTCGCCCAATATATGCATTATCTCCCCAAAGAGATGATAAAGTCCAGCATCTCACTAATATTACTTTGCTCCAACATCATTCCCTGCATGGAGCCTAGCTGGAATAGGTGCTTAATAAAAATCACGAGTTATGTTTGGACAACCTCGAATGCTTTAGAAAATGTTGTAAGGTGCATGATTGCATTTTGCTTCAGAACACCCTGTGGGGTAGGAGGGCAGATGCCGTTGCTGGACCCTCATGGGTTTTACACTTTCACACCAGGCACCAGGCAGCCCACATTTTGTTATTTCTATCAGTCAGATGATCTGTGCCTGGTCCCTCAGAAGCAGCTCCTCCATGCCATGCCCAGGTCAGGCCCAGATCAACTCTCCATGGCTCCAAAGGCCACAGCTCAAGTGTTCAGTGGACTCAGCCCTCTGATCACCTGAGCAGAAGTCCTCTTGCCTCCCTGAGACCTCTGAGCTCTCCTGGTGGCTGCAGACTCCATAGCTCCCCTTTCCAGGCTCTGAGACATTTCTCCTGACCCTTCTGCCTCCCTCCCCCAGAATCCCAGCTCTGCATTCCTCCCTTCCAGGAGGGCCTGGGGCAGTCACCTTGTGGAGCCTAAGCTTTCAAAAGCAAAAGCTTGATTAGAGAGATTATCTTCTGCATGCCTGGAAACTTATGTCTCAGGTTCTGCAACTCTCTGAAGGCTTTAGGAGAAAAACAACTCATTTTTTAAAAGTAAAAAGAAAAAAAGACATGACTACTTTTTAAAGGGAGGGGAAAATTGCTAGAGCAGGGAAAATTAATAAATTGTCTCAGTAAATTATTCTGCCACATGAAAACAAGAAAATAGGGGCTCCATGAGGTTTGTAACCTGCTTAGGGCCATAAAGCCCGGACAAGGACCCAGGTCTCCTGGCACCTGGCTAAGTATCTTTCCACGTGTTCACTACTGTCAAGTATTTACTGGGTGAAAAGGGAAAACCTATTTCAAACGGGCAGATTTCTACAAGAAGCCCAAGTTCAATCTGTTGAAAGTCATAAGACAGGCTTGTGGGAAGATGGAATAGACATGTTTTTCCCTAGTCCTCCCTCTAATTACAATTAAAAACCTTGGATATTACACAAAACAAACATAAGGAGACTCTAGAAGATGGGGAAAGGAAGGCAAACCATCCAGGGATCTTGGGACCCAAGGAACCACACTGTGGTGAGGTCCCTGGATTTTTGTTTTGCATCATATATCCCAGATTTTGAGTTGAAGACGCTGAGAACCTGGAAATGCAAATAAGCACCAAAAAAAAAAAAAAGGTCCCAACAAAAGCCTGCTCTCTCTAGCCAAAAGAACAGGAAAGGGGCAACCTAGAGGACAGAAAGTTTTTAGACAATAACTTCTCTGCTTCAACCAAACATTCCAGAATACACTGTGGTCAAATGTCTACCCATGCCAGCAAAGAAAGAGTGGGGAGCTTAGATTTCCACCCTCCTCAGGCTGTAATTAGGCATGTCAACCAACTCCTACTCCTCTAGCCATAATATATGTGTCAGAGAAGGCCAATTAGGAAGTCTGGACTTCTGCTCCCGCTGGGCAATAATGAGAAGCTCCTCGTCCACCTTGCTGGGGTGACGATAGGAGACCCAGGAGAGTCAGGACTTTCACCACCACCCAGGGTAACAAGGATACTCATCACCCTGTGATGTCATGAAGACCATATGGGGAATAGAAGTAAGGTCTCCTACCTCCCCCAGCTAGGGAGGTATCAGTAGAGGCCAAATGGGAAGCCAGAACTTCAACACCCATCCAGTAGTAATGAGGAACCCCTCTTTAGGGTGTCAACAAAGGCTGAGCAGGGAACCTGGACTTGTACCCTTGCCTGGTAGTAAGGTGGCAGTGCTGTGCCCTCTTCCCCTGCCAGAGTGATGTCAGATAAGCCAATTAATGGATGGATGCCAATCAATGCATGCCAACGCAAAGATGACAGCAGTGTTAGAATTATCCAACAAGTGTTGACAGCCATCATAAAAATGCTTCAGTGAGCAATTACGAGCAGATTTGAAAAAATAAAATAGAAAGTAGAAAGTCTTAGCAAACAAATAGAAGGTAAAAAGAACAAAATAGAAAGTTTAGAATTGAAAAATTAAATAACCAAAATTAAAAACTCAGCAGACGGGCTTAATAGCAGAATGGAGGGGACAGAGGAAAGAATCAATAAACTGGAAAATGGAACAATAGAAATCATCGAATCTGAACAACAGAGAAAAACAAGCTGAACAAAAAATGAACACAGTTTGAGGGGCCTGTAGAACTGTCTATAAAGATCTAACAGAAACCCAGAAGTGGGACTGAGGGGTTAAAAAATAATCAAAGAAATAACAGCTGAAAACTTCTCAAACCTAGCAAAAGACATAAACCTACAGATTCAAGAACCTTAGCAAACTCCAAACAGAATAAACGCAAATAAAACTATACCAAGACATATTACAGTCAAATTTCTGAAAACTGAAGACAAAGAAGAGATCTTAAAGGGAATGAAAGAGAAACAATACCTTACCTATAGGGGAAAAAGCAATTCAAATGACAGCATATTTCTCATTGAACCATAGAAGAAGACAGAAAGAATTAGCAAAACATTTTTTAATGTCCTGAAAGAAAAAAAAAAAAAAAAAAAAAACACTGGCCGCCCAGAAATCAAGACATTCTCAGATAAAGAAAAACTAAGAAAATGTGTCTTTAGTAGACATAACCTAAAAGAATGATGAAATGAAATTATTTAAACATAAATAAAATGGTAAAAGAATGAAGCTTTGAACATCAAGAAGGACAGCACTTTGAGAGGCTGAGGCAGGAGGATTGCTTCAGCCCAGGAGTTTGAGATCAGCCTGGGCAACATAGTGAGGTCCCATGTCTACAAAAAATTTAAAAATTATCCAGATGTGGTGGCACATGCCTGTAGCACCAGGAGATAGAAGAACTCAATGATACTATTAATCAATAGGATCTAATCTATATATATATATAACACTCCACCTGACAACAGAAGAATGCACATTCAAGTATCCATAAAACAGATACCAAGTTAGACCATATTCTGGGCCACAAAGCAAACCTCAACAAACTCAAAAGAATTGAAATTGTACAGATTGCATTTATTTATTTATTTACTTACTTACTTATTTATTTTTGAGACAGAGTCTCCCTCTGTCACCCAGGCTGGAGTGCAGGGGCATGATCTCAGCTCACTGCAACCTCTACCTCCTGGGCTCAAGTGATTCTCATGTCTCAGCCTCCTGAGTAGCTGGGATTACAGGTGTGCCATCATTTCTGGCTAATTCTTGTACTTTTAGTAGAGATGGGGTTTTGTCATGCTGGTGTCTAACTCCTGGCCTCAAGTGATCCTCCCACCTCAGCCTCCCAAAGTGCTAGGATTACATGTATGAGCCACCATGCCTGGCACCAGACTGTGTTTTCTGATAAAAGTGGAATCAAATTAGAAATCAGTAACAGGAAGATATAAGAAAAACTTCTGAACAGTTAGAATCCAAACAACATACTGTAAAATAATTTATGAGGCAAAGAGGGCATCTGAAGGGCAATACAAATACATTTACCTGAATGAAATTGAAAATAAAAATACATGAAAGTAAAAATATCAAAATTTGTGGGACACAACTAAAACAGTAAGAAGAGGGAAATTTATATCACTGAATTCATATACGTTGGAAATGAGGAAAATTCTCAAAGTGATAACTGAAACTCTTACCTCAAGAATGTAGAAAAAAGAGAGAAAAGTCAGAAAGGAAAGTGAATAGTAAATATAATCACAGAAATCAGTGAAACTGAAAAGAGAAAGCCAGTAGAGAAAATCAATGAAACACAAAGCTGGTTCTTGAAGCAATCAATAAATTTTTTTCTTTCTTTCTTTTTCTTTCCTGAGACGGAGTCTTGCTCTGTCTCCCAGGGTGGAGTGCAGTGTCACGGTCTCGGTTCACTGCAACCTCCGCCTCCCAAGTTCAAGCGATTCTCCTGCTTCAGCCTCCCAAGTAGCTGGGATTATAGGTGCCCACCACCACACCCAGCTCATTTTTGTATTTTTAGTAGAGACGGGGTTTTACCATGTTGGCTAGGCTGGTCTCAAACTCCTGACCTCAGGTAATCTGCCCACCTTGGCCTCCCAAAGTGTTGGGATTACAGGCGTGAGCCACCTTGCCTGGCCACAATAAATAAAATTGACATACCTCTAGCAAGATGAGCAAAGGAAAAACAGAGAAGATACAAATTACTGATATTAGGGATGGAGCAAGGGACATCACTACAGATCCCACAGGCATCCAAAGGACAATGAGGGAACACTACAAACAACTCTGCAATCATGCATTTGACAACTTAGATGAAATCAGCCAGTTCCTCACATGACACAAACTGCAACTCACTGAATATAAACAGACTATTTTAATAGTCTCATAGCTATTAAGAACATTGAATTTAGTTTTGAAAACTCAAAAGCAAAAAAAACCCCACCTAATTCTCCAGGCCCAGATGATATCACTGGAGAATTCTAGCAAACATTTAAAAAAATTAACACCAATTCTAGGCAATCTCCTTCAGAAAACAGAGGAGGAAGAAACACTTCTCAATTCATTTTATTTAGTTAGTATACCCTGATATCAAAATCAGACAAATATAATATTTTTTAAAAATACTATAGTTGATCACGGGCTGAGGCAAGAGGGTTGCTTGAACCCAGGAGTTGGAGGCCTTAGTGCACCATTTTCGTGACTGTAAATAGCCACTGCACTCCAGCCTGGGCAACACAGCAAGACTACTGCACCGCAGACCAATGGCCCTCATGAGTATAAATACAGAAAACCCAAACAAAATGCTAGTAGATAGAGTTCAGAAATATATTTTTAAAATTATATACCACATTCAAGTGGGGTTTATTCCAGAGACGTTAAGGCTGGTTCGATATGTGAAAGTCAATCAATGTAATATACCATATTAACAGACTAAAGAGGAAAAAGTCACATGATCATGCCAACTGATACAGAAAAAGCACTTGACAAAATTCTATACCCATTCATGGTTAAAACATTCAGAAAAATAGGAATAGAGAAGTTCCACCTGATAAACGGCATCAACAAGAAATCTACAGTTAATAATATAATTAATGGTGAAAAACCAAATGCTTGCTCCTTAATATCAAAAATAATGCAAGGATATTTGCTTTCACCACTCTTATTCAACATGGTGCTGGAATTTCTAGCCAGTGTGGTAAAGCAAGAAAAGGAAATAAATGGCAGACAGGTTGGAAAGGGAAAAAAAAGCAAAACTGTTTCTATTTTCAAATGACGTGATTGTCTACCTAAGAAATCCCAATCTGTCTACAAAAGCACTCCTGAAACAATAAGTGAGTTCAAGCAAGGTTGCAGGATACAAGATAAACATACATAAATAAATTTTATTTCTATGCTCTGTCAATGCACATATGGACACTAGAATTAAAAACATGATACCATTCGCAACTGCTCAAACAAAATTCAGTACTTAGGTGTAAACCTAACAAAACAGGTACAGGACTTGTATGCTAAAACCTACAAAATCCTGATAAAAGAAGTAAAAAAAAAGAACTAAAGAAAAAAGGAGGGAAATACTGTTTATAGACTGGAAGATTTAACATCATAAAGATATCGATGATTACCAAAATATGCATGTTTAAGGTAATTGTTATTAAAATCTCAGCAAAATTTTCTGTAGATATAAACAAGAGTAGTCTAAAATTTAAGGAAAAGGCCAAGGAATTAGAAGAGTTAAAACGATTTTGAAAAAGAAGAATAAAGGAGGAGAAATCAGTCTACCTGATATCAAGACTTATTTTATAGCTACAACAATCCAGACTGTTTGTTATTGGGAAGAGGACAGACACAAAGATCAATGGAACAGAATGGAAAACCCAGAATTACATCCACTCAAAAGTACAAAGCAAATCAGTGGAGGATGGAGGGCTTTGCCAGCAACAGCTGCTGACGCATTTGGGTATCCATGGGCAGAAAAAAAGAACCTGGACTTAAATTTTCTTATATAAAAGTTAACTCAAAATGCATCATAGATGTGAAATAACCTTTCAGCGAAAAAAAATATTAGGAGGAAATCTTTAGGATCCGGAGCCAAAGAGTTCCAAAAGCATGATCCATAAAATGAAAAAATTGATAAATGGGACTTCATCAAAATGCAAAGTGCTGACTCAGAAAGATCCTGTTAAGATGAAAAGATAAGTATTAATAATAGACCAGGAGAAAATATTTGCAAATCTCATGTCCAACAAAGGATTAGGATTCATAATGCCTGAAGAACTCTCAAAATTCTCAAATATTCTACATCTATGATGCATTTTTGAGTTAACTTTTGTACAAGAAAATTTAAGTCCAAGTTCTTTTTTTCTGCGCATGGATACCCAAATGCGTCAGCAGCGCTTGCTGGAAAAGCCGTCCATCCTCCACTGATTTGCTTTGTACTTTTGAGTGGGTGTGATTCTGGGTTTTCTATCCTGTGCCATTGGTCTTTGTGTCTGTCCTTTTGCCAATAGCAAACAGCCTATACCAAGAGATAGCTGTGACTGTTGAAGTCTGGGCATTGTGGCTCACACCTGTAATCCCAGCATTTTGGGAGGCTGAGGCTGGAAGATTGCTTGAGCCCAGGAGTTCAAGACCAGCCTGAGCAACAGGGTGCAACCTCATCTCTATAAAAAATTTTAAAAATTAGCCAGGCATGGTGGTGCGCACCTGTAGTCTCAACCACTCAGGTGGCTGAGGTGGAAGGATCGCTTGAGCCTGGGAGGCAGAGGTTGCAGTGAGCTGTGATCGCACCACTGCACTTCAGCCTGGGTGACAGAGCGAGACCTTGTCTCAAACGAAAAAAATAAGGGAGAGAGACTGTTGTGGCTGTTGAGTGAAATTAAGATGTGGGTGGCTAAGTTACCTGGGAGCTGCCAAGAGAGGGATCGGAGGAGGAAGGTGTGCATGCATTCAGCAGCATTGCACCCTGAGATCACACCCCTCCTCTAACCTGCCGGCCCCCGGTTTTCACTGCTCATCTTTCCCCAGATGGCTTTACTCCTCCATGCTTCCTGTGCTGAGCTGTTGTGTAGAAAGTTCTGCAAGGAAAAGCAGGTGGATGCATGCACAAAGGCACTCCCACCAGCCTGAGATCTTCAACCCTAGGTTTGTAATATTTCAATATTCAGGTTTTCACTAACATGAAACCCATCTGAATTTACATATTGATTGTCAACTTCCCTCACAAGTCTCTGGGAACAGCCTGGTGAGGGAGTCAGAGGGGCCTGGAGTGGAACCCTGGCCCCTATGCTCAGTAATGGACCAACCTGAACAAAACCTGTCCCCAGGCACGGTCCGGGGGTGGGGATCCATCCGTGGGTAAACACTGCTGCCGCGTGGAGCTGACATCGCAGAGGGAAGGGACAGGCACCGGCACACTCAGCAGGACTCTGCGCCATGCATGGACCAGGAGAACCACAGCATCAGGATGAAGTGGTTTGGGGGACAAGGGCAGAGTTCAAGTCCCCAGGGTGGGGCACCTGGAGGGATGACCCTGAAGGGCAGATGTGCTGAAGGCTAGAGACGCAGGTCCCCTATTTGCCTGGGGCTGGCCCTTCCCCAGACTACACAGCAGGAGCTCCCGCAGCCCACGCCAAGGATCATCTCTAGACTACATCAGGCCCACGAAACGAGTTGAAACAAGCCCGGCCTAGATCTGAGCTTTAGCTTCCAAATCCTTCCATGTCTCTTCTGACCACACTCGAGGGCAGGGCTCTCTCTGTTTTGTCCACCCCTGCGTTGCCAGCATCAAGAACAGCTCCTGGCACACAGTAGGTGATCCCTGATGTCTGCTGAGCACGGGGCTGAATCTTAGGTCTCAGGAAGCGAAGTTCAGGTTGGTGTAGCGCTGTGGTGGAGGGGAAGAAAGTCGACAGAATGGAGTTCACTCAGATTAACTCAGGGTAGCTCACCCCGTCATGTAAGACAAGTCCCCAACCAGTCCGTGGCCTGTTAGCAGTGGGGCCGCACAGCAGGAGGCGAGCGGCAGGCGAGGAAGCTTTATGGCTTGAGCTCTGCCTCCTGTCGGATCTGTGGTGGCATTAGAGTCTCATAGGAGTGAAAACCCTCCTGTGAACTGAGCACTCAAGGGATCTAGGTTGCACGCTTCTTATGAGATTCTAACTAATGCCTAATGAGCCGAGGTGGTGGTGGTCATGCCGGGGAGCAGCTGCAAACACAGATTAACTTGGCAGAGAGGTTTGACTGCACAGAGACCATAATAAATCAACTGCTTGCAGACACATATCAAAACCCTATCAGTGAGTGGCAAGTGACAGTTAAGCTGCATCTGGTGGCAGGCTTTATAGTGGCAAGTGAGTTAAAAAAAAAAAAAAAAGCACAATATGCTGGGCTTAATGCCTAGGTGGTGGATTGATAGGTGCAGCAAACCACCATGGCACACGTTTACCTATGTCACAAACCTGCATATCCTGCACATGTACCTCGGGACTTAAGAAAAATGAAGAACGATAAAATAAAAATAAAATAAAATGCAATAAGCACAATAGGCAGGGCGTGGTGGCTCATGCCTGTAATCCTAGCACTTTGGGAGGTTGAGACAGGTGGATCACTTGAGGTCAGGAGTTCGACACCAGCCTGGCCAACATGGTGAAGCCCCATCTCTACTAAAACTACCGAAGATAGCCGGGCACCGTGGTGCATGCCTGTAGTCCCAGCTACTCAGGAGGCTGAGGAAGGAAAATCACTTGAACCCAGAAGGCGGAGGTTGCAGTGAGCGAGATCACGCCACTGCACTCCAGCGGGACAGAGGGAGACTCCGTCTTTAAAAAAAAAAGGGCAACATAAAAGTATTGCACTTGAATCACCCCCAAAGCATCCCTTCACCCCACCCGCAAATCACAGAAAAATTGTCTTCCATGAAACCAGTCCTTGGTGCCAAAAAGTTTGGGGGTCGTTGATCTACGAAGACTGCAGGTAAAATGGTTGAAAATTGAAGCTACTGTATTCATGCCCAACACTTGATCAGAATTCTTCTCCACTGGCTGAGAGGGGGAGGCTGGGAAGCCATGGGATGTACCCAGAGGCTTCTCTGGAGGGATATAGAAACCTGCTGGGACCCTGCAGAGGAGGAGGCAATCCAAGCCACCAAGCCGGCCTCACCCCCATGGCCCGGCTGGCTGCAAACGCTCACCAGGGACCATGGGCGGCCCTGCCGCAGGCTCACCTGAACTTGTGACTCCTCTGCACCCACCCTCACAGACACCGAGTGCAGGATCCTCACACCAGAGCCCAAGTCCTCAGGGTCCCCCTTTCTCCCTCTCATGTCCTGGGCCCTGACTCATTCTCACTGCATCTCCCAAATCCAGGGAGTTCACCAATATTTGCTGTCTGGTTAGGTCACAGATACTTTACATCACAGTTTAAGTCACAAATGATTGCTGCCTGAACTAGGAGATGTGGCTTACATTTTTCTTAATCGACATCTAGTTAATTACACTTTTCCCACACATTTATATTTAAAAATATTTTCTTACTAGACAGCATTTTGTCAGTGACTTACCCACAAACATAGGTCATCCTGCTGCTGCCCTCTGAAGGGATATACATTTATTTTGCAATTAATAAAGGGAAGAAGAAACTCCCTTAAGTGGGACAAAATTTCAGTTTTCACCACTGCAGGCATGTAAAAACCCCCAAAATACAAATGATGATTCAGTGTCTGTGTAATGCTACAGGGAGGATTGTTTTAAAATCACCATGATGCAATTCCATGTGTAATAATATTGCCTAATGTAATTGTTACTGCAGAAAACAGGAAGTGAGCGGGGTTACTAAAGGGCAGTTCTGTTTCCTCCCAAGTCACTGGGCATAAAACAGCACCTAGTACCTGTCTACAGAGGGACCCAAGTAGGAAAGTCTACCCATCTCTCACTTTTGGTCAGATCATGAGTTTTACATTTGTGAACATAGTGGAATTTATTTTTTATAACACACATTGAAAACAATTATGGCAAAAACTGAAATTCCTCTGGGTCTACAGTGTAATAGTTATAGGTAAATCAAATTTTTGTCTAGATTAACTTTAATGACATATCACAATACCTCTAGCCAATGATTATTGCAGCAACGTCGGGGAAAGTGGGCTGTTGAAGCCTCTGAGATCTCAGCCCTGGAAGGGAGCGTAGCAGAAACCTGGTAACAAGGACAAATAGGATGGAGGCTGTATTAGGTCTCTGTGCTGAGAACTCTATCCATTAACTCACTTAATCCCCATCACAGCTCCACGAGCCAGACACTGTTATTATTCACAATGGGGAAGTAAGGCACAGATGATTTTACTTGGCCAAGATCACAGCAAGAAAGTACCCAATTCCAGAGTCAAAACAGGTGGGTGTGGCTCCAGAAGCTGCCCTTTTTTTCCTTCCTATAGGGCCTTACTTTCTTTTTAAGGGCATAAATCTTTCTGTAAAGTCTGATGAATATTACATGTCTATACACCTGTATATTCACCATCCCCATCCTGATATAGACCATTTGCATTCTGTAAAAATGTTCCTGTTCCATTTCCTAACCAATTACTATCTCTAGAGGTAAACATTATTCTGGCTTCAATTACCATAGATTAGCTTTGTTTATTCTTGATCTTTATATAATTGGAATATAGTATTACTACTTTGTGTCTGGCTTCTTTCATTCATATGTTTCTATGATTTGTGCATGTTGGTGCTTGTGTCCATAGTTTACTCTTTTACGTCACAGAGTAGCTTTTCATTCTCCTTTTGGTGGACATTTGGTTTGTTCTCAGTTTGGGACTGTTATAAATAAAGTTACCACTAGCATTCTTGTATCTGTCTCTTGGTGGATACAAACATTCATTTTTGTTGAGTGAAATCTACCAGAGAAACTGCCAGGTTATGGAACAAGAATGTGCGTGATGCTAGTGGATACTATCAACCCGTTTTCCAAATTTTTACTGACTTATACTCTTACCTGCAATGGGAGAGTTCCAGTGGCTCCATGTGCTTGCCCTCACTTTGCACTGTCAGTTTCTTTAAAATGTAGCCACTCTGATTGGAGTGTGGTGATCATATCATCAAGGTTTTAATTTTCTGTTCTGTATTGATTAATGATATGCTGCTTCATTTTATTAAGTTGTATTGTTTTGATTTTAGCACTAGTTTGTAGAATTGCTTAATATTTCTAAATAGGTACCCTCTGTCACATAGATGGATTTTGAATACGTTTTCTCAGTTCATAGTTTGCCATTTAGGTTTTGTTTTGTTTTTGTTTTTTGTTTTTTGTTTTTTGTTTTTGTTTTTGTTTTTTTGAGATGGAGTCTCACTCTGTCACCCAGGCTGGAGTGCAGTGGTATGATCTCGGCTCACTGCAACATCTGCCTCCCAGGTTCAAGCAATTCTACTGCCTCAGCCTCCGAGTAGCTGGAATTACAGGTGCCCTCCACCATGCCCAGCTAATTTTTGTATTTTTAGTAGAGATGGGGTTTTGCCGTATTGGCCAGGCTGGTCTTGAACTCTTGACCTCAGGTGATCCACCTGCCTCGGCCTGCCAAAGTTTTGGGATTACAGGCGTGAGCCACTGTGCCTGACTGACCATTTAATAATGTCAGTGTTTGTTTTTTGATGACAGAAGTTCTTAGTTTTAATGAAATCTAATCACTTTTATTTTATAGTTAATGTGTGTATGTTTTCTTTAAGAAATCTCTGAAGAAATGAAGAATATGAAAATACATTTATTTGCTTTCTTCTAGAAGCAGCATTGTTTTCATTTTCAGATTTAAGTTTATGATGCATCTTGAATTAATTTCTATGTAGGCTGAAAGGTGCATTTTTTCCAAATGCCTTCTTAGCATCTCCAGCACTAGGGATTGAAAACGCCCTCCTGTCTTCATTGCACTGGCTCTTTGATATAACCAATGGCCGTATATGGGAGGAAGGTAAATCTCTGAACCATCTGTTCTTCTCCACTGCTCTGTTTATCTGTCCTTGTATCAACATCACACCGTCTTAATTACGATAGTTTTTAACTAAGTCTTGAAATACGATACTGTAAGTCCTCCAATTTTCTTCAAGGTTGTGTTGGCTGTTCTGGATGTTATTTCTGTATACATTTTAGAATCGCCTTGTCAATTGTCTTCAAAAAAGGGAGCAGGAGAGAAAGAAGAAAACAAGCCTATGGGGTTTTGACTGTGCCATATCCATAGATTAATTTGAGGAGAAATGATATCTTAACACATTAAACATCCTGATCCATAAATATAGAATAGCTCGCCATTTATTTGTCTTTTAAAATTTATCTCTGCAGTGTTTTGTTTTGTTTTGTTTTGTTTTGTTGAGACAGGGTCTCACTCCTGTTGCCCAGGCTGGAGTACAGTGATCACGGCTCACTGAAGCCTCAACCTCCTGGGCCCAGGTGATCCTCCCACCTCAGCCTCCCAAGTAGCTGGGACTACAGACTTGCACCACCACACCCAGCTAATTTTTTGTACTTTTAGTAGAGATGGGGTTTTGCCATGTTGCCCAGGTGGGTCTCAAACTCCTGAGCTCAAGTGATCTGCCCGCCTCCCAAAGTGCTGGGATTACAGGCATGAGCCACCGGGCCCAGCTCTCTGCAGTTTTTTAAAGTTTTCAGGGTTGAGTTCTTGTTCATCTTGAGTTATATTTATTCCTAAGCATTTAATATTTTTTATTTTATTACAAATGATATATTTTAGTCTTGCTGTCTAAATGTTTGGTGTGTATTGCCCTTTGTATATTGATTTATAGCCTGCAACCTTGCTAGGATCACTTGTTTCTGCTCTAATCTTTATTTCCTTCTTTCTGCTTGCTTCGGGTTTAGCTTGCTCTCCTTCTTCTAGGTTCTCAGGTGGAAGTTTAGATTATTTATCTGAGATCTTTTTTTAAATACAGGCATTGGCAGCCATAGATTTCCCTCTAAGTGCTGCTTTTGCCTTATCCCGGACCTTTTGGTATGTGGTGTTTCTATTTATTTTTGTTCATTTTAAAGTATTTTCCAATTTCCCTTGTGATTTCTTCTTTGAACTGTTGTTTATTTAAGAGAGTACTGTTTAATTTTCACATTTTAATGAATTTTCTAAGATCATTTATTAAAGATAACAGTTGATAGATTTGTTTAGAGATAGTTTTACTATGTTGTGCCTAAGTATAATCCTTTAAAAACTCATTCATCTGGCTTGGATCTAATTTCTTGAATCTGTGGGTTGCTGTCTTTCATAAGGTTTAGAAAATATTTATCTATTATTTCTTCAAATCCTGCATCTCCCTGTCTCTCTCCCTCCCTCTCCCTCCCTACTCTCTCCCTTTCTCTAGGACTCCAGTCACACCTGTGTTGGCGTTGACTATATCAACATATTGTTCTGTTTTTACCATTTTTTTCTCTCCATGATTTGTTTTGGATATTTTCTATTGATCCGTCTTGAAGCATATTAATCTTGTGTTCCGCTAAATGCAGCCTGCTGTTACAGCCATCTGCAATACTCTCATGTCAATATTTATTTGTGCTTCTGGAATGTTCATTGATGACTTTTGCAGATTCCAGTTCTCCACTGGGATGCTCTCTCTTTGCACCCCTCATGTCCATCTTTTCCTCTGTTTTTAGCACATTTACAAGCATTACTTTTCAGTCTTTGGCTGCTCACTTCCTTCTCTAGAGCATGACCCTTGAACACACAGCCGTTTCCAGAGGGGAGGAGGTGAGGCTGGCCTCCCACAGCTGCGCTGCCTCTCACCCACAGCCTGCTGCTGCTGGAGTCAGCTTTGTCTTCCCACGTGTGCATCATTTCTTAGAGTCCCCAGCATGCCATTTCCAGGAACCAGCCCAGGAGCTGAATGTTGCAACTCGTCTATAACAACAGCAATGCAATCACCCAGACTGCGGTGAGGTCACCGGCCTGTGATTGACAGCCAGGGGTTGTCTTTCCTTTTCCACAAACGACTTGGGAACCTGTCTTGGGCAACACCAGGTCTATACATAAAAACTGTTTTCACCATTTTCTTAAATCAGCCCATCCACATGCAGCAGCACACGCCCTTCAGCCTCTGCTCTCTGGCCACCTAGCTTTGGGTGCATTTGGATTCCTCAGTTCCCCCCATAAGAAGTTGTGACTGCCCCGCCCCCAGCTCTCCTGAGGGGCCTGAGCCCCCCAGAGGAGAGCAGGACCCACTTTTGAGACAGCACCTTTCCTGTAGCCTGAGATCAGCACGGCTCCCTTAGCTGCTGGCATTGTCTGCAGGCGTCTCCATGAAGCCCATCTTCTGTGTCGTCCGCCCACGCTCCTGCGGCACCTGCCCTTGGCCGGCTCCTGTGGCTTCTCCAGCCGGGGCAGCTGTGGGTGCCAGCACCTCTAAGGAGCACCTCGAGTGGGAAAGGCCCGAGTGTGGGGCTGCCCGGGGCTGACCTGCGCCTCTAGCCACATTAACTCGTTTTATGTGTGCTTGATTCACTCTCGAGAGGTGGAGGGTCAAACACTGAAGGTCCCTCTCTGTTCTCTGTTCAAGCCACTGTCCTTTCCTGTGTGGCAGCCAAGTGTGATGAAGGGGCATTCCCAGCATCTGTGAGCCCAGCCACAGCATCACAGGTGTGGAGAGCAGAGGGATGTCCTTTCCTTCCCTTTGCTCCATTGCCTCAGGCGTCGGGATGACGGCATGTGCCTCTCCAGCCCCGGGTATGCAGTGTCCTTCTGCTCAAACCCAACTCCCGTCCCCCTGCAGGGACCTGGCCCAGGGGGTCTCCAGCTCCCTGAATCCCTCCCCCCAGCCCTTTCCCGATGACCTAACTCCATGCCCCACCTCCTGCATGTGGCAAGGCTCACAGCCTGGGATCCCTCAGAGATTCTGATGGTGAGACTGGGCATCTCCCCAGGTGATTCGCGTCCTCCTCCCAGGCAGAGAACACCTGAGCTGAATGTGTGCAAGAATCGCCCGGAGCTTGCCCAATGCACTGGCCACATTCTGACTTGGTGGGTCTGAGACTGCACCTTCCCTTCTTTCTTTCTTCTTTCTTTCTTTCTTTCTTTCTTTCTTTCTTTCTTTCTTTCTTTCTTTCTTTCCTTTCTTTCCTTTCTTTCCTTTCTTTCCTTTCTTTTCTTTCTTTTCTTTCTTTTCTTTCTTTTTTCTTTCTTTCTTTCTTTCTTTCTTTCTTTCTTTCCTTTCTTTCCTTTCTTTCCTTTCTTTCTTTCCTTTCTCTCTTTTCTTCCTTTCCTTTCCTTTTTTCTTTCTTTCTTTCTTTCTTTCTTTCTTTCTTTCTTTCCTTCTTTCTTTTCTGTCTCACTCTCCCTCTCTCTCTTTCTTATTATTTTTTTTGAGATGGAGCCTTGCTCTGCTGCCCAGACTAGAGTGCAGTGGCGCGATCTCGACTCACTGCAACCTCCGCCTCCCGGGTTCACACCATTCTCCTGCCTCAGCCTCCCCAGCAGCTGAGTCTACAGGTGCCCGCCACTACATCCGGCTAATTTTTTGTATTTTTAGTACAGATGGGGTTTCACCATGTTAACCAGGATGGTCTCAATCTCCTGACCTCATGATCAGCCTGCCTCATCCTCCCAAAGGGCTGGGATTACAGGCATGAGCCACTGCACCCAGCTGAGGCTGCACGTTTTGAACCAGCTCCTTGGGTATAAGTGCCCACAGCACTTCTGTATTCCTTCTTGAAAATGGTATCAGCGTAATGTCGTCCCTGGCAGAGCATGCCAACTCCTTCCCTGTCTGTCATGAACACCTAACGCTCCAGCCCCACTCAGACTAGCCAGGCCTCCCTGCCCCTTGCACAGTGACTGAGTGTGATGCCATCACAGTTCTGAAGCCAGGCTGCCCTGTGGAATCACCTGGGGAGTGACTGTCACCCCTGACCCATAAGGCAAGAGCTCAGGGTGTGGGATCCAGGAACAGGGGACTCCAGTGAGCGACCAGGGTTGAGGGCCATGCCTCAGGCCAGTCCTGAGCCACTGGAGGTGGCAACGCTGATGGTCATTGTCCCCTGTCTCTTTCACAATACTTTGCCAGTCCCCCTGCACGCATACCTCAGTGGCTTTACACCCCTGCTGCAAGTGGCCATCTGCCTTCCTAACCTGGTCTGTTGGTCTAAGCCTGTCGGGCTGCCCTCGCTGCCGGCCTCACCTGCTGGTGCAGTCTGAGGTCACTGCAGGCGGGATTTGTGTATGAGGTCAGGCCACGAGGACATGAGGATGAGGGTTTTGCTTTGTTTTTTCCTGATGAACCACAGGATAAGAAATGATTCACTCTTTGAAAAATACGTCGCAGACTATTTTCTTGCTTTGCTAAAGGCTCAATAGGTCTGAGAAGAACCACAAAACAAGCAAGGAGACTGGTGTGGAGACTGTGGCGTGGTGGCTGGTTGGGATGATGACAGGCAGGGGAGCAGCTCGCCTGCGGGGGCTTCACACTGCTGGAGCACCCTGGGCCACGCTGGGAAGGGCAGGGGCTGTCTCTGAGGGGCCCCCCAGAGCCTCCTGTGAGGACCTCCGCTGGTCACCACCCCTCTGCATCTCTGGTGTCCTTGAGGTCAGTCATTCTCTCCTTAACTTTCAGAACCTGCTCTTGGCATCTGAGACCAGCTGTTTGGCCCTTGCTCCTCTCAGGGGTACTTGCATTCAAGCTGTGCGGCGTGTTGTGGAACTGTGTTCTGCCATTTAAAGCCATTCTGGCAGCAGTGAAGGAAGCTGTCTAATGGGGGTTGGGGTGGTGTCAGGTACAAGTCCTGGAGCAAACATGGTCCTTTCCATGTAAAGAGCTTGATGAATAAAGAATAATGAAGATTATGAAGTTAATGACAATCAGTGTTTTCAGCATTAAAAAGATGTCTTTTTCCAAAGCAGTCATTTTAAAACCACTAAGTTGTTTTCTGTAGTCCTCCTGGAGTCTATATTCTAGAATATTCTGGGCAGGTCCAGGGAGGAAACCCGGAAGAGAGCAGAGTAACTGCAAATGCCTTTGGTGGGCAGGGGAGGCTGAAGCTGGGAAAGAGAGAGCTTGAGATGTGGGAGATTTTTCTTCTTAATAAAAATAAGGAGAGGATTGAAGAAGGGCCCTGTGGGGAGTCTAGCAAATCTACACCAGCTTGACACACCTGTCCTTTTTGATTCACAGAAAGAGCTGCCCTGATCGCTGACTCTGGCCCACTTCCAGAAAGAGAAACTGGAAAGGTGTCAAAAAAAAAAAAAAAAAAAAAAAAAAAAGGAGAAGGGTTTGGGAATAGAAACACGAAGAAGGAGGCCAGGAGAATTGGATTTGACTGCAAGGAGGCAGAGGGGGTGGTGTGGGAACGGGGAAGGCTGGTCACAAATTGTCACACATAGTGGTTTCTGTACAATAGGTTTAAGGAGGCGGTGGGTAAGCGAGGGAAGAAGGGGACAGCCAGGTCCAAAGATGGCGAACACAGGGCCCAGTGGCTTCACTGCTTTGCCCTGAGGCCGGCTGCCCTGCCCTTCCATATTCTGATCTTTGGAGAACCTGCCCAGGCAGTGTGATTTAGTGAGCGAGCGTGGCTACGAACCAGATTGACACGTGGCTACGAACCACAGTGAGTGTGAAGGCATGCCTGGAATGGATGCCCCTCCGTTTTACTGGACATTGCGGACAAATTTGTCTGCAACAACAGTGACCATTTTAGATATAGCCTCTAGTGGGAACCCCGCTCCCGGGAGCTTCGACTTGGAGAGAACTGGGCTCCTTCATGATTTCGTTTGTAAGCCTAGGAGGGCTTGAGGCAAGTGCAGACCGGCCACACCTGCTTTCTCGAAGATTTTCACTTTCTGCACTGCTGTTGGCCCTGTCCTGGGATGTTAACAAATGTCTCAGGCTCCGGTGGCCGATGAGTTCTGGGATGTACGCTGCTGTTGGCAGCGGGATGTTTATTGTGTGTTTTCTACAGAGAAGCAGCTGCTAGGATGAGGCTTGTCCAGAGCAGGTCAGGTAAGCATGAGCTGGGACAGAAAATGAAATCGTGCCATCAAAGCCAAATGTAGAAAGTCATGTTGGGGCGGAGCATTTCGCTCCCCAACACGGGAAGAGGGCTCCTAAGAGGTTCCCAACTGACAGCAGCCACAACACCTATTAAATAATTGCAGGATGTGGAAAATGGAAAACCACATAAAAATATCTCATGTAGCTGGGGTTGAAAGCTGCCATTTGATATAAATCACAGACTGTTTTTGACCAAATCTCAAATCTACTCACCAAGACAGTCCAGGTGCTGCCCACGTGGTTGGAACAGTCCCAGCGGCTGCAGGAAAACCAAAAGGTCATTTGTGCATCATGGGAGCTGAGAGGACAGAAAAACAAACCCAGTCAGTGCCTCCCCAGGGCCCAGAGGGTTTTGAAGGCAGTAAGTCAGGCAGCTCAGGTTCTAGATGAATGCTCCTCCTTAATGTGCTGTGAACCTCCCACGGTCACCGCTGGATGTGAACGGCTGTTTCCTACCTTCAGGTCTCCAGCTGATGGCACGGGGTCGGGGGATAGAAAGGGGAGCTGAGTGGAGTGGGTTGCACAAGGTGGCATGGAACACCTGATGTTTGGGGCCACAGAAAGCTCACCTGCTGCCTGGAACCCATGAGATCCTGAGCTGCTCAGAGCAATGGGCAGGGCCCTTCCAGCAGAGCAGAGCCAGAGGCAGCCAGGGACTAACAGTGCGATTCCGTTTCAGCCTTCCCAGCTCCTGGCTGCACTCTTTAAAAGTCAGACTGGGGGCCCTGTGTACAAATGTGCCCTGATAACAAAGGTTTTGTCTTTAGAAACCATTGAAATCTTAACTTAAAAACTTTGAATATTCGGATCTCTTAGCAAAACCTGATGGAGCACTGGACACAGGATCTTTAAAGTTGCTGGGGCTAAAAGCCCACCTCCTCAGCCCCAGCTCTGCAGCAGAGGCCCCAGCGGCTTGCGGCAGGCGCCACTGTCCACTCCTCTGGTCTGTGGGCAGTGCAGGCCATCCCGTGTTGGCAGTCCCAGGCCAGCCAGTGCTTTCGTGGGCTTATTGTTCAGAAGTTAGAATGCATTTTCCCATCTGTGCAAGGGTGAGGTTCCCAGGCCAGTCCATAAAAGCCTGTTTTTGTTTCATTTGTAAATAGATTGCCTCACTGTAATTCCTCATGGTACCAAACTGTAGGACTCAGTATAGAGAGCTCTGCAACACTGTGGGTGTTGGAAAAATATTCCAAATTCGGCCCCTGGCCTCCAGGGCTATAGGCTTGGTCTTCCCTTCACACAAGATCTCCAGCAGCCCACACGCCACAGCCACACAGGTGCTGAGGAGTCCACTGGGGTCCAGGCGGGGTTTTGTGCAGGGGCAAGTGTGGCCCAGCATCACCTACAGGGTGGTTCTTGGCCAGGGGGGCAACCTCAGGGCCGAGGAGGTGAGATGGAGATGACAGGATATTGGTTAACACAGTCATTTCTGAAGGTTGAGACTTGAGAGTTCTGATGGCTTCTAAACTGTGCAGCAACGGCTGATGAAGCGAACACCGACAGAGCTCCTGTCAGCACAAAGGATCTCACCTGGGAGCAGGCCATTCAGGTTCATCTCACATGCCCAATCAGATCTGTCGGTAAGGCTGTCATTGCCTTAATTCCTGTGGAGCCAAGTCCATACTCAGCAGGGCCCGAGGCTCTGATCGATTAGTGATGTCTGCCACGGAATGGGGCAGGGACACCCTGCTGGGAATTTGCCAACCCTGGCCACATCTTCACTGGGAAAGTCAGTACCTGCCATACTTTTAGAATTCCCCATGGAAAAATGTGCTCTTAAATGCAAGCTGACACTGGGTCATTTTCAGAAGTCCATACTAGAAGCATTATTTGTCAAGGATTCTACAATTGGGCACATAAATCTAAAAATGTTCTATGCCAAATGGCATCTATGCAATGTCAGGGAAAAAGCAGGCAGTCATGTTCTGGGGAAAAGGTTTTGTTTTCTGTACCCAAAATTAAGTGTAGTCTAGAGAGCTGAAATCACTAGTTTTGAAAAGTTGAACACCTCCCACTTCCATGTCCAGAAAAACTTAGCTATAAAGTATATTTATAGCCACTGTGTACTGCACCTGAGTTGTTACTGTAATTTTATGTTGCTATACTTCATATCTCTTCAAAGTTGTATAGACACTAATATATTTTAGGACATTAAATAATATATTGTCAACTGATTTACAACATAATTTAAAAGATGTGTTATAACTGAAATGTTACAATTCAACCTTTTTGTTTGTTTGTTTGTTTGTTTGTTTTTGAGACGGAGTTTCACTCCTGTTGCCCAGACTGGAGTGCAGTGGCACAATCTCAGCTCACTGCAACCTCTGCTTCCTGAGTTCAAGCGATTCTCCTGCCTCAGCCTCCCAAGTAGCTGGGACTACAGGCGTGCACTGCCATGCCCGGCTGATTTTTTGTATTTTTAGTAGAGATGGGGTTCTGCTATGTTGGCCAGGCTGGTCTCGAACTTCTAACCTCAGGTGATCCGCCCGCCTCGGCCTCCCAAAGTACTGGGATTATAGGCATGAGCCACTGCGCCCGGTCCAATCATTATCAATTTAAAGTGTTTTTCATCTATAACTATCCCCTAAGATGTTAGGTGTCAGTGAGTCTGGGAACTTCTCCATAAGCAACTATTGAAGGGCAAACAAATGATTAAAGTTCTCAAGGGGAGTTTCCTGGGAATTCTAGGATAGCAGAGGATCCTTGGCTGACTGCAATATTCATGCCGTCCCATTGCAAGAGTGTGCACCATGGCACAGCTCAGCTCAGAGCTGAGACAGGGAACTGTTGACCTGGAAGCATTCACAGGGCTTGCGACCTGCTTCCCAGTGGATGCAGGTGTTGATCCTGGGGCTCATGTGGGAAGGACTGGCTTCTGACCCCACAAACATCAGCTTTCCACTGAAATCCACTGCAAAATGTTCATGCCTCTTAAAAAAAAAAATTTTAGCAACATAATTGAGCTCAACCAATATGAAGCAACCATATGTAGGACCTCTTTTTGAATGAAGGAAGGAATGAATCAATGATGAACAGATCGATAAAGAGATAGATAGATGATAGATACATAGATAGGTAGGCAGAGAGAGAAAGAGAGATGATAGATTTCTAAATGAGTAAATGCCTCGCCCAGCCCCCTTCTCCCTGGGCTATGTCTGACTTCCGCTCTTGTTTTCCATCTTAGCCCGCAGCCAAAGCTCTTCCTGGTTGCTCAGCCTTAGAGCCAACTTCTTAACTACTGGCTGTCTCGCTGTTGCAGCCAAGGCAGTGTGACTTGATCACAGGAAATACACTGGTTTCTCTTTCTGGCTGAGTTGTTGCTAACACTCCTACAGCCCTTCTCTAACTACAGAAGAGAAGGAGACAGTCGGCGAGGTCTCCACAAACTCTAAAAGCCTAGCGGTTCCAGACTGTGGGTGGTGGACTGTTTGCCCTCCTGGAGCACTGTCGCCACCTCACATGGCCTTCCTGAAGAACAGCTGCTATGTGTGAATTAGACTTAGAGGGGGCTTGGTCATGGGGAAGGAGTGTGCCTTTTGGCCAACACTGGCCTTACATAGTTAAGTAAAATAAAAACATGAACTTCCGACCAGCCACTTAGATTGGCTTCTTTATCATCACTGATCTCTTCTGTAAACCAGATTTTAATGTTTCATACTTTTTCCCAAGCAGATGTCTGTAAACTGCTTCCATTATGAAAGCAGTAACTACCTGTTACCAAGTGCCTCTCCCGTGCTCAGCACTTTACTCTCAGGACAGCCTAGGACTGTGGGGATTATTTAGGGTGGCTTTGCCAGGACTGGGAAGGAGGGGAGAGGAGTTCCTGGAAAGCGGGAATTTCAGTGCTAAAACCAGGACAAGTTGGTCACTCCAAAGTGATTCCCATTTTCCAGGTGAGGTAACTGAAGCACAGAGGAGCCCGTGGCTTGTCCAGGGCACACAGTCAGGGGGGCAGCTGAGTTCTGACCTCATTTACTCTGATTCTAGGGCCTGTGCTGAGAAGCATGGGTTTCCTCCTTCATGTTTGTATCCACACAGAACTGTCCAGTTGTCTTTCTCAGCGGTCTGGACACAAGCTTTCAGGCCCTGGGTGAACCCTGAAAGATATAAGGAACAGACACGAACTGCAGCTTTCAGCCCTCCTGTGGGGCACCCGCCTGTCCCTGCTAGGTACCCACACCCTGAGTCAGCTGCCTCCACCAAAGAATGCCTCCCAACCTCCCCTGGCTCTCATCTCTACACCAGACCTCCCCTCCGTGAGCATGACCCTCACCCTGCTCAAACACCTGCGCCTCCTCTGACCCAGGGCACTGCCCCACTCATACCAGAAGAGACCCCTACCCTGCTCAGCCCACCTCATGACTTAGGACCAAAAAGTCCTAAAGTCTTTTTAGGAAACAAAAAGGTGTGGAAAATCTCTTTCAAAAAAATAGGATAAATCATAACAAAATAAAGATATATGAAACATTGCTTCTAGGCTTTTCACTCCCAATGCACGTATCAGATACCAATGTTAAAAATTGGGTGTATTTCTGCTATGGACTCCCAAAATCCACGTGCTGAACCCCTGATCTCCAATGTGGTGGTATTTGGAGGTGCTGCTTTGGGAAGGAGATAAGGTCACGAGGGTGGGGCTCTCATGTTTGGATTGGTGCCCTTATACAAAGAGAGATACACCTGCACGTTTGTGCTCTCTCAACCCTAACCATGGAAGGACATAGCAAGAATCTTCTGTTGGCCAATCACGAAGAGGGCCCCCACCAGAACCTGACCCTGCCACCACCCTGATCTCACACTTCCCAGGCTCTGGAACTGGGAGCCTGTTGCTTACGAGCCACCCAGTCCCCATGGCGGTCTAAGCTGACTGAGATGGAAAGTGGGCCTGAGGAGTGGGATGCTGCTGTAACCAAGACCCACAAATACGGATGCAGCTTTGGAGCTTGGTGATGAGTGGAGGAAGAGTTTGGGGGTCCATGCTAGAGAAAGGTGAGATGGCTGTGAAGGAACCACTGAAGTCAATTTGCTAAGGGCTCAGAAAGGGGAGAGGAGAGCTGGAGGGAAAGCATTCAACTTCTCAGAGGACACACAGACAACCATGAGCAGAATGCTAGTAGGAATACGATGGCAAAGGCCATTTGGGTGAGGTCTCCGGGGGAAATGAGAAACATGGCATAGGACAGCAGAGGAAAGGTGATCTTTGTTATAAAGCACCAAAAAACTCAGCTGACTTGTGTTCTTGTTCTAGTGTTTTGTGGAAGGCAGAACTTGCAAAAGATGAAACGGGATCTTTAGCTGGGAATATTTCCAAGCAAAGTCGTGAAGGAGTGGCTTGGTTCCTCCTGACTGCTTATAGTGAAATGTGAGAAAAGATAATAGATTGAAGAAAGAATCACTAAGCAAAACAGAACTAGAACTTAAAGATTTGGAAAAATCTCAGCCTATCCATATTGTAAAATAAATGAGAAGACATGTTCAGAAGAGAACACTAAGGGTGCGGCCTCCAGAACTGTAAGAAATAAATTTCTGTTGTTTAAGTCACTCACTGTATGTTGTTGTATTTTAGCATCCTGTATTAATCCATTTTCATGCTGCTGATAAAGAGATATGTGAGACTAGGCAATTTACAAAAGAAAGAGGTTTAATGAACTTATACATGGCTGGGAAGGCCTCACAATCACGGTGGAAGGTGAAAGGCACATCTCACATGGCGGCAGACAAGAGAAGAGCGCTTGTGCAGGGAAACTCCCCTTTTAAAAACCATCAGATCTCATGAAACTTGTTCACTATCATGAGAACAACATGGGAAAGACCTGTCCCCATGATTCAACTACCTCCCACTGGGTCCCTCCCACAACACGTGGGAATTCAAGATGAGATTTGGGTGGGGACACAGCCCAACCATATCACACCCCAAGTAGACCAAAACAACATCCTTCCATAACTTTCCCTTTAGTCATAACACATCAGTAATTGTGACTCTGTGTGTGTATGTGTGTGTGTGTGTGTGATTTATGTGAGGTAGTTTCTCTTTTAAATCACTATGGAATTGTACTAGCCATGTTACCTTCTCCATATCACAAAAGCATTCCATGGCCATATGTGCAGATCCCATGATTTTGTTAGCCACAACTTCATTGAATTGTAAGTGCCACAATTTATTCAGCTACTCTCTGATGTAGGAACATGAAATTTGCTGTCTTTTTTTTTCTGCTAATACTGTTACTGGCGTAATTTTCCTGCTAATACTAATACTGGCAACTCTAGCTTTTTCTTTTGTGTGCATGTTCTAGAAATGGTCAATAATATATTCTTCTCTATTAGTCATGGTTTTCCCTTAACTAGGAGTTTGTTTTTAAGAAATTGACAATTTTACAGTATTTTTTCCTCTTATATTTGAAACAGATTGGGCTTATTTGTCTTTGAATGACCATGTTGTTTATCCCCGCCTGACCTAAGATACTGAGACACTCACATCTTTTATTATTATTATTATCATCATTATTATTTTGAAATGGAGCCTCACTGTGTCACCCAGGCTGGAGTGCAGTGGTGCCATCTCGGCTTACTGCAAGCTTCGCCTCCTGGGTTCACGCCCTTCTCCTGACTCAGCCTCCTGAGTAGCTGGGACTACAGATGCCCGCCACCACACCCAGCTAATATTTTTGTATTTTTAGTAGAGATGGAGTTTCACTGTGTTAGCCAGGATGGTCTCGATCTCCTGACCTTGTGATCCACCCATCTGGGCCTCCCAAAGTCCTGGGATTACAGGTGTGAGCCAGCACGCCCAGCCATACTCACATCTTAACAAGAGAGTAGCTTCCCGTATTGCCAAGGAACTATTCTGATTGATATAAGGGGAGAATGAGGCCTCATCCACCTGGAAAGCCAAAAATTCACGGCTTTAAGCAGTGGTATGCTGATCCATGCTGAACAATCCGATTTGGGGGTTTAAAAAAACTCCCTGGCGTGTAGAGTTTGCCAGATTCCATGGTGTAAATACTCCTACCACTGACCAATTAAAAGTGCCCAACATGACTTCCCCAGACACATCAGGAAGAGAGGTGCAGCTGCACCCCATCATGGAGTATTTCCACCATCAACAACCTCCAGAACCGACAGAATAAAATGGGATAACACAACTAGGAATTGATAAGGTTTGAGGATTTAATACTCTTGGTTTTAAAATAATCCAGTTTTGGACCAAGAGTGGATTTAACGATTGGTCCCTCCTGGTCAATGGAGGCCACTGCCAGCTCCACTGGCTCCAAGTCCCCACAGTTTCACTGTAGCCTTCACCTCTTCCTCCTCTTCTTCCCCCACCGCCAAACGCACATCAATGACACTGTGAGGCTTATCAGAGCAACGAAATATTCTACCCAAGGAATTCCTCACTTCTGGGCACAGAAATTGCTTATGGTTTAAAAAAAACTATTTCCCCATCTTCTAACCATTAAGGTTTAAAAAAACATGAGGCCCAATTGTCCAGTGGGTCCCAGCTATGTTAACTCAGGGAGCTCCTCTTCACTTTTCTATACACACACACACACCCCCCGACACCATGCACACAAACTACACACACACCATACACATGCCCTATATATACACCACATGCACACCACACACAAGGGTGCGCACACACACACCCCACACATATACACCACACACACAAACCACACACACACCCCACACATACCCATACATTCACCACATGCACACCACACACACATGCACACACACACACCCCACATATACACCACACAACACACACACGACACACACACCACACATACACACCACACACCACTCACTCCATACACACACACCACACACATACCCAACCACACATTCACTACACGCACACCACACAGACGTGTGTACATACACCACACATGTATCACACATACAAACAACACACACCACACCACACACCTCACACACATCACACACACCACACAAGCAAACCACACACACCACACACCTCACACACATACCATACCATACCACATCATACACCACACACACAACACATACAACACACAACACACACCTCACACACTATAAACACACACCACAAACCTCACACACACAAACCACACACACCACACACCACGCACAAACACACCACACACACCACACACCACATGCACACCACACATACACCACACCACACACCTCATACACGTACCACATGCCACATGTACACCACACACACACACCACACCACACACCACACACATACACCGCACCACACAGGCACACTACCCCACACTGTACACCTCACACACAAACACACACATCTCACACACACGTAACATATACGACACACACCACACCCTTCAGACACACACACCATAAACACACACCATACACCTCAGACACACCACACACCTCACACACACACCACCACGCACATGCCATACAACATACACACTACACACACCACACCACACATCTCACACACACACACACCACATCACACTACATCACACACCTCAAACACCACTACACACCTCATACACACACCACACACATATCACACATACACATACATATACCACATACCACACAGACACACACATACCACACCATACATCACATACACCATACCACACATACATACACACACACAATGCACCACACACCATACATCACACACACCACGTCACACACCACACCCACATACCACACCACACACCACACACACACCACACCCACATACCACACCACACACCACACACACACCACACCCACATACCACACCACACACCACACACACACCACACCACACACCACACAGACACTACATACACACACCACATACACACCACACAGACACTACATACACACCACATGCACACCACACATCACACACCACACACCTCACACCACACACCTCACATACATACACCACACTGCACACCACACACAAACACACCACACGAACACACCCCACCACATACACACACTACACACACACCCCACAGACACTCACACCACACACACACATACATTTTTCCCTCTTCTAATAAACCATTGGCTTTGAATAGCTTATCTACTAAGTAGTTTCAGAATAGTTTGTATGTTTTTACACTTGTCTGCCTAATTTGTTTAATGTCATGAAGTCCCACGCCAGAGTGATGAGTGCCCTGAGAGTGCGGCCAGCAGTCCTGGATTCCAGCCCTTGTCCCTCAGCTGACCTGTCCGTGATGCTGTGCAGGCACACCACCTCTCCAGACCTCTTCATGAATAGGCAGGATGGTGTGTGGACATGGTGTTTCCCAAACATAAAACCCAGAAGAACAAATCCATAGCCAAAGCCAGGTTTGGGAAGGTCATGGCTGAGGATGGCACGGGAGTACAGAGCCACGGCTGGCTGGGCTCTGGGGCTGCAGGCAGGTGCTGGAGGGTCTGGAGTGAGATGGGGAGGGAGGCAGCATTCCTGCTTAAAGCAGGGCAGGGGTCAGGCCAGCCCTGCTGGCGAAAGTGACTGAGAAAAAACTGCTGCTGCTGCTGCTGCTGGCTGGGCTGGGCTAGGGTGCCTCAACCGAGGCCACTGTGGGCAAGGGAGGGGATGCGTGTCATAGATGGGGATGGGTGTCACAGTGTTGAGAACTCTGCTAGACAAGCCCCAGCCCCTGGGGAGAAGGAGCCTGGCCCAGGTGAGCCTTGGGATGCGGGGGAGCTGGCAGAGAGAGGGCCCAGAGCTGCTCCTTGGTCGGGGGACAAAAAAACAGAAATCCAAGTTCTCATGCGACATGAGCTTGCAAACCACAATTCTAAAACACATGGAGACATCTAACAATCCACTGGCTTTGAATACCTTACTAAGTCGTTTCATAATAGTTTATATAAGTTTTTACAGTTGTCTGCCTAATTTGTGATGCTTTCAAAGCCACCCCCAGCCTTTTATTTATTTATTTATTTTTGAGATGGAGTCACTCTGTCACTCAGCTTGGAGTGCAGTGGAGCGATCTCAGCTCACTGCAACCTCCACCTCCCGGGTTCAGGCCATTCTCCTGTCTCAGCCTCCTGAGTAGCTGGGACTACAGGTGTGCATCACCATGCCCAGCTAATTTTTTGTATTTTTAGTAGAGGCGGGATTTCGCCACGTTAGCCAGGCTGGTCTCAAACTCCTGACCTCAAGTGATCTGCCCGCCTCAGCCTCCCAAAGTGCTGGGATTACAGGGGTGAGCCACTGCACCTGGTCTTTTAAAGCCTTTTTTAATGCCATGGAGTCACATAACTGAGTGAAGAACATTCTGAAAACCAGGGCCAGCAGACCTGGATTCCAGCCCAAATGAGCAACCCCCAAAACCAGCATTGGAAACGTTAGAAACATGCATTCACATAAAATAAAATTAATTTTGTAGGACATTCTGGTAGAAGTACTGAAGAAATTATTCAGTATAAGAGAAGCAGAAGAAATTATTAAACAAAGAAAAAAGATATAAAAAGAGAATCACTTTAAAAATTTGAAAATGAAGAGTAGAATAATTGAAATTTTTAAAAAACCTTACACCTGGCAAAAAAGTAAAAAGAAGGAATTAATATCAATAAAAGTAGAAGTTACTGAGTTAGAAATCAGACATAGGTAGAATGAATGAATGGTCTGGTTCTTTGAAAAACATCTCTAGGAGAGAAAATTCGGAAGTCAACTTCGTTCTTTAAAAACAGGTTTAAAATACAAAAGTTGGTTTTCTGCTGATTCTTGAAGCTGCATCATTGTAGTTTGTTACACGATTCTCTCTACTTTTATGTTTAGACATTTTTATATAAAAAACTAAAAAGAGAGAAGAGAAATAGCAAAAAAAAAACAGTAACCAAAGAATACATGTAAGTATCAGAAAAATAAATGTAAGGCAAAACCATGAGCAATAAATAGAGTATCAGTATTCAATGACAAAGCTTCAGTTCACCAGGACAATAAAACAAACATGTCTGCAGACAGGAGGGGGCCTTTCCCCAGCTCTCATCCTCACTGTCTCTTGGCTTTTCTTGGGAGTGTCAATTCCCAAGCACTTCTGGCCTGCCCTGCCTTCTGTAGTTCCAGAAAAGCCCTCTGACACAGAGATGCAGGCATTGCTAGTTACAAGTAATACAGAACATCCCAAAATGACAGGGCCCCAGAGACATAGGTGACACCAGCCACATTTGTGACATGAGAGAACACAGGCATGTTTCAGGCACAAGCAGAACATTTACAAAAATTTACCTAATTCCAGGACACAAAGCAAAACTCAAAAAATGTTAAAAGTTTGGTTTCATTAACATCTTGTTATTTATCCACAATTAATAATTGAACACAAAAGATACCTGGGGAGAGGGAGCGCATGTTTAGGAATTAATAAACACACTAACTCACTTACGGGTCAAAAGAGAAACTATGTTGAAATTAGAAAATAATACAAAAATTACCTCAAGATGGATTAAAGACTTAAAAGTAAAACCTAAAACCATAAAAACCCTAGAAGAAAACCTAGTCAATACCATTCAGGACATAGGTATGGGCAAAGACTTCATGACTAAAACACCAAAAGCAATGGCAACAAAAGCCAAAATTGACAAATGGAATCTAATTAAACTAAAGAGCTTCTGCACAGCAAAAGAAACTACCATCAGAGTGAACAGGCAACCTACAGAATGGGAGAAAATTTTTACAGTCTACCCATCTGACAAAGGGCTAATATCCAAAATCTACAAATAACTTAAACAAATTTACAAGAAAAAAACAAACAACCCCATCAAAAAGAGGGCAAAGAATATGAGCAGACGCTTCTCAAAAGAAGACATTTGTGCAGACAATGAACATATGAAAAAAAGCTCATCATCACTGGTCATTGGAGAAAAGCAAATCAAAACCACAATGAGATACCATCTCACACCAGTCAGAATGGCAATTATTAAAAAGTCAGGAAATGGTAGATGCTGGCGAGGTTGTGGAGAAATAGGAACGCTTTTACACTGTTGGTGGGAGCGTAAATTAGTTCAACCATTGTGGAAGACAGTGTGGCGATTCCTCAAGGATCTAGAACCAGCAATACCATTTGACCCAGTAATCCCATTACTGGGTATATACTCAAAGGATTATAAATCATTCTAGTATAAAGACACAGGCACACGTATGTTTATTTCGGCACTATTTACAATAGCAAAGACTTGGAACCAACCCAAATGCCCATCAATGATAAACTGGATAAAGAAAATGTGGTACATATACACTATGGAATACTATGCAGCCATAAAAAATAATGAGTTCATGTCCTTTGCAGGGACATGGATGAAGCTGGAAGCCATCATTCTCAGCAAACTAACACAGGAACAGAAAACCAAACACTGCATGTTCTCACTCATAAGTGGGAGGTGAACAATGAGAACACATGGATACAGGGAGGGGAACGTCACTCACCAGGGCCTGTCGGGGTGTGGGAGGCAATGGGAGGGAGAACATTAGGACAAATATCTAAGCATGCAGGGCTTAAAACCTAAATGACGGGTTGATAGATGCAATAAACCACCATGTCACATGTATACCTACATAATAAACCTGCACATTCTGCACATGTATCCCAGAACTTAGAGTAAAATTTTTAAAAAAGAAATCAGAAAATAATAGTTTAGCCATAATAAATGATCTTAAATCTTAAAGACTGCAGATTAAATGTTTCTTAAAGTGATATTTGGAAACCTAAAAGCTTACATTAGAAAACAGGAGAGGCCAAAAAAAAAAAAAAAGAAAAAAAAAAAAAAAAAAAAATTAAGCTTCCAGCATAAGAAATTAGAAAAAGACCAAGCAAATAAGCACAAAAATATCACAAGGGAGAAAATAATAAATACCAAATTGACATTGATAAATCAGAAAGCAAACTGCACCAGACCCCTGTGCACAGCTCAGATCTATGTAGTTTCTGTCTCGTTCCAGCTGTGGCCTCAGCCAACAGCTGCATGGGGGCTCCATTCTCTGCCAGCTGACAGCCCTCTCTTGTTACCTGGACAAAGAAGTCTGAGGGAATTCCATGCCCTGCTCAGTAGGTCCCAGCAGGGTCAAGAAAAAAAAATTCAACAATTGCTCAGAGCAGTGGCCAACATTTTAGCATCCAAGAAATAAAATAATTCTTTCAAGCACATGGAACCAGACTAAATAACTGTAAATGAAGTTTTTTAAAAAAAAATTTCAGCAAATTTTAAAAATTACCACCATTCAGAGCACTTTCTCAAACTTCAGTGCAATTAAGTTAGAAATCAACTATACAAGCACTTCAAAAGTATGTTTAGAAATTAAGGGCCGGGTGCAGTGGCTCACGCCTGTAATCCTAGCACTTTGGGAGGTAGAGGCGGGTGGATCACCTGAGGTCAGGAGTTTGAGACCAGCCTGACCAATATGGAGAAACCTCGTCTCTACTAAAAATACAAAATTAGCCAGGCGTGGTGGTATATGCCTGTAATCCCAGCTATTCGGGAGACTGAGGCAGGAGAATTGCTTGAACCTGGGAGGCGGAGGATGTGGTGAGCCAAGATCGCTCTCCATTGCACTCCAGCCTGACTCTGTCTCAATAAAAAAAAAAAGAAAGAAATTAAAATGTCCTCTTAAATGACTCTGGGGTTAGGACTCTGGGGTTAGGAAATGGCAATGCCAGCTCCACCTGAATGGATGGATGACAAGAACACGTCATATTGTCATAGATGAATATTACCCCTCGAAGCAACTTTAAAAATCAACAAACTCAAAAGTGGGTTCTCTGTAAAAACTAATAAAATAGACAAGCATCCAGCCAGAATGACATAGAAAGGGAGGGAAGGGACAGAGAAGACAGAGGGAGAAGAAGAGGGAGTAAAGAGAACAAATTATGACTTAAAACACATCTCTGAGACACTATGAATTACTTTGTCCAATGAACCTGAAAGCAGCAATGGAATGGATAATCTTCAGAAAAGTAAACATCACCAAAATCAAATCAAGAAGAAATCAAACTCCTGGAAAAACCTATAACCATTAACACACATTGATTTGATAATCAAAACTCTCCCACCCTTCTAGAGATCCTAGACAGAATTTCAGATGAGTTTTTATCAAATCCTCAAGAAATAGATTATCTTTATCATACACAAATTGTGCTATACATACACACATTAGCATTTATAAAAATGTTAAATCCCTCAGAATCCCTGAAATCAAATTTGAAGAGTATTGGCAGAACACTATTCTTCATAGCAACGCTTTTAAGATGCTAGTTGAAGGGAATATACATGTACAATTCAACCAAAAAGATTTAATATCTATATAAGAAATTCAGGCCAGGCATGGTGGTTTACACCTGTAATATCAGCACTTTGGGAGGCCAAGGCTGGAGGATTGCTTGAGCCTAGGAGTTCAAGACCATCCTGGGCAATAAAGTGAGACCAAGTCTCTACAAAAAATACAAAAATTACCTAGGTGAGGTGGCTTGCACCTGTAGTCCCCGCTACCCTGGAGGCTGAGGTGGGAGGATTGCTTAAGCCCAGGAGGTTGAGGCTATAGTGAGCCAAGTTTGCACCACTGCACTCCAGCATAAGCAACAGAGACCCTGTCTCAAAACAAAACAAAACAAAACAAAAAACTGATATTTGAAACATGCAATGGATATGAACAGAAAATTCACAGAAGAAACTCAGATATCTACCAAACACATAAAAAGATGTTCAAATTTGTCAGTAAACACGGAGCTGTAACTTAAAACAATGACAGACCATGTCACACTTGTTCATATGCTTAGACGTTTTGAGCCTGTCAACAACAAGTGTACCCAAGCATGCAGATAACAGGATTTCTAGTACATTCTCAGCGGAGAACAGCATGGTACAACCACCTTGGAGGGCAGGTTCATGACATTTGGTGAATTTGACGATGTGTATCCTCTATAACCTGGTCCTTTTAAGGGTAAAGGAAAAGACACAGGTGGTCAAGATTACAAAATCAGTGCATGGCAGTGCCCCGCTCCATCCAGGGCTCTGCTCTGCCCATTAGGCACCCTGCCTCTCAAAACAAGAAGATTAATTATGTGAGATGATCAATCTCTAATGGCATTTGGACATTCTTAAAAGTCCATGTTTTGTTCACTCTCATGATCTCATGGTTTATTTTCTCATAATTTATAAAAAAGAAATTTCAAAAGCATTTAATCCAAATGGAAAATCTAATCATCAAATGTTAACTCCTTGAGTGTGTCGATACAAGGGATGTCAATATTACAAGCGGAGAAGAAAAAAAAAAAAAAAACAGTGGGTGTATTTTGAGCTTTAATGCTAACACAAAGCATTCAGTGCAATCATGTGAGAATGTTTCCAAGAACATTTCAACCACTTAAAAATGGCCTGTTTTCTAAAAAGAAACCAAATGTATTTTGCTGGAGGAAATCCATGCTTCTACGAAGTCAAATTGGATTGCTGCATCCTATAAGGGCTGAATCATGTAAGGAGTTGCTTTTAAATGATTCCTCACCAATCCTGCCCACGTGTTTGTCTCCCTAAGATTTTTAGCTGAAGAAATGTGGGGGCCAGGTGCAGTGGCTCATGCCTGTAATTCCAACACTTTGGGAGGCTGAGGCGGGCATATCACCTGAGGTCAGGAGTTTGAGACCAGCCTGGCCAACATAGCGAAACCCTGTCTCTACTAAAAGTACAAAAATTAGCTGGGCATGGTGGCAGGCGCCTGTAATCCCAGACGACAAGAGAGACTCCGTCTCAAAAAAAAAAAAAAAAAAAAAAAAAAAAAAGAAGGAACATGGGAATCCTCAAGCCCAACCCCTTTCTGCAGACAAGGAAAATCCTCTGTCTTTCCCCCTATTTCACTGTGAGTCTGAGGTTAGGCTTTGGCGATCGTGTGTCCCCAGTCACCTTGTGATCCTTCTCCGCTCTGGGAAGCGCACTGGCAGCCTGGCAGGAAGGCTCCGGTGAGCCTCAGCTCTTCCAGGGAATGCACTGATACCTCAGTGTTGGGTTTTGCATGTTCAGATCTTGAATCTTAAAGCATGCACCATTTTGAGGTTCCAGAAAGAAACACCGAAGCAGCTGCACTGTCTCCCCCTGTGACTGTGTGGCCATCAAAAACCCCCACAAGTCTCTGGCAGCTGAGCGGGTGTGAGAGCAGGCTGGTGCTGGGGGTACTGTGGCTTCAGATCTGTGAGGGCAAGGTGCAGACCCGGGAGTAGAATAGAAGGAAAACACCTTTGTAAATCTTGAAGTAGGTCTTGAGTTCATTTAAAAGTGTCTATTGAGTGCTGGCTAGGAAGGAACTGTGCAGAATCCAAAGTTCTGGAAAACTTGGTACTCAACCTTGAGTTGACAGGCTAAGTAATGGAGCTAAGTTTTGTGCACTTGCACACACACGCTCAGACACACGAATGCGCATGCCCACTCGAGCATCCAACACATGGCAAACATTTAAGCAGCGTTTGATCAAACGTCCATATTTTGCAGAAGCCCAAAGGAGACAGAACTTGCTGTGAGATGGAGCAGGATCCCTTCTAGATGGAAGAGGGAAGTGTGTCATGTCTATATTGGGGTTAAATCCCCAAGCATCACACACCCACTGTATGCAGGGAAGAAACCACTCAGCAGATGGCCAAGTGAGCAAAGGAGCAAGGTTAGGTTCCCTGACTAAAGATCTAAAGCGGTGTGTTAGTGCTTCATAAAGCCAGCTTCAAAACTGTGGTTTGAGGTCTTTTCTTACTAAAATAATCAGATTTTAAAAATCCACATGGTAGCCAAGAGAAAGCACGTGGAGCCAAGAAGCTGAGAAGCTTCGATGGGAAGTTGGAGTGATCGGGAGGCTTCTGCGCAGGCAAGTGGCTTGGGTGAAGGGGTGCAGACAAGTGCTTGCAGGCCACTGGGGAAATGGATTTACATTTTTAAGGCCATTGCTGGGAAGAGTAAGGACATCCATGGAGCTCCTCTGCAGGAGGCATTCCTGGCAGGTTGAAGGTCAGTCTGTTAAGGAATTCAAATAGCCAAGGACAGTACGTAGAACAGTAGAAATTGCCAGGACGTTCCAGTGTTAAAAAACTCACTACTTAGAGGCATTGAGGGATGACTTTGCTAAATCTCTCGGAACTCTTTTTTCTTCCTTCCTTCCTTCTTTCCTTACTTCCTTCCTTCCTTTCTCTCTCTTTTCTTTTTTTTTTTTTTTTTTTGACAGAGTCTCGCTCTGTCACCCAGGCTAGAGTGCAATGGTGCGATCTCGGCTCACTGCAACCTCCGCCTCCTGGGTTCAAGCAATTCTCTTGCCTCAGACTCTCAAGTAGCTGCGATTACAAACACTTGCCACCACGCCCAGCTAATTTTTGTATTTTTAGTAGAGATGGGATTTCACTATGTTGGCGAGGCTGGTCTTGAACTCCCGACCTTGGGTGATCCATCCACCTCAGCCTCCTAAAGTGCTGGGATTACAGACGTAAGCCACTATGGCCTCTCAGAACTCTTGAAATTGAGTTTGAAGTATATATCGCTAGAACAAATGACCTATATATGAAGAAATAAAGCCAGACTAAAAGCTAAACACAATCAAGGCAGTAACAACAGAGACAGCAGGCAACGAGGTTTTAAAATAAAACAGTGTATAGTTATACATTTATGTATTGAGACCCAGCCTTGTTCCAGGAAGGATTAGGAGGGTATCATCCACACTACTCGTAGGACTGTCAAGATTAAGGTCATTTAAGACATGAACTAAGGGCCAGAAAAACAGGGTCTGGTGACTTTTGTGTGTATAGTACCCTTTTGCGTCTTTCTGATGTCAACCAACCCCTTTTCCCAAGGGGTATCCTTTCCACCTGGCCCAGACGGGGCTGACATCTTGCCAACCATACGGTCCAGACCTGACCAATCAGAGCACCCCACCTCCTGGCTATGGTATTGGTTTAAACCCACTCACGTGACTCAGGCTGGGCCAATCAGACTCTCTCCTGGCCAGCACTGGAACCAATGGGAAAAGCTCTCTCCCTTCATGGATGTGTTGCACCAAGAGGAATGTGAAACCCGAGGGTCCACCTGCCGCCTCTCCAGCCTGGCCCAGAAAGTGCCTTTGAAAGGGAAGAGGCTCGGAAGGGGCTGGGGGAGACTAATGACATCATTAGAGCCTGGCCAAGGGCCACTTGGGTGCACCTGGACTTTCCGTTTGTGTAAGCCAAGGGGCTCCCTGTTTTGCCTAGGCTGGTTTGAGACGGCTGCTGCTCAGACTAATACAGTCTTTAATCATAAGGGGGTGATCAACGACCTCTTAAAGAAACTCCAGCTAATAATTCCCCAAAATAGAAACAGAACTAGCCGTTAATTCAGGCCACCGAGAGAGGAATGAGCTGCATTTTAGAGGTGTAGAGAAACCTTTGCGTTTATACATTATTTCTCTAACGTAACTCTCTGTGTCTCTCTCCTTCTCTCTCCCACCCACGCGCACTTTAGAGAGTGTTATGAGATGAAACCAATGTTCTCAGGTGCTGGAATGTCATTAAATACTCCAGAGTAGTCATTAACTAAATGGTAGCTGATCATTTTGGAAGAGTTCATGGAACTTCTAAAACAATACCTGGTTCGCTTTCTTAGAGTAGTTTTTGAATTGGTTGAATCAGGTTGAACACTTCTAGAAAACTCTAAGCTCTAGGGGTAATGGCCTCTTTAAAGGCAAAGGAGATACTGACCCTATCTTCTGTGACAGAGTCATTGGAGGTCTTAAATGATGATCTGGAATGTTCTGGAACAGATGGGTTGCCTCTCTTCTTTGATGAACCACATGGGGTGATTCCTGCGGAAAAAATCCTGTCCCGATTCCCCTTGGAGGATCTCCTGGGCTCTCTGCCATTCCCTGCCATTCTCTGGGCAACCTCTAAACGAGAAGTCCCCTCTCCCATGCCACCACACCTGGCAGGTTTCCACACTGGCCAGGGCCCAAATGGACCGAGAACAGGCTTTCTCACGGGATCCTAGCCTTAGCCTTCAAACTCAGAGAGGTTCTGGGTTCCAAGACTCCCTGGATGCTGGGAGCCCTGGACACTAATTCAGCTGGTTGCCACTGCTCAGCTGGTCAGGACCTCACCCACATGCTCAGAGGTGCCGGTGCTTCTCAAGGCATGCCCTCTCTTCCACACCGCCACTGCTGCCCTCTCCCAGAATCCGGGTACAAGGGAAACCACACAGGCCCAGGAGTCAGAAGACCCCTATGGAGGCCAGCTCTGTCGCAGCAAGGGTCGAGGAAGGGGTGCAGGGGACCTTGGCAGGTCACAGAAGCTCACGGAGCCACAGTTTCCCCATGTTTAAATGAAAGCAGTACCGAGGTCAGTGGTTCTCTACAGCCCACCGCCCAAGTCTCAGGAGAGCAACGGGGAGGTGGTGAGAGGCAGAGCCATGAGCCCTGCCCCACTGCGACCTGCGGCTCCACTTCCACTTGGATCACTGAGCAGCAGGTCCCGGACTACAGAAGAATGCTGAACCGCCATGGCGCGTGGCCTTCAAAGGCTTGCCGGTTCCCTGATGCAGTGGCAAGAGGCGTTTCTATGATCCATACATGTGTGGGAAACACAGAAGCACATCGGGAGCAAATGTTGATCACTGGACAGAGACCTTCCTGCCTCCCTTCAAGCGAGTCATCCCATCGGTCTTCTATCAGAGTCACGGATGACAAAACCCACCTCTCCCTATCAAAAATGCAAAAGAAATCCGTGCTCAATAAATGAAACAGTAAACAGGAAGACTGTTGAACTTAATTTTAATTTTACATTTGAAAGAAAATTCTTTAGTGTTTTAAATAATGTTATAGATGCCTTAAAGATCTCTCTGTGAAATAAGTCCTCCTCTATAATAGAAAGTTAAAACCAGCTGGGGGCCGGGCGCAGTGGCTGACACCTGTAATCCCAGCACTTTGGGAGGCCGAGGCAGGCAGATCGCCTGAGGTCAGGAGATCGAGGGCATCCTGGCTAACATGGTGAAACCCCATCTCTATTAAAAATGCAAAAATTAGTCAGACGTGGTGGTGGGGGCCTATAGTCCCAGCTACATGGGAGGCTGAGGCAGGAGAATTGCTTGAACCCAGGAGGCAGAGTTTGCAGTGAGCCGAGATCGTGCCACTGCACTCCAGTGTGGGCAACAGAGCGAGACTCTGTCTCCAAAAAAAAAAAAAAAAAAACTAGCCAGGGAGGGCAAGAGTATTTTTTTATTGTTTTTGGTTTTTTGTTTATTTATGTAGAAACTTTTATTAAAGCACATTGTGAACATTTTTCTAATCATTCCAACATTCAAGGATTAAAAAATTAGAGAAAGGTCAGTAAAGCAGAGTGAAGTATATAACATAATGCTATCATTGTTCTGAACTCAAAATGCTAGAAGAGAAATACTTCCACATCCTCATTTTTAGAACTGAGAACACTGTTGTACACTGTGAGGCAGCTTTAACTATTCCTGTGGCACACAACCGCTTTAGAAAGCATTTGGGGTGTATAATTTTAAAGCTTTAGGCATGAAATTTTTATATCCCAAACAACTAACACCCACGTTATTAAGCATTCAGTGCTCCACTTCAGTTGCAGAGAATTATTTGCAGTTGATGCTGCTGCTAAGATGTCTCAGTTTCCCCAATGAGATGAGGAGCAAGCATGGGCTCTGGGACACTTTCCAGGCCCAGCTAGAACACCGATCCAGAGTGACCCACTCTCTGTTTCCAGACCCCACCCACGGTCACATTTGTTCACAACACAGACACACCCAAGGCCTCCAAACACAATGACGCACGGAACAGGGCCACGTTCAGCAGCTCCTGGCAGGCAGCCAAACTTAGGGTCCACCTGAGTCCTATTTGTGACTTTTAAAAGTCCATTCTCTTTAAGGCACTCTTTGATGGTCCACGATCTCCTCTTTCCTCTTGCCAAATTTTAAATGAGAAGCTGAGCATTGAGAGGTGAGGACAGAGGGGAGGAGGCGCACATAAAAGTTATCAAGGGGGAGGGTGCTTATCTGGTTGTGTGTGCTAGAGCCTGCCTGCCCCAACCTGCGTGCGGTGTGTGTGTTTCCGCAGGCTTATCATTCCTTCATTCATTCAGTCAGTCACTTGGACAGTCAGGAAATCAGTGATGGTACAACATTTGTTGACCTCCTACTGAGCGCCAAGCATTGTGCTAAGGTTACGAGATGAATAGATATTGTTTCTACTCTCAAGGGCCTTATTGTCTAATGCAAGAGAAAGACAAATAAATAATAACAGCATAAAAATGCTGCAACTGAAGTACAAACAGTACATTCTAGAAGCAAGAGGAAGAGGCCATGTAGTTACTGTGTCATTTTGATGTCTTATGTTAATATTTGTATTTAAAAATTGTTTTTCCATTAACTTGTGATTGTAAAAGAAGTGCTTAAAAACGATGTGGAATGTATTGTAGGATTCATGTGTATCCTACATGTGTAAAACTAAAATGTATGAAAACAATAATACAAAGGGAGGGTGGAGAAATGAAAGGATACAGTTATAGTTGTAAGGTTCTTACACTACATGTGGAAGAGGTGTCCTGTGATTTGGAGGTGGCCTGTGACAAAACTGAAGATGGCCTAGAGTCTAATACTAAAAAGCAACAGAGCAACCACTAAATAACAAAAAAAGTACAACCAACAAGCCAGTTGTGGAGATAAAATGAAACGCTAAAAACCACTCAATTTAAATTTTAGGTTATGAATATTTTATCATGATTAAAAAAGATACTGAATATTCAATTGATCAAAATAGGAGAGGAAAAAAGGAAAAAGAAACAGGTAAATTATGGGACAAATGAAGCAAATTACAAGATAGTAGACTTAAACTCAACCACATCCAAATTATCTCACATATAAACGGGCTAAGCACTGCAATTAAAAGACAAAGATTGTCAAACTGTACAAGAAAGCAGGGCCCAAATTTATGCTGCCTACAAGAAACTGACTTTAAATCCACATAATAACACAGATAGATTAAAGGTTAAAAAAAATGGGAAAAAATATACCATGCATATACTAGGCATGATATTAGCTGGCATAGCTATGTTAACATCAGGCCAAGTAGACTTTAGAACAAGGAATATTACCAGGGATAGACAGGGACATTATAGAACGATAAAGGAAGAAATGTATTACGAGGATATAACAATTCTAAATGTGAATGTACCTAATTATAGAACTTCAAAAATACGTAAAGGAAAAGCTGACAAATCTCAAAGAAGAAACAGACAAATCAACAATTAGAGTTGATGATTCTCAGTAACTGATAGAACAAGTACACAGGAAGTTAGCAAGAATATGTTTCTTACTCAGGAACAAAGTATTAGCCACTATCAACCTGCTTGCCCAATTCACAATTACTGACACTCCACCCAACTACTGACAAATAAATATACAATCTTTCCAAGTACATGTAGCATGCTTACCAAGATAGACCATATCCCAGGCCACTAAACACATCATAATAAAGGTAAAGTGGTTCAAATTATGTAATATTTATTTATTTATTTATTTATTTTATTTATTTATTTATTTATTTTTTTTTTTTTTAAGACGGAGTCTCGCTCTGTCGCCCGGGCTGGAGTGCAGTGGCCGGACCTCAGCTCACTGCAACCTCCGCCTCCCGGGTTCCCGCCATTCTCCTGCCTCAGCCTCCCGAGTAGCTGGGACTACAGATGCCTGCCACCTCGCCCGGCTAGTTTTTTTGTATTTTTAGTAGAGACGGGGTTTCACCGTATTAGCCAGGATGGTCTCCATCTCCTGACCTCGTGATCCGCCCGTCTCGGCCTCCCAAAGTGCTGGGATTACAGGCTTGAGCCACCGCGCCCGGCCGTAATATTTATTTTTTAACCATAAGATAATTAAACTAGGAATCAGTAAGATAAAAATATGTGGAAAATCTTTCAAGTATTTGGAAATTATAACACAAATTTAAATAGCCCATAGGCTAAAGAAGAAATTACAAAGGAAATTAGAAAATATTTTGAATTGAATGAAAATAAAATCACACCATATCAAAATTTGTGAAATGCAGCTAAAGTAGCACTTAAAGGGAAATTGATAGCATTGTGTTTATGTAAAAAAAAAAAAAAAAAAAAAACAAAGGCCTCAAATCAATTATCCACAAGAAGGAAGAGAAAAGCAAATTAAACTCAAATTAAGGAAGACAGAAAATAATAAACCTAAGAGTGGAAATCAATGAAACAGGAGACAAAAAAAAGGAATAGAAAAATCAATGAAAATAAAACCAAGTTCTTTGACAAGATCAACACAATTAATACATCTCTAGACAGGAAAACAAAAAAATTTTAAAAAAGAAGAAAAGACAGAAGTCACCAATACCAGGAATCATAAAGAGGACATTACTATAAATACTATAAATTTTAAAAGAATGATTAATAAAGGAATATTATGAATAACTTTATGCCAATAAGTTTGACAAGTTACTTGAAAACATTTCTTGAAAAACACAAACTACCATAGCTCACTCAAGAAAAAAATCAATAACCTGAATGTTCCTCTATCTATTAAAGAAATTGAATTTGTAGTTAAAAGCTTTCCTGAAAGAAAACTCTAGCCCCAGATGGCTTCATTGGTGAATTCTACTAAACATTTTAGGAAGAAGTAACATGAATTCTGTAAAACTCTTTAAAAAGCTTAGCATTCTTTTTTTGTAGAAGTTGATAAGCTGATTCAAAAATTTAATATGGAAATGCAGAGGACCTAGAACAGCCAAAAGTTTTTTTGAAAATGAATAAAATTAGAAGACTTCCACTACATACTTTTAAGGCTTATAAAGCCACAGTGATCAGGGCATTGTAGTATGGGTATAAACATAGACGTAAAGATTCATGGGACAGGACAGAGAGTGCAGAAGTATACCCTCAATTAATTGTTGACAAAAATGCTCAGGTAATCAAATGGGGGAAGGGATAGTCTTTCCAACAAATGGTACTGGAACAATAGGGGGTCCATATGAGAACAAGAAAAAGGAACCTCAAACCTTCCCTCAGGACATAGCCATTGAACTGTATACTTACAATGGGTGCATTGTTGAATGTGCAAATTACATCTCAATAAAGTGAATTTTTCAGAAAGTGCTGTTTATTTTTAACCAATTCACTGATTATTCCAGTGTTGTTTGTGAATTTCCTCACAGATGAATGTTTCAAGACTATTATTCCTAGTCTTACTCATCTGTGAGCAAATACACAAATGTTCACAGTGGGCAAGTACAGAAATATTGATACACGAGTGTTCACAAGAGCATTTAGATGACAAGAATCGATCTAATCTTTTTATTCTTTTTTTTTTTTTTTTTTTGAGACGGAGTCTTGCTCTATCGCTCAGGTAGTAGTGCGATCTCAGCTCACTGCAACCTCCACCTCCCAGGTTCAAGAGATTCTCCCACCTCAGCCTCCTGAGTAGCTGGGATCAGAGGTGTGTGCCATCATGGCTGGCTAATTTTTGTATTTTTAGTAGAGATGGGGTTTCACCATGTTGGCCAGGCTGGTCTCAAACTCCTGACCTCAGGTGATCCACCCGCCTCAACCTCCCAAAGTGCTGGGATTACAGGCATGAGCCCATCTAACTTTTTACTTTACGAAAGAAGATACATGATGTCCAAAAAGCACATGCAAAAATCATCAGCATCAGGAAAATACCCATAAGCCACAAAGAGATCACAACAAAATGGCTAAAATTAGAAAGAAAGGCAACATCAATTGTTGGTAAAGATGTGGTATGATGAAAACTCTCACACATTGGGAGGCAAAATGGCACAGCCACTTTGGAAAAATGTTCAGCAGGATCTTACAAAACTAAACATGTACCAGCCCCATGAGTTAACCTCCCACTCTTAGATATTTACCCAAGACAAGTCAAAGCAAATCCTGGACTCAACTTGTGTGTCCGTCACCAGGAGAGCGAATTGACAAGCCACGGTGCATTCATGCCATGGAGCAATACTCATGCATCCAAGGCTTGGCCTACCATTGCGTGCAACAGTGTGATTCTCAGAACACCATGCCATGTGAGAGAAATCTTACACAAGAGTACAGACTCTGCAACTCCATTTATATGAAGGTCTAGAGCCAGCAAAACTCATCCCCAGGGAAGAAGATTGTGGTTGCCTCAGTGGTTCCATAGTGCCTGGGAAAGGTCTGTATTGTGAGAGAGGTTTGGATGAGACTTAAAAGTTATGCACATTGCTGTTTGTAAATTTTATTTAAAAAAAGAACTATAAACTTATAATGAACTCTAATGAATGATGTGAATGCTGAAGCGTTTGCAAAGTGAAACGTATTGGTGTCTACAACTTACTTTAAAATGCATCTGAAAAACCAGTGGATTTGTCAACAGAGGAATTGACAAAAATGTGTGATAAAGCAATAATAGAAAAATGTTCATTTTAGAATCTAGGAAGAGTTTGGTACACTTTTCTATAAAGGGCCAAATGCATATTGCAGATTTTATGGACCAGACAATCTCAGTCACAATGGCTCGACTCTTCTTCTGTGGTTGCAAGAAGCCAGCCATAGTCACTATGCAAATGATGAGTGCGCCTGGGTTCTGTTGTAAAATAAATGCAACTTCATTTATCGATGTTGAAAGTTGAATTTCATATAATTTGTATGTGTCCCAATATATTTTTTCTTTTGACTTTTTAACCATTTAAGAACAGAAAAACCATTGTTAGCTTGCAGCCCACACAATAACAGGTAGTGGGTGAGCTTTAGCCCATGGGCTATAATTTGCTGACCCCTGACATAGGAGGAGGGCATGTGGGTGTTTCTCGTACAATTCTTTCAACTTTTCTGTGTATTTAAAACATTTTCATAGTAAAATATTGGGGAAAATACAAAAAGTAATTAAATACGTTACAACAGTTATTTTCTTTAAAGTGTCCTATTTTATTGTGGCCCTACGTGTATCTCACTATATCCCCCACAGTTTTCACCCTGTGCATGTTGAAGAACGTTTTTCGTACATAAATATTTGTAGTTGGGACATATCTGTTGTCAACTGCATTCTTTATTATTCTAAAGAACCCATTCTGGTCTTCCTTGGTGCGTTTCTCCCTGAACTCAGCCTTACCTGACTTTAAGGATACAAATCCAGCTTTGTTTCTGTTTGGGGCTGTCCATCCCTTCTTCGCCCATCCTTTCATTTTACAAGCTTTCTCAGTCACAGAGCTTTAGAACTGTCTCCTGGACCAGCACGGGATTGAGTTTTTGATTCTTCTGTTTATCTCATTTATATTAAATGACCTGACACGTTTGATCTTGATTCTCTCATACTTGTACATGGGACGCTTTCTCTTTTTATAATAAAAAGGTACAACATCAACACACAGCTTCCTCATTGTATGGTTTGCTGGGTAATTCTTCATTCAGCCCCACATCCTCCATTTCTCAGAACCAACACAGGTGCAGGTGCCCCTCTGCCTGCACACGGACCTCATCTCCCTGCTACATACCAGCTTTCGCCTTTGTGACGCAATCATTCATGCCTTTTCTGAAATGTGCAGCTGCAAGTTTCTGTCTCCATTTCTTCCTGCACCCTTGCTCTGCCCAGGCTGGGGTGCGGTGGCGTGATCTCAGCTCACTGCAACCTCTGACTCCCGGGTTTAAGAGAGTCTCATGCCTCACTCTCCCAAGTACCTGGGATTACAGGCGCCCGCCACCACGTCCAGCTAATTTTTGTATTTTTAGTAGAGACGGGGTTTTACCATGTTGGGCAGGCTGGTCTTGAACTCCTGACCTCAGGTGATCCACCCACCTCGGTCTCCCAAAGTGCTGGGATTACAGTCGTGAGCCACCGGGCCTGGCCAGCTACCGCTTTTGTTATCTCTTCCACCTCCTAGGCTTGAGGTCTCACGTACACCCTGATTTTATTACAGATAGAGTTCATGTTTCTTACTCCTCTTGTTGTGTGCGGGTCTTCCTAGATGTTAAGGGGGAAATTACGCCTTCAGACGACTGTGTTTGTTTTTTTTTTGAGATGGAATCTTGCTCTGTCTCCCAGGCTGGAGTGCAGTGGGCGGGATCTAGGCTCACTGCAACCTCCGCCTCCCAGGTTCAAGAGATTCTCCTACCTCAGCCTCCCAAGTAGGTGGGATTACAGGCATGTGCCACCACACTCAGCTAATTTTTGTATTTTTAGAAGAGACAGGGTTCGCCATGTTGGCCAGGCTGGTCTCGAACTCCTGACCTTAGGGATCTGCCCCTGTCGGCCTTCCACGGTGCTGGGATTACAGGTGTGAGCCACCACACCTGACCTAGAACACTGTTTTTAAACTGAAAGTCTTGCAGTGTATTTTAAATCAGCTTTAATCATCATTAATAGTCTTACTGGGTTTTTTTCTATTTAAGAAGAAAAACAGATGTTTTCCGTATTCAGAGAGAATCTAAAGCCATTCTTTTATATTGCTGCTTGTGTTACTAAAACAAGTTAGTCCATAGGTTAATGCAATATGGTTGGTAGGTAAGCACAATTTCATATAAAGGAACAAAGCATGAGTAAATATAATTTCTCCACACAAGTAAGTAAAACAAACATCATAGTCTCCAGGTTAACGTTACATAAAATAAACCATCTGAGTTTGAACAGACTCTCATAGGGAAGTTACTTGCAATAAGTGACTCTGTTTCAAGACGGCGAGATGCATAACTACTTTTAAGTACAATTTCCCAGATAACTAAAGTCTTTTTGTTCTCTGCAACTGATCTGCACGTGTTTCAGCACAGTCTGCCTGTCTACATGATGTCAGACACGTCCACACTGGGACTCGAACTCTCAGATGCACTCGTCTTGCACCTCCGCACCCAAACGTTCTCACTTGAGTGTCCTTGCAACTTCTGGGCTCTGGTGCCAGCCATAATTTTACCCAACATCGAACCAAGATCTGGGGGTCAGATTAGTCTGTTTCTTTCTCCTTCCTCTAGTCACAGTTGCTTGACTTTGGACGGCTGCCTTTGATGCTGTGTGCAGGCTTAGAGGTTGTCAATCAAGCAGCTCCACCTCCTGGCCAAGTGTGGGGTTGGGACACAAATCAGGCCAAGGAGACTCTAGTTTGGAACCCTTATCAGGGTGATGGAGGGATGGGAGTGAAACTGTCAAAAGCAATTCCTCCCAGGGCAGTGACCTGCAGACTCTACGACCTGGATCCCCAGCGCTGCCTGGAAACTGCTCTTTCTTGGTTGGTTCTTTAGCTATTCCCCCAGTTCTGAGTTCCCACATACCCTGGCCTCTTGGATTCTCAGCCAGATCCATATTCTGTGGCTTGCAACCAAAGACCTTGAGTAACTCCTCTGATCACTAGCCCCATTCTAAAACCCAGAGGCCCACGCCAGACACTGGGTCAGGGCTAAGGGTTCTCCCAGCTGGTCTGCAGGTTGGTAGACCAGGCTTTCTAATTAGGTCAAAGATGGCTTAGAAATCCAGGACAGGAAAGTCAGGGGCATGGCCACCATGAGGAGAGCCCGGGGACCAGAGCACAGGGCAGAGAGTCCTGTCAGGCAGGATGCTATCACGGGCAATGGGAGGCGGGCACATGAGATCTCTGTGTTATTTCTGATAATTACTATCTTATCTACTCTTCTCTTTTTGTTTGTTTTTTCGTTTTTTGAGACAGAGTCTTGCTCTGTCACCCAGGCGGGAGTGCAGTGTATCTTATTTACCCTTCTTATAACAATTGTCTCAAAATAAAAATATTTTAATGACAGAAGTCAACAGGCTGGCACCCATTAACTACTCACCACACTCCCCAGGCCATGCACTCTGACCTGGGGCTCAACTCTGGCTGCACTGAGGACTGGGCACCTGGCACATCCCCCATAACCAACTTCCACTCCACCAGCGGGCCTGACCCTGGACCCCGCACCCCACACTGAGCCCTAACATCTCCATGTCCACTCACGTTCCCTCATTCACCACTGCCTCTCCATCCGAAGCTGGCAGAGCCCTCTGCTCACAGCGACCCATTCCCCATGTCTCCAGCAGCTGCTCCCCAAGCCCCTCCCCATCCCCCTCATCCAGGCTCTGTTTTCGCCTCCTGCCCTCCAGCCCACAAACCTGCCCATCTTGCACAAGGCGAAAACAAACCCTTCCCTGCAACCAGGCGCCTCCTCAGCAGCTGGCTGCCTCTTACCATTAGCGGCCCAGGTCCCTAAGGAGCAATCTGCTCTTTGCCTCCATTCCTCATGCCTCATCCACCCCTGCCCAGTCATGCAGTCTCACCCTCACTAGCTCCTGCCAAGCCATGTGAGTCTCCCTCTCTCACACACCCCTGCACAGCCCTCTGAGTCTCCTCTCACTCACCCCTGCCAGCCATGTGAGTCTCCCCCAACTCACCCCTGTGCAGCTATGTAAGTCTCCCTCTCTCACTCACCCCTGCACAGCCATGTGAGTCTCCCCTCACTCATTCCTGCCCAGCCATGGGAGTCTCTCTCCATTCACCTCTGCCCAGTCATAGGAGTCACCCCCTACTAACCCCTGCACAGACATGTGAGTCTCCTCCTCACTCACCCCTGCCCACCCACGTGAGTCTCGCTCTCTCACACATCCCTGCCCAGCCATGTGAGTCACCCCTCACTCACTCCTGCCCAGACATGTGAGTCTCCTCCTCACTTGTCCCTGCACAGCCACGCGAGTCTCCCCCAACTCACCCCTGCACAGCCACGCAAGTCTCTCCCACTCACCCCTGCCCAGCCACGTGAGTCTCTCCCACTCACCCCTGCACAGCCACGTGAGTCTCCCCCAACTCACCCCTGCACAGCCATGCGAGTCTCCCCCTACTCACTGCTGCCCAGCCATGCGAGTCTCCCCCCATTCACCCCTGCACAGTCACAGGAGTCTCCCCCTACTTGCCCCTGAACAGCCATCTGAGTCTGCCCCTCACTCACCCTCACTCCACTCTGTCCTGACAAGTCCGCCTGCAGAATCCATGGCTGTGTTGGTCCTCCACCTCATGGGTGACTCTGTGCCTTCCACCGGGTCCCCCCTCCCCTGCTCCCCTTCTCTGGGCTTCTGGATGCTCCGCTCCCCGCCCCTGCTCTGCCACTTCCTCCACCTTCTCTCAGGCGTCTCCTGGACTCTTTGTTTCTTTGTCTAAAAAATAAATTGGGGAAAGGCAGCCTTCCTCCAGACATTGTTGGAGTGAGGATATCGTAACTATTTTGAAAATTCAAATGGGCTGATGAAGTGGATGTGTTTGGCGGTGTTTGTACAAACAGAGAGGCCTGTGGAAGGTGGGTGCCGCGTACGAAGTGTGGCCTGTGTGGCCTCAGGGTGGCGTGTGTGCCTGTGTGTGAGGCTTTGTGTGCCTGTATGTGGCTGTGTGTGTCTCTGTGTGTATGTCTGTATGTCTTCTGTGTGTGTTTCTCTGTGCATATGTCTATATGTGTGTGTTTGTATGTGTCTGTGTGTTTCTCTGTGTCTGTGTGTATCTGTGTGCATCTCTGTATGTGTCTGTGTGTCAGTGTGTGTGTGTGTTTGCGTGTATCTCTCTGTGTGTTTCTGTGTGTGTCTGTGTGTCTATGTGTGTGTGTCTGTGTCTGTGTGTCTATGTGTGTGTGTCTGTGTCTTTGTGTGTCTGTGTTGTGCATGTGTAACACGCTGAGGTCAAATACACACACACTTGGTAGCCCTTGCCAGTGAGTCATTGTCACCTGAAGCCCAGGACTCCTGAGCGGAGGTGTCTCAATCATGTTTGCAAACTCATTGACAAATCTGTGATGTTTCCAGCCAGGGCTGCCCAATAACAGTTCTTGCCCCAGCTTACCGTCCACCACCCTAAATTTCTCTGGACTATAAGGAACTGTCGGTCCTCATGCCACAGTGACCTTGTTGTCTCCAAAAAGAGACCTGAAAAAGGGGGTCGTCAGATGCTGGACCGAGCTGCTGGAGGCCGAGTGGGAAGGGCCCATCTCTCCCCTCCATCTCTCCTCCCGAGCGACCCTCAGGCCAGTAAAGCTTCCTGGAGAACATCTGGGGGCTAGAGCCACTCAGGCTCCAGGACTCAGAGAGGCATCCACCATGTCCCCAACACGGGCTGCCCCCTGGCCTGGCACCAGACAGGCACTCAACGCCTGTGCTGCCTCAGTACTGCCCCGGGGCTGCAGGGAGGGCATTTCCTTCCGAGGTGAAGAAGTGGGGAGGGCCCTCACGCTGGCTCAGCGGCCCCCCACCCAGCCCCTGCCTGCGGCGCCTGCAGAGTGAGCGAGCACGGGGGTCAGCGCCGCACTCTGTCCCAGCGCATGTCCACTGATTTCACACTCCGGGTAGAAGAAGAGGCAGAGGAGGCGGGGGCCTCCCAGGATGGGTGCACCACCTGGTGGGGGTGGCAAGGACAGGAGAGGAGCCCCCGCCTCACAGCCACCAGGGCTCCGGATGGAGCGGGAGGGCAGAAGGTGCCACAGGTGCCTAGGCTCTGCAGGAACCACAGCCTCCGTCAGAGGAGCTTGCGGGTGGCACTGAGTGTTTTACGATCATGATATGGAGTATTCTCTGGTGGTTTCAGGACCCCGATGGAATGGTTGTCCTGGTGCCAACATCCACCAGGCGTGCAGACTTCGTTCTCCCTGCTCATGTGTCAAATGGGCATAGCCCTGAGAATGTCCATGTGGACTTGGACGCAGGGAAAGGGGCTGCCCCTGCCTGGCTTTAGAGGCCACCAGCCAGCACCGCCATCATCACAATGACTTCACTTGGCATCTCTGGGACCCTTCGGGTCTCCCCTCCAACCCCCCACTGTCATCCCATGATAAGCTGCACCCACAACGTGAAGCGAAGGAACCCCACGTGGCCCCCAGTGCCCCACCATGACGGAAGCCCACACAGATGGCCTCCATGCCTGGCCAACTGCGCTGGGGCTCCCAGAGGACTGCCTCCCAATTAACTGCCTCACCTGTTTATCCTCTGAGCACCCCTGGCTGCAGGATCGTGGCTCCCAGCGTCCCTGGGGGGAACTCTACTCTGCCCGCTCTGAGTCCTGGGTTCCACACCCCTCGTGCATCTGCAGAAAGAAACGCCTCTGTCAAGAAACTCATCATGGAATTGAAGGACATGATGTCAAGTGAAATAAGCCAGGAGCAGAAAGGTAAACACTGCATGAACTCTGTCAAGGATGTCAGGTGCCTGCTCTGTTGAAGCCAAAAGGGTCCAAAGGGCCCTCCAGACATAGAAGCTGAGACGTGGCAATCCCCAGTGTTCCCCACCCTTGTGCCCAAGAGTCTTCATGTGCCAGGACCCAGGGCCCCTTCAGAACCACGTATCCATCAGCACTTTCCCTTCCCTTGTCTGTTTCCTTCTGTGTCCGGGAGGAGACCTAACTCTGCATCCAGTCAAGAACAATCCCAGTTCCTTAAGTGAATATTCTGTTTCTTCTATTGAGTGAGTGTTTATTGAGCATCTACTATGTAGGAAATGTGCTAGATTCTGGGGCACAAAAGGAGAGTTGTACGGCCCCACCAACAAGGCAGCCAGGGGCCAGTCCTAAAGACAGAGAAGCAAGCACGATTCCCGCAGGGTGCAATGGGGGAAAGCCTGGGACCCTCAGAACACAGAAGGGCACTGACCCAACCCCGGAGCCAGGACAGCCTCCTGGAGAGAACAGCTGCTGGGCCGTGCCTGAGGGACCAGTAGGATGGGCCAGGCAAGGGACAGGGTGGTTGGGGTGGGTCATCCCATGCTGGGAAGAGGGCATCAGTACAGCAGGAGGGCTCTGGAAAGTATTCGTGGCTCAGAGGATGACAGCACAGAGCGTAGGGCTGGGAAGGTGAGGCTGGCCGGTTGGGAGTTGGGAGGGAGGCGGTGGTGTGCTGGTAAATGTTTGACAACCAGCTCTCTGCAAAAAAGGTGTGCGTGTAAACATCTGTACATCAGTCCATTCTAAATTTTATTGATAAAAAGGAAGCACACAATTTACAAATAATAAATATGCAGGACTTTTTATAATAAATTCCATAGAGCCAATTGGTCCACGTGGATGCTTTTGTTGATTTTGGCCAAACTCTCATATTTGTAGCCAACCTATAGCTGCAATTCAACTACGATTTGACAACTTGTTGTGCTATTTACAATGTAACAGTTACAAACATAGCACACTTGTAAATTAATCTGCATTAATTGAATATTTTCATCCTCATTTTCTTAAGTCTAGATAATCAATAAGACGATAAAATCAAGCCCTGATTTGTAGCACATGCTGAGTTTTGCAACGTAAATGCTCTTGCGATGGTACGTTCCAAGCAGTGGACACGACAAAGCTCAATGCAGAGACCAGTGTGCCCTAGCAAACCTCCTGTTACCAGGATTTCTGCCATACAGATGCAATAGAGGTAATAACTGCTACAGCATGATTATCATAAAATTATATCATAATAATACCATAACATGTACAATTAATAAATTGTATTAAAACAAAGGTAACAAATGATCAAAACTCATGTTACCTTTGTTTTAATACAATTCATTAATTGTACATTTCAGCTATTCCCCACTGGGCTCTCACAAGCTGGTGTGAGCTGACTCCAGCACCTGTCCCTGCCAGCAGGGACAAGACCCCAGGAGGACTGCCAGGCCAAGGCACAGAAAGGCCATAGAGAGCACAGATCTGAATGCATCAACCCAACTGAAGCCCTTTCCGCCTCCTAATCCTGGAAACTGTGACTCGGTTGCCGTACCTGGCAGAGTGAATTAAGGCATCAGGGGGAATGAAAATTGCTAAACTACTGACCTTAACACCAGGAGTTTATTTTGGATTATCCTGTTGGGCCCAAAGTGATCACCAAGATCCTTAAATGTGAAAGAACAGGCGGAAGAGGAGCTCAGGGGGATGAGATGTGAGACGCCAGCGCTGCCTTTGAAGAGGGAGGAGGGGCCGAGGGCCAAGGCCTGAGGGCAGCTCTAGAAGCTGGGAAAGGCAGGAAGTGGATTCTCCCTAAGCCGAGCCTCTGGGAGGAACAAGCCCTGCAGTACCTTGATTTTAGCTCAGGGAGACCTGTGTTGGACTTCAATCTCTAGGCCTTTAAGAGAATAAATGTGCATTGTTTTAAATTACCAGTTACGTGGTCCTCTGTGACAGCACCCAGAAACCCCTAGCACAGGAGCCCTCTGCATTTGTATGTCCCGTTCTTTCACCGCTGTGACCCCAGGCTCTGGGGGCTAACAGCTGGGGGGCTCGGGCTGACCGTGCCCCACGCTGATCGATCCTGGGGTCCTGGGCAGTTCCTCAGCTTCCTGAAGGGGAGCAGTGACAGTGGTATTGACCTTGCCCGATTGCTGTGAGGATTAAATGAGATTATAAATGCGCAGGGCTCAGTACAGGATGGGGGGCTATGAAGCTCTCCGCGGCGTGAGCTGTGATTATCGTGAGTACAGAAGGGTTGTGTCCTTAGTAAGCCTGCTTCTCTGGGAAGACTGGGCTCTCTTTTTCCAGAAAGAGCAGTGATTGAAAGGCAGCCTGCGTCCTGGGGACAAGCGCCACTGTGCATTGTTTCCCAACAGATGCAGCAGAAGTCTGCTCAGCCCCACAGGCGTCAGGGCCCGCGGCCAGCCAGGCCGATGGGGTTTTTGTGTTTGCCTTTGTCTGTCCATGACTTAGGAGAAAGGCATCTTTGGGTGTTATTCCCTTCAAACAGAGCAGCAAAGTGGAAAATGCCCCTTTTCTCGGCCACAGCTGGACTGTGGGTATCAGGACTCCCACATCTGGAGTCCCCAGCAGCCGGCATTCTAGGAGGATCTGCAGGTGTCTGGCTCCAGCCTGACCTGCATTCTCACCTGGGAGAAGGTTGGGGAGGCAGGGCCGGTGCCCTCAGGACCCAGGGGCAGAGGCGAGCACCTGGAGAGCAGACCTCATCTTCACAAAAGCATCTGCGGAGACAATGAGGGATAAAGACCCAAAATCCAGTCTTCTGTGTCCAGGGCACCCCACACCCCGCCTCGACAGACTCCACCCTTTATCCTCTAGTCCCTGCCAATTTGGCAATCCCAGATCCTTCCAGATCAAAGGTTTGGGCCTCAAAGTCTGAAAAAACCATGGACTGGACTTGCTGCTAGCAGGGTAGACCGAGGGCAACAGGAGCTGGGGATCTCAGGTTCTCTTTTTGTTTGTTTATGTTTTGAGATGGAATCTTGCTCTGTCCCTTAGCCTGGAGTACAATGGTAAAATCTTGCCTCACTGCAACCTCCACCTCCTGGGTTCAAGTGATTCTCCTGCCTCAGCCTCCCAAGTATCTGGGATTACGGGAGACTGCCATCACACACAGCTAATTTTTATATTTTTAGTAGAGACGGGTTTTGCCATGCTGGCCTGACTGGTCTCGAACTCCTGATCTCAAGTGATCCGCCCACCTCGGCGTCCCAAAGTGCTGGGATTACAGGCATGAACCGCCGCGCCTGGCAGGCTCCCCTTTTTGCCTCTGCCTCCTGGCCCCTCCTTTGCCCACCCTGGTCTTATGTCTCTGATCTGTTCCTCTCTCCAGTCTAATCAGTGTCCAGGCAGATTGCATTTGGGAGGGAGGACAAGCTCCGTGACCCTGAGTGTGAGAATCGGGGCCACCTCTCCCTCGCCAGCAGGTCGGGGAATGACCTTTTCCCTAGGAGGAGGCTGGGCCTTAGGAAGAAGGTGAAAGCTTTGCCTGGGGAGGTCATGTGGACAGCTGCTATGTGAAATCAGTCCTGGACAGCTGCGGCCTGGGTAGTGAGTGCCTGTGTTGCTGGTTCGTCTGCAGTTTTGGGACGAGGTTTGAGTGTGTTCACAGATCCCACGCACATTGTCCACGACCCAGAATTGCAGGGAGACCCGCAGCCTCTCATTTCCGCGGTATTGCAGGGAGTACAGACGCTCACTGCAAACAAGGCAGAAATGCCTCCTTGCTCTGCTGCCCACGAAGAAGGCAGCCACAGGGCACTGCGGGATTCCAGTGACCAGGCAGCCAGGGGAGGAACCCTCCAACTGCCGTTTCTCAAAATGCCCCGAGTGTATGCGGGATGTCTCTAGGCGCAAGCAGAGGGGCCATTTGCAGGGCTGGGCCAGGCCCCCAGGACACGCCCCCCAGGACACGCCCCCCTAGGACAGGCCCCCCCCCAGGACAGCCCCGGCCCCTGCTTTTGGGATCAAGTGTGTGATGTGGCCCAGAGTCCCACTAAGAGTGTCCCTGTGGTATCACACATTTTAATTATTCTGACTCCACAGATGGGCAAGCCTGGGTCGGCCACCTGCCCTTGGAGAAAGGGCCGAGTCCAGCACGGCCTGCATGTCCCCACTACAGAACTGGGAAGGGCTTCCTCCAGCCACTGCCTCCAGTCAAGCTGAGCTTCTCGAGGTTAAGTTTATGGCCTCATTCTCCGTGATGATGTAAGCATGTCATGTGGACAGTGGAAGGGACACTGGCCCCCTTGGACTGTCACCAGGTTGTCTCCTCTGGGCCTTCCCCAGGCCCAGCCTCTTAGTCCCCAGCAACCCCCAGGGGTCTATGAAGGTGGTGCCTGGGCTGTGCACCCCTGGGAGCTCCGGCAGGCTGACCCCTCTCGGCTCAGCCCCATGGGCACAGGCCTCCCAACACCCAGCCTCGTGCCTCTTCCTTCATCTGTTCACTGGGGCCAGAGAACTTTCTGGACTCCATTTAATGGGAACTGCAAACCCTCAGGAAGGGAACCTCGAGTGCTTGCGGCTTGGCTTGTCTAAGAATTCTAAAATAGCTTCCACAAAACATTTATTCTCTTACTACCAGCCACAACCCCAGCTACGACCCCGGAGACTATGTGAACATGCACAGACCCCAGCTCACGCATTCCTGCCAGTGGCAGGCCATGCCTGGGGGCCCCTCTGCTGGAAGACTCAGGGTCTCTGGCCACCCGCCTGGCAGGAAGTCCCCTTCCCTGTCACCTCTGTGGAAGGCCCTGTCCTGTGGCTTATCTACCCCGCTGCTGCTTAACACACCACCCCAGTCATCTCCTGTTACAGGGTAGAGAAGGTTCAAGCCTCAACATCTTCGTCCTAACAGAGGGGGGACTCCCATGCCCTCACACCCCGCTCTTAACTCACACTCGCAAGGCCCTAACCCGGTGGCATCGATCCATTTTCCATAGAAAATTCTGCATGTTGATTTGTTTTCTCACACCGTTAGTTCCTTAGAATTTTGTTGCTGTTGTTTCTCTCTCGCTCTTGCTCTCCCAAAATCCACAGAGAGAAGGCTGGCGTGCACCGGTGAACTTTGGAATATGTGGGCTTCCCAGCATCATTGCTCTGCAACGAAAGCCCAGGCAGACCGTGGGTCCAGGCCCGAGGAAGGAAGCCTGGCTGAGCGGTGCCCAGGTCTCCGGCCCTGGGTCCTAGTTGGGTAAAGCCCCTCCCCAGGAAGCTAGTCATGGCCTCAGGAAACCAGCCCGGGCACCAGCAGCTACAGCCCCTGTCACTGTTGAGGCTTCCCAGGTCACAAAACAAGGGCAGACACCTGCAGGGAGCCTGGAATTCCAACCACCAGGGGCTGTGAAGGGTTTCAATCAGATCTAGTCCACCTTCAATTGAATCCAGCCTTTAGATCCGTGCCTGTGCCCCTCTGTGTCCGCCTGAGGTCATTTCTACCCAGTGCTGGAAGGCTGAAGTCACCATGGTTACTGATATGTTTATTTTTGCTGGGTTGATCGCGATTTCTGCTACTCGAAAAAAAAAATTATAAACACCTTCAGAGATGTGTAAAATACGATGCAGCCAAAAACGAGGGCGTCTCCTCTCAGCTGTGTTCCATCAGCCGCACGCACCAGTTGTCCCTCCAGCAGGTGCTCATCGTTTCTGCACAACTGAAGTCAAGGAGCTCTGAGCTTGAGCTAATGCCCCCCTTGACCTTTACTCCAGCTGCACCTGGGTGCCTGGGGTGGGGCAATTTCCCCACCCTGCAAGGAAATCAGAGCCAGACACAGGAGGGGCTGACCCCCAACAGCTGGGACATGCCTTTATGAGATGTCAGTGCTCAGAGGGCGGCTCCATGGACACAGGCATCCTCAGACACTAGTGCCCCTCCCATTCGGACCACCTGTTCTCTGTGCTGGGAAGGGCTTACTCAGTGGGGCTGGGCGTCCAGACCCTGCACATTCCACAGGACTGGCTCCTGCTGGGCCTGGGGATGACCTCTAAGCCCTTGGAATATCCTGCCCGACAAGCATGTCTTTGTAGACCTGGGACCTGGGGCCCTGCTGGACGGTTTACCCTAACCAGGGGATTTAGGGTGAAGGTTTGGCTTGGTCTTCCGGGGCCCTGGGCCACACTGTATCAGTTTTGACCTCTTGGGGACTGGGGGCTGAGAAGCCATGGGCAGTCATGTGGGTGCTCCATGCCTTCATGGCTGACCCCCAATAAAAACGTGGACACCAAGGCTCAGGGCTCCCAGGGTGGTGGCAAGGAATTGTGAGTGTTGTCACACTTGGACGCTGAGGGAACGGGTGCTGACTGGTGACCCCACTGGGGGAGGAGCTGAAAGCTTGCGCCCGGTCCCTCCTGGACCCCACCCTGTGTGCCTTTCTCATTTGCTGATTTTAATCTGCCTCCTTTTGCTATAAGAAACTGTAACTTCTGTGGTCTGTGAGTCTTTCCAGAGAAGCATCAAGCCTAAGTGTGGTCCTGGGGGGGCCCAGCACATCCTTCTTCCCCCATAAACTGCCCTTGACTAGAGCCTCTGTTGGAACAGGATGGAGATGATCCTGCCCCCTTATGAGAGAAGGATTTGCTGTCTGAGATTTGACACATCGTATCACAACGGGTGTTGGGAGGAGGTAGCTATGGGGTGGTGAGTAAAAGGGCACACTGGTCCCCAGTCCCCATGACCTCCTTCCCCTGCCACTGAGACCTGAGAGAGGGCCACGCACACTCGGCCCAGCTCGGGTCCCAGGGCTCAGGCTACAGAGAATCAGGGCATCAGCTCTCCTGTCCCGTGTTCCAGGGCTCGGTCTCACACAGCCTGGTGCTGCTCCTGCCGATGGGCCGGGACTCCCCAGCCTGGCTTCTGAAGCACAGAACCTTGGTGACCTGCCCAGGTGTGTTGTGCTAGATCAGGCCCGACACTGCTCACGGACGACCTTGGCCAAGCTCCCTTCTCTCTGCATTCAGTTTCTCTGGCTGAAGAATAAGGAAAACGCTTCCTGCTGCCAAGAGCACATTCAAGGGCATCATCTCTGTGAAGTGCATCACCGCCCAGCACATAAGAAAAGTTCAACAAACATTTGCATTAGAAACCTTGCCTCTGCCCAAGTCAGGGAATAGAGTCTCACTCCTGCGTCCCAGTCAGCCAGCCTGGCAGTGGACAGCACTGCCCCTGGACGGGTGTCCCCAGCTGCCTGCCTGCCCAGAAAGCTGTGCTGCTGCCCCCATCCAGGTGCAGCCTGGGTGCTGAGTGTTGGACACGCTCCTTCCTTGCAGTGCCCCCCTACGCCCTCTGACTTGGTGTGGCTTTCTGTACAGTGGCCACTATGCTAAGGACCGAGTCCTGCCTACAGCTGGGGCCACCCCCGGGATTTGTCCTGATATAGCTCACCCACCCTGCCTCCTCCAGATGCAGTTAAGCAGGGCACCTATAACTGTGTCCAAAGCCACTGCAGCCGGCGATGCCTGGGCTGACGTCAGGGGAAAACGCAGCGCTGCAGACGCTAAGCTCGAGCTCTGGGGTCAGGGTGCCTGGGCCGGAATCTCAGCCTCACCGAGTTGCTCATCCTCTGTGAGCTCCTGAGTGCCCACCTGTGAGATGGGGGTGGTAACAGTTCCCAAACCGTGGTATTCTTGGGAGGTGTCATTGAGATCATGTATGTAAACTTCTTAGCACAGCATCTAGCCCTAAGAACGTCACCAATCAATATCCGCTCTTGCTATCGAGGTTCTAAGAGCACTGGTTATGCAGCTTCATGAGGCCCCTTAACGTGCCTTGGCATCAATTCCTCACCTATGAACCTGGGAGGATATCCCCCAACTGCACGGCCTTTGTGAGGATCGATGATCAAATGTGCATGAAGGTCTCTAAAGCCCATAGTCCTATACAGTCAACCAATTGTACTACACTCTCTAAGCGCATGTGGACAGACTGGGTGGTAGGGTTTAGTTTTGAATAGGCCAAACGCTCCTTCCGGGAGCACAGGTAGGGCCAGGGCCACAGTGGAGGAGCTGGAGCCAGATGCTAAATCAGAAGCAGATCAAGGGGCAGCCCAGAGCCCCAGGCAGCTTCACAGCACAGGAACCACCTAGCTGGGCAGAGCACAAAAGACATGGAGACTCTGCCTGTGCGAGCCGTACCCCTGCAGTTCAGAAGAGCTTGAAAATAACTTGAAGGAGAAGTAGAGAAGTTGAATCTAATCAGTTGTACTCCTCCAGTTCAGAAGAGCTTGAAAATAACTCGAGAACAAGCAGAAACGTTGAATCTAATCAGCGGTGAAGTCACCAGGTGATGGGCACAGACTAATCTGATGGAAGGATCAGGGAATGATTTATCTGAACCAGGGCGCACCTGGGAGACTGGCCCTTCAGGAGGATGTGGAGGTCTGTGTCAGGGCAGCTTCCAGAGTTCTCATCAGTGGCATCACAGAATCATCTGGAAGGCCTGTGATCCCAGGTCTCAAGCCCAGACTGAAATCACGCACACTTTGAGAAAGTAACCGCATTCTTGCTACGGGAAATTGCTTCCATAGTGGAGAAAGCTCTTCGACTCCAGGAAGGTTTACCATTGTTTGCAGATGATGAAGCAAATCAAGCCTATCATATTAATACTTTTCTGCTGTGTTCTGGAACAGTCCATGTATGTGTTTGAAAGTGTTTACGGTGTGTAAGAGAATGACACATACTAGAGGCTCCCACAGCACACACTTTCCAGTTTATTCCCCAGAATAGCTGATTCTAGTTTAAAATGTGCGATTCTCTACAGACTAGTGATTCTAAGTTGAAAGGTGTGAGCAAAACAAACTAGATATATCCGTAGAATTGGAATGTTTCCTGGAGTCTGGGAGCCGCCTGTTTACAAAGGTGTCAGTGGTTTTCTCGGAGTCCTCCGAAGTACTTGGGTCAGGCAGCTGAAGTGTCTTAAAAAGAAAATCAAATAAATGTGTAAGTTCTGTGTAAATGTCTGAGGGAATTTAATTAACAGAATTGACTGTTTATGAGGATTTTTTTCAACCGAGTTGGTCAAACATTAATCAAAAGTCCCTCTAAAAGAGATTGCCAAAAGCTCCCAGATGAATATAAAACAAATAAGATTCATGAATTGAGTTTACTTAAGGAAAACTAATTTTTTTTTAAATTAACCTCAATAAGTTATATATTAAATGTTCAGGCAGCCATGAAGATGTTGTCTGTGTACAACAGTCTCCTAGAACAACCAAGCCCCGGGCAGCCCCAGGCAGGAGGCCGGAGCCAGGAAGACACGGAACCGAGGGCCGAGGAGAAGCCCAGGAGCCAGTGCAGGGCAGCGGGGAGGCTGGGACGGCGACGGGGATCCCGGTGCCACCTCCTCCCCTAGCAGATCTCTCCTGCCCGACTGCAGAGGGGCAGGTACAGGAGGCACCCGGCAGAGGGACCCAGCGGGCTTGGAGGGTGTAGCTGTCAGTTTCATGCCCCATGGACGGCCCAGCGCCTGCCTCTCCCCAGCAAGGAGGGGAGGGCAATGAGGGATCTGTGGCTGGGAAGCTGAGGCATCTGAGCCGTGGGGCTGCCCAGAGGGGGAACCAGAAGAATCCCTGCAGATGAACAGGCTGCTGAGGAGGGCTCGCCTGGGTGTGTGGGGTCCTGTCTGCCTGCACGGGGATGCAGCCAGCCCTTGTGAAACCTCAGAGTTTAACGAACCTTCCAGGAAGGAAGAGGATTGCCTAGGAGGGACTTGATGGGTCACACAGACTCAGTCCCAGGAAATGCTGTGTGTGGTCAATAGGAGGAAGTCAGATCATTGTGACTCCGATAAAGTGGGGCTGCCACTGGGGAAGAGCGGACCTGCTCCGAATGAGGCCAGTGCCTGCGTGGGCGTGGGGGAGCTGCAGGAGCCACAACCTTCCCAAGGCAGCTCCAGGGCACAGGGTGCAGACAGCGGAGGCCAGAAGCCACCCCAGCCACCTGGCTTCCTGGAGGGTTGAACAGAGTGCCTGCTCCATCCTCAGCCAGAGCTCCAGCGTTGGCTTCCCCCTAGGTCGCCAGCCTCCCTGAGCAGGGCTCCCACTGTGGCCGGGAACTGGAGGTCCTGGGAAGGGGAAGTCCCACCAAGGACAGCCCCTGGAACTGTTGCCGGGCTCCGTCCCTCTGCTCATCCCCTGGCTGATCATGGCTGTTGCCAGGAAGGCCTCCATCCCTCTGCCCCAGCCCCTGGCAGATCATGCCAGGTAGTGACCCCCTCCCCACCTATCCTGGCTCTACCCTGGGGAGGAGGGTCCCGGAGCCAGGGCAGGCATGGAGCCAACCTGTACCAAGCCCACTGGGGTCCCACATCGTGCACGCCTCTGTGTTATGTGTTTAATATTCTCAGCCGCTGCCCCAAGCACTCAAAACATCTCTTTACAGAGACTAAGAGTGAAGGTGGAGGTGCAGCGTAGCCAGGTGGGAGGGAGACCCTGGCCTACCATGCGGTACAGGGGCAGAAAATCCATCATCAAAACCAGTGTGGTCTTGTTTAGCCCAGACTCCCACTCAATGATGCCCATGGGAAATGGTGCCTAGGACATGACCATGGGCAGCCTGGGCTCTGGTCTGGCCTCAGCTGTGTGATCTGAGACAGGTTACTAATGTCTCAGGGCCTCTGTCTTTGTCCTACCATGTGGGGGTGCCAGCACTTGTCCCCCAAGATGGCCTCATGGAGAAACGCACATGTGTGCAGCTCAGCAGCTCCAGGCCCTGGAGAGTGTGGCCTAAGCCTCACTGATCCCTTTGAGGATGAACACAGGTGCTTGACGCGGAGGGGAAGTGACTTCCTTGGCATTGCTCTGCTGCCAAACGCAGGGTTCAAAGGGGACTCAAGTAGATGACCCCAGGTGCCCCCAGACCCTGGACACACCCCCCTCTGCCACCATCAGGGGCTCCCACCTTCATTCAGGCCTTCTAAGTGGGAATCAGAAGGCTTCTCACAGGAACCAGCCAGTAAGAAGGCGCTGCTTGCCCACTGAGAGCATTATCAAAGAACTACGTGACCAGGCGCTGCCATCCTGTTTTCCCTAGCTCCCAGAAAACGTCCTAGGAGATGAAGCCTTCGGAACCTGGAGCTGAGCCAGAGCTGGAGCAAGGTCAGAGAAGCAAATGTCAATGCAGACACGTTCAAAAGACACTCAAGTCCCCTTCTCCATGTTTGGGTGCAGGCTTGGGTGCTGTGAACCCAAAACACAGAAGCCGGTCTCTTTCCCTGGCGTGTCACCTTCCCGTGGCTTCTTACTAATGAACCAACAGCATGAGGTCTTTCGCCTTGACATTGCAAATGGCCCAGGCCTCACCTCAGCCCATCAGCAGCACCCAACATCCTCCTGGCCAGAGCGATAGGCCTGGAGTTGGGGACATCACGTAGGACATTTCAATCAAGACATAACCCCAGCTTTTTTTTTTTTTTTTTTTTTTTGGAGACTGAGTCTCGTCTCACTCTGTTGCCCAGGCTGGAGTACAATGGCACGATCTCGGCTCACTGCAATTGCCACCTCCCAGGTTCAGGTGATTCTCCTGCCTCAGCCTCCAGAGTAGCTGAGATTATAGGCACGTGCCACCACGCCCAGCTAATTTTTGTATTATTAGTAGAGACGGGGTTTCAGCAATTGGCCAGGCTGGTCTGGAACTCCTGACCTCGTGATCTGCCCGCCTTAGCCTCCCGAAGTGCTGGGATTACAGGCATGAGCCACCGCACCTGGCCTAACCCAGCCTTTTAATCAGAAGTTGGGGGAAGACCTGTTTTGTCTTCGGCTGGACACACACAAATGAGCAATTAGTCTTGATGACTGCTCGCAGTTATTCGGGAGCTAAGAGGGAGCTTTGGGTTAAACTAACACCATGGAATGTAGAGCAAAATGCAGACAAAATCTGAGCCATTGAGAGCTGCAGGAGCAAGCCACACCTGAGGTCCACCCCGGCCTGGACTTCTCACTTGCAAGGGGTCATAAATTGGCTTTATCCTTAAAGCCTGTTAGAGCTGACATTTCCATTACTTCTTGCCCAAAGTTCCCTAACCAATGCTAGCAACACCTTCGCTTCACAGGTGGGGTAAATGTGAGGAAACAGGGACTCAGAGAGACTGGGTAACATGCCCCACATAGAAGGGCTGAGATTCAACCTCCAAACTCTCACAACCGCAAAGCCCATGCTCTTAGCCTCCCACAATCTCACACTAGCTTGTGGGATGCAAACTCTAGCTATTCCCTGGGTTAGGAACCTCCAGGTCGTCTGTCACATTCTTTCCATCAGAACTGAGGCAGGAGAATAGGGATTAGGGTGACCAAGGGTTAAGGCAGAAGCAAAAGAACAGCAGGTGCAGCCGGTTCTAGGCAAGATTAGGCAGCACACAGGCCACATCCTCACTCCTGTAATAACAAGACAGAAGTTTCCACTTCAGCTTCTGATTGGTCACAGGCCAATCCTTCATAGGGTCTGACTAATTGGAGGCTTCCAAAGGGCACCTAGGGGTGTTACCAGAGTCTTTGAACTTTATAAAAACCTTAAAGAACATTGTAATGGGTGCTCCTGAGCTACCTGCTCCAGCCTGTTCCCACTCTGTGGAGTGTACTTTAGCTTCAATGTACCTGCACTTTCGTTACTGTTCTTTTGTTGCTTTGTCTTTCGTTGCTTCCTTCTTTTTTGCTTTGTGTGTTTTGTTCAATTTTTTGTTGAGCACAAAGAGCCTGGATGACACACAGTCAAGACCTTTAATCCGGTAACAGAACCACTTTGGCGTTCTGGGTGTCACAAGTGAGGATCTACAGTCTTCCTCCCCAGGAGTGACAGAGATGGGGCACGGGGGTGAACAGCAGACATTTAACACTCCCTCTCTGGGACAAAGCAGGTGCTCAAACTAAAGAGGGTTGCTAACCACCCCGTCACAGCCGAGGACAGGTTTGGGGAGCCCCTGTCCAGCCCCTCTTATCTGATGGCTTATGGCATGCACGGCTGTTCTGGATACTCACTTCTGGTTTAGGTGCATATGTGGCTAACTTAGTGGACTCTGTCACCCTCCACAATAGACAGAGGTGTCACTGGGCATTGCAGGCATCCCTTCCACATGCACAGGTCCTCTCCTGAGCCACAGGTATCTCACCTGGGCCTCCCCAGCACCAGCTCCTGGGGCTGCTGGCTCTCTGCCACCTGTCTTAGTCACCTGTCTGCCCCTTTCCTCCCAGAAACGGGAAAGGAGGAAAAAGACATCTCCCACTCTTGGGAAATCCAGATGCGAGACTGGACGTCCGTGCTGTGACCCCCACATAGACTCATTTATCCTGCACTTGGCCATCACTCAGTGCTCTGAAGAAGAACAGCTTCACTTTCTGAGCTATTTACAGGGCCTCCAGGACACCACCTTTGCACACATGTGCCGGGCCCGGACCCTGCAGGTCTGCAGAACAATTTCAGACACGCAAGAGGCTCAAATGCAGTGAAAGAGAACAAACAAGAGAACCCAGGACTGTGGTTGCAGTGGAAACACAGGGGACCCTCGGTTTCCAGCGTGGACTCCGGCTAATGTCGCCATCTAGTGGCCAGCATGGAGAGACGCAACCTGGGCCAGAGGGCCCATGGAAAGCCCCAGTAATTCTCCACCTCCATCAGACCCTCCCCCGACATCAGACACTCCTCCCTCAGAGCCTTCACCTCCATCAGCCTCTCCTCCATCAGATTCTCTTCCATCAGACCCTGCACTTCCATCAGATCTTCCACTTTCCAGTGATTCACAGCTTGGGATCCTGGGCCAGGAAGATTGAGGTCCCAATAGTGTCTGAACATGAGAACCTCCAGGGACCCAAACCCCAGGAACCAAAAGCCCACTGGCCTTGGGGAACCCCTAAGCCCTCTTTCCACAACTCAGAGGTACTCTGAGTTCTAAAATCTGCAAAGGCCCTCCTTCCCATCCCCCACAGAAAGCAGAGGGTGGCATGAACTTTACACCCAATGGGCTTGGTTTAAATTGCAGCTCCTTCACCGGCCAGCTGTTTGGCTTCAGAAACGTTGCAAACTGTCTCCATTTCCTCAACCGTGAAGTGAGAACAATCATTTGTGGAGGGCTTATAATGAAGCGTGTATAGAATATGTCTATGTTAGTCTCCCTGCTTCCACAGACAGGAGGACTTGAGTTGCCCACTCAGTCTGTTAGGAGATCTTCTGGGGAGTCTGCAAAGCCCTAATGTCTGGCCTCACAGATTGTGCACTGCACAACCCTGGGGTGACATCTGTACTGGAGAGCAGTGAACAACTTCTACAGACATCTAAGGGCCACCCTGGGGCTCTCCCTTCCTCCTTCTGTTTCCATACACTTTGGATTTAATCCCTTAAGCCATGCCAGTGGGAACAGTCTGGGATTGGAGGGTTTAAACTACAAGCAATATGCATGCTGAGAATATTCTCAAATAGCAGTCCTGACACGGCAGCACCCCAGAGCCCTTCCAATGAAGTAATGGGAACAGGTGCACAAGTCCATATGCATTGACTTGCATTTTTCCATTTCTCTCTCTTCCTTCCTTCAGTGGCCTCCTTGGATTTCCTGCATGTGTTATAGTATCCACAGGGGTTTTTCCTCAGATGGATTGTGAATACTTGAGGGCAAAAACTCTGTCTCATTCTTCTTGTCTTCCTCATGTCAGTATATAAACTGGGACTCAATACACATTCCTTGTTTGGATGGATGGATGGATGGATGGATGGATGGATGGATGGATGGATGTTTGAGTGGATGGTCGGTCAGATGGTTGGGTGGATGGATGAGTGGGTGGGTGGGTGGAGGTGGATGGATGGAGAGGTGAATGAGTGGGTAGATGCATGGGTGAGTGGTTGGATGAATGGATCAATGAATGGTTGAATGGATGGATGGTTGAATAGATGAATGGATGGTTGGATGGATGAACAGGTGGATGGATGGGTGAATGGGTGGATGGATGGGTGGATGGATGGATGGATGGATGGATGGATGGATGGATGGACAGATGAACAGATGTGTGGAGAGGTGGACAGATGGGTAGATGGGTGGGTTAATGGATGGGTAGATGGTTAGATGGCTAGCTGGGTGGATGAAGGGACCAGGTGAGAGGCATCTGACAGCACACATGCAGTCATCACTCTCAGTACTTACCATGTCTCTCATCACCTGATTTCAGCGTCTCCCTCCCCCACAAGGCCGTGTGCTCTGTGAGGGCAGGGCTTGGTCTGCCTCTCTCACCACTTTGCCCAGAGCACTAAGCTCAGGGCCTGGGGCACTGTGAGTGCTCAGGAAGTGTTTGTCGAAGAATAGACTTGGATGGGGGAGGTAGGATGAGAGTAAACCAAGTTTTCATTATTTCAGAAAACACAAACGAACAGACATGGCATATGTATTAAGATTACATGAGGCCAGGCGCAGCGGCTCATGCCTGTAACCCCAGCACTTTGGGAGGCTGAGGTGGGAGAATCACCTGAGGTCAGGAGTTCGAGACCAGCCTGGCCAACATGGTGAAACCCGGTCTCTACTAAAAATACAAAAATTAGCCGGACGTGGTGGCAGGAGCCTGTAATCCCAACTACTCGGGAGGCTGAGGCAGGAGAAGTGCTTGAACCTGGCAGGCAGAGGTTGTAGTGAACCGACATCATGCCATTGCACTCCAGCCTTGGCAACAAGAGCAAGACTTTGTCCCAAAAAAAAAAAAAAAAAAAAAAAAATTACATGAAAACAGTAGATGAAGTTTGAAAGACAGTGTTTTAAAATATGTGTCAATGACTTTATCTGAAATCCAAACAGCCACACAGTCGTGGGGCTCAGCAGCTGGTTTTACTGAGTATGTCATGCTCTTCCAAGAAAGGCAAGTGAAAGCTCCTCAGCTGACTTCAGAATAGCTTATAACAGGTTATATGAAAAACCCAGGAGGCTGGGTAGTGGAGGAACCACCAACCCGAGGTCGTGGTGTCTATGTTTACTGGAGAGGGACAGATCAAGCCCCACATGAAAAGGCAGCCACTCCCAGAGTGCCCAGTGGAACGGCGGCCGTGGGGCTGTGCCTACTCTCGGGCGAGCGACACTCCCACCACGCCTACTGGTGGACATGACTTGGGAAGAACCAGAGATGCGTTCCTGGCCTCCCCAGAGTGCCCAGCACAGCACTGGCCCTCGGTGGATGCTCAGTGAGCCCGTGATGGACCATCCCAAATGGAGCATCCAGCACAAGCAGCCACATTTCAGTGTCTTGTGTGATTGATTCTACTTGATCGGAATCTGTGATCCACACGTATTACCCACTGTCATTCTTTACTGACTCTGAGAATATCCAGTAAATCAAAATACTCCTTTCCCCAAATGTTCTATATGAATGACAATTACATTCAACAAAATTAGTATCGTGGATTGAAAACTAAGGCCATGTTATAATTCTAAGTTCATTGAGGAAAAATACTCTACTTTCAGACGTGAGCTACCTAATACAACTCCAATTTATTTCAAATATAGTACAGAGCATTCTCTCTTAGGATGATATAATGGAGAAAAGTCTAGATTAAATACTGAGATTTTAGAACCATTTCTTGCTAATTCATTCTGTGACCTCAATTAAGTAACTCATCAGCTCCTCTGGTTTCTCATTGTGTAACGAGTAAATCACACCTCCCACTGTGGTCGGACTATATGAAAAAACGGCTGTGAAAATGCTTAGAAAAATGTGAAGAGTGATGTGCGCATATGTTATTTCTACTTATTAAAAAGGTTGTCACATTAATAGAGTGCCTTTTGAGCCACTGTTGTGTAAATAAAAGCAATACCTTGGTACGCAGGAGAAAAGTCAAAGATCCTAAACATCCACTAAAAATAACATTGGCAGTTTATTTCTAAGACTGACCTATTTTTAAAGGAGCGTCAGGAGCACTGTCGGGTCTCTCTGAGAATGTGAAATATTCTATATTTGCCAAAGGGGTGATGGACGCCAAGCGAGAGCAAGCCCGGGAGGGTTCGGTGGGCTGGTGTGGAGGGTCACAGGTCCGGGGGTCCAGGCTGTGGGGGTTGCATGGGTGGTGGTGGAGCCAGAGCACCCCCAGCACTGCCCCTGTCTCCCATAGCCCCTTCATCTGCCTGTGGGCTGTGGCTCCTCTAAGACCTACAGGATGGCCTGCCTCTTGGGGGCAGGTGGTGGCTGCTGTCATCCCCTCTGGGTTCACCCAGGCGCTGGCAGAGCACATCCATCAGAGCAGATCCCCGTTAAGTCTTGAAGAGTTAAGAACCGAGGGATGGGTGGAGGCGCAGAGAGACACTGGGGATGCTGGGGGAGCCCGCCAGGGAAGCTCCAAGGTTCTAGAGGCAGGCTGACTCACCGCAACCTGTGTGGAGAAAGAGGTCCCCTGGGTCAGCCTGCATGCAGGAAAGGTAAAGTTAATACCGAAAACCCCAGGAGGATGGGTAGTGGAGGAACCACCAACCCGAGGACCCCCCCCCCCCCCCCCCCCCCCCCCCCCACCAACCCCGGAGGACGAGGGGGGGGGGGGGGTGGGGCTGGGAGTGGGGTGGGGGGGGTGGGGGGAGGGGGGATTGGGGGGGGGGGGGGGGGGGGGGGCGGTGGGGAGGGGGGAGGTGGGGGGGGGGGGGAGGGAGAGGGGGAGGGGGGGGGACTGAGGAGGGGGGGGGGGGGGGGGATGGGGTGGGGGGGGGGGGGGGGGGATGGAGGGGGGAGGAGGGATGTGGAGGGGGGGGGGAGTGGATGGTGGGGGGGGTGCGGTGGGGGGGGGTGGGGGGGGGGAAGGGGAGGAGGGGGGGGGGGAGGGGGGTGGGGGGGGTTTGGGGGGGGGGGGGGTGAGTAGAGGGGATGGGGGGTGGGGGGAGGGGGGGAGGGAGTGAGGGTGGTGGGGGAGGTAGTGGAAGGGGGGGTGGGGGGAGGAGGAGGGGGGGGTGGGGGGGGGTCAAAAGGAGCCTAGCACATATAGTAAATACGTGGCATCTATGTTTACTGGAGAGGGACAGATCAAGCCCCAAATGAAAAGGCAGCCACTCCCAGGGTGCCCAGTGGAACGGCGGCCGTGGGGCTGTGCCTGTTCTCGGGTGAGTGACGCTCCCACCATGCCGACTGGTGGGGGTGGCTGGTGCAGATACCCGAACCAGACGAGCACACCTGGGGCCCCTGCACCTTTGCACCATCCGTGGAGAACCCACCAGGACACTGGGAACATCTCTGAGTGGGGCTGCCCAAGGGTCAGCCTGGTGGGGGTGGGCGGTTTGGCTGATGGTTTTCAAAGGGCAGATGTCTGCAGGAACTTTAGAACTAGTGAGACAGTTCTCACTGCAAAAGACAGGAGCTCCAGGAGAACAAAGAAAGATGAGAGGCCAATTCTCCCTTGAATGTTTTAATTTCGAGGAGGGGGACATTCAGCGTGACCTTGGCACCAACCCACCAGATTTCCTTAGAAAGCTAGCAGGACAAGTGTTGGCCTCGTTGCTGGGATTCACATCTTAAATATTAAGTAAAAGGCACTGACATTTCCTCATAACTCTATCTAGGGAGGTGACTGGCCTCTAGCACTGGCCTCATCTATGCTATAAGGGTTCTGAGACCCCAGAATAATGCGCATGTTAGTTACCGGGAGTCCTGGCAGGAGAGAGGAGTAAGACAAAGCTAACACAAGCGTCCGCCTTGCATGGGCAGAATCACATCCACAAGCGGGTGGCGTTTTCTCTGAGGGAGTTGCCCAACAAGGGCAGCATGGAGGTTGCCTTTTGGAAATGTGTGCTGTAGTCTGGGTTTTGCTGTGTGACCTGGGAGGATTTGCTTGCGTTCTCTGGGCCCCATTTCCTCATTTTAAGATTGGAGCCAGTGTCTACTACACTTTGCTGTGTTGTTTCAAAAATCTGTTATCTCAAGAAAATAAGCACAGGGAAAACGGGCTTGCCTGGGGAAACTGTCAGCCCGACAGAAAGGGAGCAGGCTGGTACTGACAGTGTCCCCTGCCCAGATGGGAGGCAATGGCATTGGTGAGGAGGGGGTCTTCATGGCCCAAACCCCATGGGCCCCAAACCAAAGGCCAAAAGCTACCATGCTGAGGAAGCTTATGTATTTTTCACCATTAGAGTGTAAAGTTGAACTGAAACTTCACTGCTGTTCCCTGCCCCTTTGGGATCCTCAGAGGTGGCTGAGGACCCAGACCACAGCTGAGCAGCAGCGCCTGGCTCCCTGGGAGGCTCAGGGGTCCTGGGAAGGTTCCTTCCCTGATACCACAACAGTTTCTGCCTCTAACTGGGACACCTGGTGCCTCTACTGCAAGAATTAAGAATTATGGATTCTCTTGCACAGCTGCTAAAATACAAATTCTCCAGGTCACTGATAAAGCGGAAAGGCAAGGGGCATTGTTCTAAGGGTCCTTCAGTCATGTGAACACTAGCCTAAGAGAGGCTCTAAGCTTGGCAGCTCAGAGAGCTGACCCTGGAGCCAAACGGAAATCCCATGCAGCCCAGCTCCACCACCTCCTGGCTACATGACCTGGGACATCTATCCCTTCCTGCCCTGGATTTCTAACTATAACACAGGATGCTAATAACAGCACAACCTCACAGGGATGTTGGGAGACAACAGACATTGTCAGTACCAGACTGCACCTTCTTCATTGGGCAGGCAGCTTCTCCAGCCAAGCCCATCTTCCTGTGCTCAGGTCCTTATTTTCTTTCTTTCTTTCTTTCTTTCTTTCTTTCTTTCTTTCTTTCTTTCTTTCTTTCTTTCTTTCTTTCTTTCTTTCTTTCTTTCTTTCTTTCTTTCTCTCTCTCTCTCTCTCTCTTTCTTTCTTTCTTTCTTTCTTTCTTTTTTTGAGACGGAGTCTCACTGTGTCACCTGGGCTGGAGTGCAGTGGCACAATCTCGGCTCACTGCAAGCTCCACCTCCTGGGTTCACGTCATTCTCCTGCCTCAGCCTCCTGAGTGGCTGGGACTACAGGCACCTGCCACCATGCCTGGCTAATTTTTTGTATTTTTAGTAGAGATCGGGTTTCACCGTGTTAGCCAGGATGGTCTCCATCTCCTGACCTCATGATCCGTCTGCCTCAGCCTCCCAAAGTGCTGGGATTACAGGCGTGAGCCACCGTACCCAGCCCCTTAACAGATTTTTGAAACAACACAGCAAAGTGTAGTAGACACTGGCTCCAATCTTAAAATGAGGAAATGGGGCCCAGAGAACGCAAGCAAATCCTCCCAGGTCACACAGCAAAACCCAGACTACAGCACACATTTCCAAAAGGCAACCTCCATGCTGCCCTTGCTGGGCAACTCCCTCAGAGAAAACGCCACCCGCTTGTGGATGTGATTCTGCCCATGCGAGGCGGACGCTTGTGTTAGCTTTGTCTTACTCCTCTCTCCTGCCAGGACTCCCGGTAACTAACATGCTCATTATTCTGGGGTCTCAGAACCCTTATAGCATAGATGAGGCCAGTGCTAGAGGCCAGTCACCTCTCTAGATAGAGTTATGAGGAAATGTCAGTGCCTTTTACTTAATATTTAAGATGTGAATCCCAGTAACGAGGCCAACACTTATCCTGCTAGCTTTCTAAGGAAATCTGGTGGGTTGGTGCCAAGGTCATGCTGAATGTCTCCCTCCTCGAAATTAAAACATTCAAGGGAAAATTGGCCTCTCGTCTTTCCTTGTTCTCCTGTTGGCTTAGATGGTGGGCAGTTGATATGGCGTGGATCTGTGTCCCCACCCAAATAAGGAATCATGTTGAATGTGATCCCCTTGTTGAAGGTGGGGCCTGGTAGGAGGTAGTTGGATCATGGGATGGATCCTTCATAAATGGTTTAGCACCATCTCCTTGGTGCTGTCTCATGATAGAGTTTTCATAAGATCTGGTTGATTAAACGTCTGTAGCACCTGCCCTGACCCCTTCCTCCTGCTCTAGCTATGGGAGAGGTGCCTGCTTCCCCTTGGCCTTCCGCCATGATTGTAAGTTTCCTGAGGCCTCCCAGGAAGCCGATGCCGCCGTGCTTGCCGTACAGCATCTGTAGTCAGCAGTCTCACACGCTGCCAGATAAGCCTCGTGAGTGCTTCTCTTCTTCTTTTATTATTATTTATTTATTTTTGAGGCAGGGTGTCCCTCTGGAGTGCAGTGGGGCAGTCTCAGCTCACTGCAACCTCCACCTCTTGAGCTCAAGCAATCCTCCTAGCTCAGCCTCTGAGTAGCTGGGACCACAGGCATGTGCCACCACACCCAGCTTATTTTTGCATTTTTTGTAGAGATGGAGTCTTTCTGTCTTACCCAGGCTGGTCTCAGACTCCTAGGCTTAAGCGATCTTCCTGCCTTGGCCTTCCAAAGTGCTAGGATTATAGCCATGTTCTTTTTTTAGAAAAATCTCAAAATTTGGCCTTGCACGGTGGCTCACGCCTGTAATCCCAGCACTTTGGGAGGCTGAGGCGGGTGGATAGCCTGAGGTCGGGAATTCAAGACCAGCCTGACCAACATGCAGAAACTCTGTCTCTACTAAAAATACACAATTAGCAGGGCATGGTGGTGCATGCCTATAATTCCAGCTACTCGGGAGGCTGAGGCAGGAGAATCGCTTTAACCCGGGAGGCAGAGGTTGCGGTGAGCTGAGATCACGCCATTGCACTCCAATCTGGGCAACAAGAGCAAAACTCCATCTCAAAAAATAAAAAAATCTGAAAATCTTTACAGAAGTCACAGTCTTGGCATTTCCCACTGAAGGTTTATACCAATGATACTGCCCTCCATAATGCTCGTCATTCATTTGTGGTGAACTATGTGCAAGCCCAGGAGAAACAAAAGTCCACAGGGGCAGATCAGAGAAGCATCTTCAGCCTCAAAAGGACATACGTAAGTTGGGGATGTGGGCCTGAGTAGCAGTAGCAAGGTGTGGGGGATCCACTGTGGCATCCACACCACACGTGACTATCCCTGCGAGTGCCAGGTTTCAGGGACACTCGGCTGAGGACGATCATTGGGATCCATCAGTGATCGAGGGCGTCGGACCCCATAGCGGGGCCTCTTGGGCATCTTCCCATTTGAATGTCACACCCTCTATACGGCCAGGACTGTTACCATGATTTCTTTTACAAATGATGAAACCGAGGCACCGAGAGGCTCAGGACCTTGCTTAGGCGGCCCAGAGAGTGGGTGGCAGAGACGGGATTTGTGGTAGGCCCCTGGGTCCTGCGGTCACTCACATAGCACTGCCGCTGGTATCACGGAGCCAGTCCAGTGGGTGTGTGAAGCGACTGAACCTTCACCAGTCTGCCTGTAGTTTCCCCTCTGTGCCTGCTCATGGTTGCTTTCTCAGAAGGGAGGCTGCACGCCCCATAAAGGCCCACAAAACACAGACACATACACAAATCTATCCTTGGCCGAATCCCGCTCTGCCGTCCCCATCACCGTGGGTGGCCAAGGCAGATGCCCCCACTCTGCACCCACCTTCCTGTCAGCCTGCGCCTCCTATTCGTAGAACCCCTGGTAGTTGAAGTTGTCGGACTGGATTTTAAAGTTGTATCTCCCATTCATTCTCCGGTAGTGCACAATCAGAAGGGTGGCTGCCCCCGCCACCAGCGTAAAGATGGCCACCACAAGGAGGACCACATAACTGGCATCCAGGCCTGCTTCTGCACGTGGAGGCTCACCTGGGGGAGGAGGCAGGCACAGGTGAGAGATCTGCCCAAACAGGAGCAAGGCGATGGAGCAAGCCCTCTACCCGGATCTGGGGCTGATGGAGCTGAAGCATGGGGAGTGCAAGGCCCACGTGTGCACCCGTGTGCCTGTGGGTTACCAAAGGCGAGGCAGGTGTCCAAGCCCAGGACAGCATTGCAGTAAGGACAGCGCAGCCTGGGGAGGCCTGGGCCACGAGGGTGGGATGTAATCCCAGCTACTTGGGAAGCTGAGGCTGAAGAATAGCTTGAACCCGGGAGGTGGAGGTTGTAGTGAGCCGAGATCACGCCACTGCACTCCAGTCTGGCGACAGAGCAAAACTCCATCTAAAAAAAAAAGAAAGAAAAGAAAGAAAGAGAGAGAGAGAGGAAGGAAGGAAGGAAGGAAGGAAGGAAGGAAGGAAGGAAGGAAGGAAGGAAGGAAGGAAGGAAGGAAGGAAGGAAGGAAGGAAGGGAAAGAAAGAAAGAAAAAAAGAAAGAAAGAGAAAGAAAGAGAGAAAGAAAGAAAGAGAAAGAAAGAAAGAGAGAGAGGGGAAGGAAGGAAGGAAGGGAAAGAAAGAGAAAGAAAAAAAGAAAGAAAGAGAAAGAAAGAGAGAAAGAAAGAAAGAAAGAAAGAAAGAAAGAAAGAAAGAAAGAAAGAAAGAAAGAAAGAAAGAAAGAAAGAAAGAAAGTGGATCCTAAAAGACATGAAGACAGGGATTCAAATAGCTACTTGCACACCCATGCTCACAGCACCAGCCGCAGGGTGGCAACAACCCAGGTGTCCGCCAGCTGGTGCCTGAATCAACACACTGTGGCCCACCGTGCAATGGAACGTGACACAGCCGTGAAAGGAATAAAGCACTGACCTGCGGCAACACAAATTAACCTTGAAGACGTCACGCTGAGTGAAAGAAGTCAGGCCCCAGAGGCACCTATAACATGATCCTGTTCATAGGAACTACCCAGAACCAGACAGAAAGCAAATGAGGGACTTTCGGGGACGGGCAGAAGGCGGATGGGGAGGGACTCGTGAGTATGAAGTTGCGTTTAGGGCGAGGAAAATGTTTAGAAACTACAAGGAGTTGGTGGCGATACAACTCTGTCAATGCACTAAACATCACTGAGCGGTTTACTTCAACACAGTTAGCTTGAGGTTATATGAATGTCATCTCAGTTTCCTTTTTTAAAAACTGTGCTACCTGAGAAAGATGCCAGCTGCCTGCTGGCTCTCTGGCCGGCCCCCATCAGCCCAGGGGCAGACGTGACCCTCTGCCCACCGTGCGTGGGTGTAACTTGTTGTCAAGGGCATCTATAGCCAGGTCACAGCTACATCCTGCACCATGCAGTCCCCTCCGTCTCGGGGTGTTCATCCCCACGTATCAGGAAGGTCTGCTTTGGAAAGAGCCTTTCTATGCAACCAGGAGCATTTGAGATCCCATTTGCATTCCCTGTATTGATTTCCGGGCAGTCTGCCCAGACTGGACACTGCTGTATAGCATGGGGGTGTCACCATCAGCAAAGCTGTCCAACAGTGGCACTGGGGGATCCCTGGGGTGCTGAACATAAGCCAGCTAGAACCACACCACTCCTCTTCCGGAGAGAGGAACAGGGAACACCTCCCCCGCTCCAGCCAAAGTGACTCCAACCTCCCCAAGCAACTGAGGCCCCCAGATCCTGGCCCGCCACTTCTCCAGACAACTCCTAAATCATCATGGCCACTAAATCCAGCCCCCAGGGGCTCTATAGTGGACCTTCCTCCTGTGCCTCCAGAGACAGGCCACCTTGCCAGTACAAAGAGTGGGGGGTGCCGCCCTGAGGATGCTGTAGAGGAAGACCAAGGAGACCCGCTTCTCCTGGCCACTTGCAGCCCGGAATGGCCCCAGACTGTCAGCCCCGGGAAAGACCCAGCCGTGTTCATTCTCCGCCTCTCCAGCTAGGTTTCTGTGACCTGCAGCTGCGTGCTCCGAACTGAACCACTAGCTAAGGGCTGGCCACAGGAGGTCCGCAGGCCAGTGCTGCCCACTGACTGACACCAAAGTCCAGGAATGGTTACTCCCCATGGCTGGATTAGCTAGAAGTGGAGAGCAAGCCCTGAGAACTGTGGATGGTAATTTCCCACAGTCATTGGCAAGGCATCCGGCCAAACAGGGCATCTTGCTGTTCAGGGAGGCTCCAGGCATGTGGCGTGAGTTGCGTATGCATCATAACCGCTGGACCACACACCAGTCCATGATGCAGGGAGATGTAAATGATGGCAGAGACTCAGCAATGGCTGCTTTTGTAAAGGGGGATATAGCCCAGTGAGGGAAAGGGAAGATGGCATGTGGGGCTTAAAACCTAGATGATGGTTTGATGGGTGCAGCAAACCACCGTGGCACGTGTACACCTATGTAACGACCTGCACGTTCTGCACATGTATCCCAGAACTGAAAGGAAAATAAAAAATTGCCAGGCACGGTGGCTCACACCTATAATCCCAGAACTTTGGGAGGCTGAGGCGGGCGGATCACAAAGTCAGGAGATTGAGACCATCCGGGCCAACATGGTAAAACCCCCATCTCTACTAAAAAAATACAAACAAACAAAAGAATTAGTCAGGTGTGGTGGCGCATGCCTGTAGTCCCAGCTACTCAGGAGGCTGAGGCAGGAGAATTGCTTGAACCCGGGAGGCAGAGGCTGCAGTGAGCCGAGATCACACCACTGCACTCCAGCCTGGGCAACAGAGCGAGACTCTGTCTCAGAAATAAATAATTAATTTTAAAAATTAAAAAAGAACCTGGGTGCAGAGGAAACAGGGCCCTTCCAGGACCACCGCCTGGGGTCCTCAGTCTCCTCACTACTGAGTGGCCTCAGTAATTGCCCCAGGCCCTTTCTGCTGGGACACAGAGCACTCCCTGGACACTATCCTCGAGCTTTCTTGGCCATTTAGCACAGGGACATGCTCATGAATATGAAATAACTAGGCCAGCTAGGAAAGGCCATGGAAGGTTTCCAAACACTGAATATGCAAAAATTATGATGCTGATATACTATTTGTTGGTAGCAGACATTCCGGGAAGATGCCCAAAGGGATTCTTTCTTAAATTGTCAATACACAGGGTTGAATTGTGAACCCCTCACCCCCTGCAAAAACAGATATGTTGACACTTTGGGAGGCCAAGGCAGGTGGATCATGAGGTCAAGAGATTGAGACCATCCTGGCCAACGTGATGAAACCCCATCTCTACTGAAAATACAAAAATTAGCTTGGCGTGGTGGCACACACCTGTAGCCCCAGCTAGTCTGGAGGCTGAGGCAGGAGAATTGCTTGAACCCGGGAGGCAGAGGTTGCAGTGAGCCGAGATCACGCCACTGCACTCCAGCCTGATGACAGAGCGAGACTCTGTCTCAAGGGAAAAAAAAAAAGAGACAAAACAAAAAACATATATGTTGAAATCCTAACCCCTAGTACTGTGGGGCATGGCCTTATTTGGAAATGGAATTGTTGCAGATTCAAGTAGTTAAGATAAAGCCACACTCAGGTAGAAAGGCCCCTAGTCCAACATGACTGGCGTCTTTATAAAAAGAAGGCCACGTGCACACAGGGCACAGACTGGAGGGAGGTAGCTGCAAGCCAAGGTCCACCAAAGATTGGGCGCATCCAGCAGAAATGAGGTAGGGGCAAGGGAGGACTCAGCCTTACAATGTTCTGAGGGACTGGGGCTTTGCCAGCACCTTGATTTTGGATGTCTGGCCTCCAGAACTGGGAGAGAACAGATTTCTGTTGTTTAAGCCACACAGGCTGCGGGACTTTGTTACGGTGGTGCCAGGACATCGTGAGTGTGATGTGAGGGCTGGGGTGGAGGGAAACCTCAAAATGAAGCCAGCCCAGTCCCCAGGGGACAGGGAGAGGACAGCAGGTTATGAATAGCCTGGATCTGCACTCGCAGGCCCAGCTCATGCGGGCACCAGCTGTGGGAGCTTAGGCACATTCCCTAAAATCTCTGAGTTCTTCTCATTTCTTCCCTGAAGTGGAGCTGATGGTGATGGCAGGGACAAAGCATGGGAGCTCAGAGGCCGTGGATAGTGGTGAGGTCCTGAGGAACCTGTCTGCCAGCCTCCTCTCACCTCTGCAGTCTCCAACAGCGTTTCTGTTAATATACACTATTAAAATGCAGTGAAGTCCCCACCAACTGGGAGATTCCATGTGTCTAAATGATTCTGCTGTGTATTTGTATGATAATCATAGATCAAGCAAAAGCTACTAACACAATGAGAAAGAATGTTGAACAACATGAATATCTACAGTCCTTGTTCTTGAGTCTGAGTAATTACACCCCTATTACATTCGGTACTTCCTGCCTTGGTTATGCCAGTGTAGTGCTCTACTGGTTACAAGTGAAAAGTAGCACTTAATCAATAACTTCTATGGGCCAGGCTCTTTATGAAGTAGGAATTATTATTATTCCCTTTTCACAGATGAGGAAAATAAGGCACAATTCACATGCAGCATGCACAAAGCCACAAAATTGTTAAGTGTCAGAGCCAAGTTGTGAATCCAGGGAGTCTAGTTTCAACCTCACAAATCTTAGCCTCACAAAGGATTCTTAGTTACCGTCAGACACTCACAACAACCTTATGAGGTAGGCAGGGCATGTTGCAAAGAAAAATCAGAGTGTCTGAAACATAGTAGATGAATGAATTCATGAATAAGTAGGTGGATGGATGAGTGAGTGGATGGATTAATGGACAGATAGATGGATGATGGAGGATGCATGGATAAATGGATGGATGGATGAATGAAGGGATGATAGAAGGATAGATGATAGATGGATGGATGATGATAGATAGATGGATGACAGATGGATAGATGGATGATAGTTGAATGAATGGATGGATGGATGATAGATGGATGGACGGACGGATGATGGATGGATGATAGATGGGTGGATTAATGAATGAGTGGATGGATGGATGATCAATGGATAGATCCATTGATGGATGGATGATAGATGAGTGGATGGATGGATGATAGATGAATGAATGGGTGGATGAATGGATGACCAATGGATAGATGGATGGATGGATTATAGATGAGTGGATGGATGAATGGATGGATGGATGGATGATAGATGAATGCATGACAGATGAAGGATGGTAGATGGATAGATGAATGAATGGCTACATGCATGGATGGATGGATGGATGGATAAATGATAAATGGAAAGATGAGCAGATAGATGTATGGGTGGCTGATGGATGAACCACATAGCTCATAAGTGTCAGAGCCTATAATCAAACTCAGGTGTCCCAACTCTGAGTGTAGTGCTTTTCTTCCCTAGTTATGACATTCCCTATAATATCAATGAATGAAGGAGGAAGTTTAATTTCTATTCATGAAAGAACACATTATCTATTAATGAGAATGTATTTCACACATATGCTATTTCTTATAGTGTTAAAGAAATAGGTTGACCCGTTCTTCCCAGCAATTTAAGAAAATGAAGAGTGAGGAGAAGCAGGTTGTCCTAGCACCTTGACCAACAGTCACCTGATGACCAGCTCAGGGGCCTGGGACACAACTCTGAGATTCTGAGTGTGTAGTCCTGGGGTGTGGCCTGGGACCTGTGTCTACTTTTTCAGTTTCCCAAATGCTTTGGATGAGAACCAGCAGTTCCGTCACCGGCCAAGACTTCCCTCCTCCTATTCCTCAGCTTCATGGCCAAGACCTGAGCAGCATTCAGATTCCGGTTCACACCCTGCATCCAAACCTCGGAAGTTCTCATACAGGGAGAGAAGGGAGGGGGTCACCACGATTAGGGAAAAAAAACAACAAAAAAGGAAAACCAACTAGGATTAGGCTAAGCAGCAAGAAAGAGAAAAAAAAATCAAAATAGCAGTGGCTTAAAGCACATGGAAGTTTCCTTCTTTCTGTCATAAAAATGGGGGCCATGCTGGGCACAGTGGCTCACACCTGTAATCCCAGCACTTTGGGAGGCTGAGGCGGGCAGATCACGAGGTCAGGAGATCGAGACCATCCTGGCTAACACGGTGAAACCCCGTCTCTACTAAAGATACAAAAAATTAGCTGGGCATGGTGGCGGGTGCCCGTAGTCCCTGCTACTTGGGAGTCTGAGGCAGGAGAATGGCGTGAACCCGGGAGGCGGAGCTTGCAGTGAGCCGAGATCGCGCCACTGCACTCCAGCCTGGGTGACAGAGCGAGACTCCGTCTCAGAAAAAAAAAAAGTGGGGGGTCAGAACCCAGGCCTGCCTTGGCCACTTGCCCACAGTGTCCTGGGGAAGCCGGATCCCTCCACGGACTGGGCCCCATCGCCCTAAAGAAGAAAGAGGTAGAGGACAGGCACAGACGTCTTTTAAGGAGGGTGCACCGCTAAAAGTTGTCACATGACTTTCCCACTTAGATCTCATTGGCCAGAACTTACTTACATGGCCGCACTTAGCTGCCAGGTTGGAATTACAGTTTTTATTCCTGGCAGCCACGTACCAGCAAAAGCTGGGGTCGCTATTCCTGTGAAAGGGGAGGAGAACAGATACTATGGGACAACTAGTGGTGTCTCTCTTAATACCCAAAGCACACAATTTCCCCCAAACCAATGTATTTTTTTCAAAATAAGATGATGGACTATACAGAAAATAAAATGTTTTTCTGGAAAATTGATGTGGAGTTTTGAAAATACATGCAATGTAATTGGCTGATGGAAGTTTTAAACTGAGGATGAACAGACATGCCATTTTTTGCATCTTTTGAATAAAATAGCTTTTTCTTGTGCATGCATTTGTGCGTGCGTGCACACACACACACGTTGACATGGTCTGATTATAGCTTGCGTTCTTATCTCTTAACAACCCACTGGGTGTATCATTTACCCAGTGTCAGAAAACTTCACCAGCTTGATATTATGCAGCTCAAAACATTTCATTATGTAACTTTGTGCCTGGCCTTTTGAAGTCTCAGTGTTTCCATCTGTAGCATGGGTACAGTAATAGGTCGTGCTCCTAGGGTTGCTGAGAGGATCATACTACATTCTGCATGTGAAGAACGTAGCGCCAGGCTGACACATAGCAGCTCTCAGTGAAGAGTAACTATTAGTATTTCTATTATTATAAGCCTCTTAGAAGTCTCTCAAGAGTTCTGCATTTCAAAACAGTTGCTTTTTTGTTTATATGCTGGTGAAAAGGAATTGGTTGCATCTTTTCTTTTGTTGTCTAAACCAAGTCATCAACTCACCTTCAGACCTGACGAGGGGTCCCCAGGACATCTGGTGTGTGGCAGAGGTTTCACTAGTTTGCAGCAACCGAAAGTTATTGCAATTCTGGTTTTTTCCAAGGAGAGAAACATCAAATTAATTGAACACCACTTACGAAAAAGGAGCTACTATCAAGGATGCTAATGTGATTCATGCGATTTTATCCTGCTAGAAGTTGCAAGGCAAGGGGGCTAAGATTAGACAGAGGAGTGGGAGACCCGGTGAGACCAGGGTGGTGGGTCCTGGTGCAACAAGAGGCAGGCCCAGGCGGCAGCGGGGAAGGAGGCGAGGCCTGAAAGAGCAGCAGGCTGGAAGAGACCCCTTGAGCTGCTTTTGGTTCCTAGAGCTGCTTCCTTGGGTCCCTTGAGGACTGTGTCTTGGTCACAGCCCTAAGAGTCCCTCTGTGTTCTCCAAAGGCTGCTGCAGCCATTTGCTCCCCTCTACCCCTCCGCCTCACAAGAAAGCCTGCCCGGCTCAGTGACATGCTAGGATCTGCTCACTAGATGCCTGAGATGGGCTGCAACATGTCCTCCAAAAAGGTATGGAAGTCCTAAATCCCAACACCTGTGCATGTGACCTTATTTGGAAACAGACAATCAAGCTGAGGTCACTGGGATGGGCCCTAATCCACTATGGCTGGGGTCCCTATGTAAAGGGGAAATTGGGACACAGACATAGATGTGTACTGAGGGAAGGTGATGCAAAGAGACAGGGCAAATGCCGTCTACCAGCCAAGGAACGCCTGAGGCCACCAGAAGCTGGGAGAGAGGCCTGGGACAGATCCTTTCTTTAGAGCTCTCAGAGGGAACCAGCCGGCTGACACCTCCATCTTGGACATCCAGAACCAAGGCAACATGTCTCCACTGTTTAAACCGTTCAGTTTGTGGTACGTTCCTACAGCAGCCTGGAAAGCTCATACACTATCCACTCTAAAAGGGCTTGAAAAAAACAGTGTGCCGCTCCTCTTGTAAGGAATCCTCTTGTAAAGAACTTGAGAGCCAGCCACTCCCTGCAGAGACCAAGCCTGGCAGTGGCCGTCTGTGTGTCTGTCATCTCTGAGGCTCCGATGGAACCAGGGGCAGGCTCCTCGTGTGTGGCCCTCAGCCTGCCGTCATTAGGACCTGAGGTTCCTTCTGTCCCATTGCTCAGGAAGATCTACCATTTGAGCAAAACGGACATGAACAGAATCAGCCTTCCTTGTGTTGCTTCTCTGTCCACGTCCCGCAGACGCTCAGAGCTCGGTCACCCAGGAAAACAGCCGCATTCTGCGACGCGTGCTCAGATGAGTGCAGGAACAAGCACTCCCTCCGAGGAGAGAGAAGCATTCGGTCACTGAGCAAAAAGCAGTGCGCACCCTAAGCTGTCCCCTGCCTCGGACGACAGGAGACCAACACGTGGGAACCGCATGTACTTGTCTGTGATATAAAGCACAGCTTTCAGACCTCAGGATTACAAAACCTATTTCAAATTCGAAAGTCTAAGGAAACGGGAATGTAAAATTAGCCCTGCCTAAATGTTGAAGAAAGGAAAGGGGAAAAGAACTTTATTAAATAACAGAGTGGCTGATATTTAGTATGTTCCATCAATGTGGTTAAAAATAATATTTAAAAAACATTTTTACACCTAAAAATCACCTTAGAAGCACTAGGTATCATGGCAAGGCAGTGCCGATGTGACAGCCGGTTGAACATTATGGCCTCTAAAAGGAAATTAGCTCAGCCACTGAGAAATGGGAAATGCCCACCAGTTCACATGAGTCCTCCGTGCAAGGGCCGCCTGCTGTGGAAATACCATTTCAGACGCAGAGTCTGCAGGACAGGCACAGCGACTCCTCCCAGAGGTCGGCCCGAGCCACCCGAGCCCCAGGCTGCTATTAACAGAGTCTTGCATCATAACGATAAGCAATGTGAATCCAACCAAACATTTAGAAAACCAAAAACACACTTACGATTTTGCACGTGGCCCCGGGGGATTCCATGCAGATGCGGAGTTTGCAGTGCAGATAGACGATGGAGTTGTTGATAAAGGAAAAGATTCTCAGCTTGAACTGGGCCTTGCTGGAGTTGCCATTCTCAATCACGCTGGTGTATGTGTTGGGCACCGGGCAGCTGAGAAGAGAGGAAAAGGGACTCCTTGCTTGTCAGCGAGTCCTGCTGTCCTTGTTCTCAGATAAGGTTGCTCACAACTACATCTGACAATGCTCACAGATCCCACAGGCTCCATGGGAGTCGAGGACCGGCCACCTCATTTATTCCCCAAAACCCAGGTCCATGACAGCACTTGCCTGAAAATCCTGCAGAGTCCAGAGCCAGCCACGCAGCCAGGCCAGGCAACGGCAGTGCCCGCTTGAGCCCTACCCGTTCTTAATGAAGCCGCAAGCATTGCTGGATGGGGGTGCCTGCACTCCTGAGCCCTACCTGTTGTTAATGAAGCTGAAGGTGACCGGGTCCCGGGCGTTGCTGGACGGGGTTGCCCAGCACTCCGTCAGGACCACCTTGAGGTTGCTTTTCTGCCTGTAGAGCCCCACTTCGATCTTGACGTCGTCACTGGCAGACACGCTATAATTCTGAGGTATGGGAGAGTCCCCGATAAACAACTGCATTTCGGTAACAAAATTTCCAGCGCCGTGGAGGTCCTCAATGATGGTGTAAACCCTGCAAGAGGAAGCAGCTTGCAGGAGGTGGCTTTCAGGAGGTGCATTATCGTGGCCCCTCTCGTTCCCACTTCTCCCCCAAAACACAGCTCCAGAGGAGCATGCAAATGAATGAGAAGATCCCCCACTGCCAATGAGAGCACACGGAGGCCATGTGTTCAAGACTGGCTGGTCCAGGGGTTGCCTCCCTCACTTGTGTTGGTGGAGACTCAGTGGCAGGTGGGGGGCCATCTAGCATAGGAATAGTGGTGTCTGGTGGAGGCCGTGGGTGGGGGCCTGCCCGTGGCTCACTGGAAGTGGGGCCATCCCATGGGGTTGGCCAGGGACGTATTTGGCCTTGTCTGGCTGGCCCTGAGTGGGAAGTGGGAACAAAGGTTGGGGAGCAGCCCAGCCACACCCATTTGTATATTCCATCTCAAAGGAAGGGTCCTTAAGTGGTTGCAACCCTAAAGAACTCTGAAAGCGCAGGTGCTCTAGAGGCACGGGGCTGTGGAACAGCGGGGGCATTTCTCCCTCACCCCCACTCCGGGGTGAAGCCGGAGGACGTCAGCAGATCATTCTGGAAGGCACAGTAGATGGGGCTCAGGATCTTCAGGTGGTGGATGATGCCCTCCGGGGACAGGTCGTTCCTCAGCGTGGTCCTCACCACGGTGTTCGTCACATTCTGAGCACAAAGTGGGGTGTGAGGAGCTCCCAGGCCCCAGCCGGCCCCCCACGCCCTGCTGTCAGCCATGGCTCTAGGTGCTGGGGGGACCGAGGATGGGGATTCTTCTCTAGAGCTTCTCCCCAGGAGCATTGAGACCCTAGCGATTCTCCCAACCATAAATCGCCCAAGAGAGCCTAAGGGCTCGGCCTCTGCCCTTTCCCTGTGGACCAGAGGAGGCAGAACCTGAACCTGTGTGGATTCTGTGGCCGTTGCACAAATAAGTCTTTCTGGGAAACTTAGTTTTTGACAAGTGTCAAAAACCATCAAGAGCTCCTGTGGATTCCAGGGCCTGGGTGACTCATCAGAGACAAATTTCCCTTTTCTTTCAACATGCCCCAAACCCTGCTGCATTTAATAATCAAGCCAAGCATGGGTCTAGCTCAGAAAAACACAGAGGGAGCTGCCGGCTGCAGGCTCCGCCCGGGGCCCCAGCCCTGGGAGGCGCTGCCGCCCCCCTGGAGCTGCTGGTGTGTGGGTGGTGCTCTGAGCACCAGGCAGGGTGTCCTGCACCCTCAGCCCCTCCACTCAGCCCCACAGCCCTGCACAGGCTCGAGGATGCCACAGTGGCCCGCTCATGTGCACCTCTCACCCCAGACCTCCCTCACCACGGAAGCTGCCAGAAGCCACAGGAGCCACTGATCACTGCCCATCCCCCTTGCAGACATCCCCCCTGCTGCCATCGCCCGGCCTCCAGGTGGCTGTCTAAGAATCTCTGAGGGAGTAAACTAATTCTGGGCAGTTCTCCTTAAGTCGTGCAGTTTGAGGGGTTGAGGGATGAGGAAGGTTTTGTAGCTGTTGAAACAGTGCAGGTCACTCCTTCAGCCCAGGGAGGGTCCGAAGAGCCCCCGAGGGAGCGGAATGAGCTCAGCAGAGTGAGCTGCGCCTCTCAGGCAAGCTTGTGCTCTGCAATGTCCTCGAACACGTCCATGTGAATCCCTCAGCTTCCTGGCCACCCTCAATCCCTGCTCCAGGCTCCAAGCAGGCTCCACACCATGGAACCACCTTATGTCTCCACCTCCCCACCTCATCCCTTAGCCTCTGGGGCTTTCTGGCCTCTGCTCCCCAGGGCTAGCTCCTTACTCAGCCCCGAGGTCCACGTCCCAGCCTCCCGCTCAGGATGTTCACCTGGTTCCCACCTTGTTGACTCCCAGACATTGACACCCCATGCCGGACTCTGGGTTTCATCTGCCAGCTTTACCCCACCCAGGGCCAGAGGCCACCGTGTCCCCACTAGGGAGTGTGTCCAGAGCCCCAACCAGAAGCAGCGCCCCCTCAAGGTTTCTCAAGAGGCAGAGCCACAGAGATGGGGCTGCTTCTCGGTGCAGGGCGACTTCGAACCTGAACTCCCATGGACCCTGCTGAGCACCCAGGGCTCAGCCGCCGAGTGTGGATGATGATGCCTGACCCATGGGGTCGCTAAGGGACTAAACATCGTCATGCATGTAGAATGTAGAACTCCCAGTCAGGCAGGTCCACGGCAGTTTCAGGGCACCACACCTCCCAATCCCTTTTTTTTTTCAGAATGCAATGCCTTGGACTGTTCAAAGGCCCTGAGGGACAGAAGCCCAGGGCTCAGAGTTCCTGCCAACGACCAGGAACCACCATTCCTGCCTAGCTCCCAATGAGGACAATGTCCCCATTAGGAAAGCCTTCTGGCCCTAGCTCCTGGGCCAGCCAGACACTGCTCCCTGCTCAGCCCCATCCACAGCCTCACCTTTCACACCAGGCCTCATACTCCACCCTGCCCACGAGTCCACCCTTCCATCCCTGCCCATCTGGCCAGAACCACTTGGGCAGACTCTTAACTCTGCCACGGTTTCCAGCCTCCCTCATCTGGCCGTCCCTGGCATGGCCCTTGGATACACTCACGGCTCTCTCACTCACCCTTGGATACACTCACGGCTCTCTCACTCACCCTTGGATACACTCACGGCTCTCTCACTCACCCTTGGAACGACGCTGGCCTTCTTTCTAGGTCGAGCCCCTTCCCAGAAGGCCACTTCCCCAACCCAGAGCTGGCATGGGCTCCCTCTGAAGCCGCCGACCCCTCCATGCAGCTTCCCTGATCAACCCTGCACGCCCAGGCCCATGCAGCCCAGGCCCCTGTGCCCAGTACTGGGCTGAGCTGATGGAAGGTGCTGGCTCTCCCCTCCTCTTGTCCCCGCAGCAGGGTCCTGAACATGAAGCCTTTGTGTTCTGTGTGGGGCCAAGTGGGGTTGGGGACGAACGAGGGCACGCGTGGGAGCATTCACCGTGACACAGGGGCACCCTGGGAAGAAGTGGGACCTGGAGCCAGGTCGGCCACCTCGTGGGTGCCACACACTAGAGGCTCAGAGTAGACCCAGGACCCACTGGCCCAGAGTCACCTGCAAGGGGAGATGCCGGAGCTCATCTGTGCACACGGAGGTGCAAAGGCCTCAGGCCAAGAAAACCTGCTTTCCCTACCTGGGGCTCCCTCTGTCCTGGGAGCCCTGCAGCCCGTCCAGGACCCTGAAATAGAGTGTTTGCTAGGAACACAGTCCCTCCAACAGGGGAGTTCTGACTAATGCCACCCAATGCCCCCCAAACACACACCCATACATACACACTCACACACATGGACAAACACATCCACACATGCTCAACTCATGCACACATGCACATACACACATTCTCACATTCACACACTCACACATTCATACATGCATGCACACCCACACGCACATAAGCATGCGATACACATGCATGCACACACGCACGTACATACAAGCACAGCCATGCATACATACATACACATTTGCACACACAGATTCACACATGTACATTCACACACATACACACATTCACACACATGCACACCCCCACATACACAGACATATTCAGACACATGCACACATGCACAGATGTATACTCGCACACACACACTTTCGCACACACACACTTTCACACACACACTCTCATATCCACACACAACTCCTTGGCTTTCCTGCCTCTTCCTATCCCGCTGCCCCTCCATCCTGTCTGTGCAGGGAGGAGTTTTAAGCCCCGACTCTGGAGCCTGCCCCAGCACTCAGCACCAGAGTCCCTCCTGGGTGGACTCACAGCTCCCTTCCAATTCTGGGGTGCAGGCTGGTCCCTGGTTGAGAACTCAACCCTGTCCTGACCCCCCTTGCTGGGTTCCCCTCGGGGTGTAGAGTCTTGCCTGGCCCTCCCCTGTAGAGGCCCATGCGACCTAGAGCCCCCTGCGCCCTAGCGTGCATCCTGAACCTGGCTCTCCTGGCCTTACGCTCTGCATGATGGTCCCGCACTCGCTCCAGCTGGCCTCCAGGAGCACGTGTGTGCCATTGCTGTGGCTCACGTTGCAGGAGGGGTGGCTCAGGTACAGCGAGGACTCAGGGATGGATTCCTGCTGCAGGAAGCGCTTCTGGATGGCGACAACCACCTTCTCGATCTCACAGAGCACCCTGACTGCTCCCGTCAGGTTCAGCCGCCGGGGCAGGCCTTGTGGGGTGGGGCTGGTGTCTTGAACAAAGCCAGCCTTGGTCCCTGCTGTGGTGAGAGGCCTCTCTGGGCTGGTGGCCCAGGTTTCGTTGCCATGAGAGTCACCTGCAAGGCACAAGGAGGAAAAGGCAAAGAGTGGCTCTGTGTTTGGGGTTGGCATGGAGGGGCAGGGGTAAGGAGCAGACTGGAGCTGCCCTGCACTCTGCACCAGCCACACCTGGGAACCGCATGTTCCAGCCACAACTACATGTGTGCACGCACACACACATGCACACACATACATGCACACATGCATACACGCACATGCACACGCGCACGTAATGCACACACATACACACACATGCACGTACACACATATGTGCACACACGCACACGCACACACATGCACACACATATGTGCACACATGCACACACACACATGCACACACATGCAAGTGTTGCGTATCTCCACCAGCTCAGGGAGCCAGGCTCACCATGGGCCCCCAAGGGCCAAGGACCGAGGGACCTGATGCCGGGGATGTGCCAAGCCAGTGGACACAGGGTGAGTCTCCTGCTCTCAGAGCCCTGAGTCTGTTCTCTAAGATGGGGTAATGATGCCTCCTCTTGAGGTCCTTGTGCCCAAGTTTCCCACTCCAGCTCCCTTCTTGCCCCCAGAGCAGGTTCAGTTTCAATGCCTAGGAGAACAAGGGGGCCCGGAAAGGCTTCTGATCCACCCACCCGTTCTCGGGGTGCTCCCTCCCTGGTCTATACGGCAGCAGACCCCAGACACAGCTCCGCACGTGCCCTGCACCCTCCTTCAGCAGTGGCTCCGTCATCTGTGGGCCTGGTTTGTGCCTTCTTTGATCTCAGAGTGGGACTCGCCCAGCCCCAGCACCCTGCAGCTCCACCCAGCTCACTCCTGTCTCCAGGCTGTAGTCCAAACCATTGCTGAGGCCTTCAGTTGGCTGCTGCCTCACCCGCCTCCCTGGGCAGCCTGCTTCCCGCTCTCTGCCACCCATCTCCTGCAGGTACCTGCTTGTGAGATCATGCCCGTCAGCAGCTCTGTTCTCACCACGGCACCCACCCACCATGCCCTGCCCTCCCCGCTGGGTGCTGTCTTAGCTGTCCGTTAAGACCAGCTTCGAGACACCCCTTCCAGGAAGCCCTCCCCGGCCACACTCACTGGACTGAAGCAACTTAGCCTCCTCTGTGCTTCCTGATTCTACCTCAAGCAGGACACGTTCTACAGCCCCCTGGATACTGCCCTCACTGGTGTAAACGTCCACCTCCCTTTACTTGACGCAGATTCCTGGATAGCACTGGGCATCTTGGGGTCAGCGCTAAATCCACTAAGACCCCGTTTTTCAGGAAAAGAGCTGAGTGGAAAGAGTGGCCGAGAGGAAACCTTCCCCTTGTGTCACGTGTCCCACGGCTGCGTGTTTCACAAGACGGTCGCTCAGCATCTGCATGTTCACACCTCATGTACGTGTGTATTTTCTCTTCATGGATATCAGAGCTAGCTCTCGGAGAGATAAGGCACTGCCCAGAAGCCTGGACACGTATGAAAGAATGGGAAGGAACGTGCACACGCATGTACACACACATACACATATACCTCACACACACACGTGCACCCACATCACACGCAGGAAACTTCCCCAGGACACAGAAATATGACCTCATAGGGACAAGAAGCCCTTTGCACGTGAATGTCCTTAAATAAAACTGATTATGAGATAGTATTCCAGAAAAAGAAACGCTGACATCATTACCTTCACAGGGTCTGCCAGAATATTCCACAGGGAAATCGGGGGCTCCTCTCTCACAGCTACAAGTGAAAGACCCGAGGGTGTTTCGACAGGATGTCCCGGGCACACAGTCGTCCTCTTTCCTTTCACACTCATCGTAATCTGCCAATATTTAGAACACAAAACAGAAGAACGTCCCCGGGGGCTTGCGGGCTCACAGAAGCCTCAGGGGAGAGTGCATCTCCCAGACAAAGCTGGAAACTCCAGCCAGAGCAGACTGCGGTGAAGCTGGCCAGTTCTGGAGAGTACAGGAGGCTTCCTGCCAGTGGAGCTGGGAATGGCTAGGGAGGTCTGCAGGGGCTGTTCTGGAAAGAGGATTCTGGCCCAGAGCTGGGAGGGAGATCTGGGCAGAGGAGGGCCAACCCTTCAGTTCCCAGGAGTGACCAGGAGATGCACAGGCCCTCAGACCAGGCCGCAAGCCCAACCCTGGGCAGAAGGCCCTCAGGCCATTTGCCTTTCACCATGATGCTTGGTTGATTATTGACAGCAAAACAGGTTTACTGCAGAACATGGACAAGTACCAGAAAAGCATGACCGGGGCATGTTGGCATGTGGACATATTTCCTTCCGGCCTTTTAAAATGCAGGCATGCTCTGAGAGCATAGCTTGCCTCTGCCACCACCTAGCTCCATGCAAATCCGCAAACCTCGATTCTCATCATTGCACAACAGCCCAGGGCAGGGACACCTGGTAACTTAGCACCTTCTCTGTAACTGGATGATTGGGACTTCCAACTCTTTTGCTTTTAAAGTAACACTGAAGATGAACATCTTTGTATGTAAACTATGGTCCAAACTGAGATCAAATTGGGATATTTCAGAATCTGATATTTCAGAATCAAGGTGGATGGCCACTTTGAAAGCGCTTGATTTATATCACCAAACTGGTTTCCAGGAAGCGTGAGCAAATCCTTCTGCCACCAGCAATCTGTGCAAACACCTGCCTCACTACACTTTCACCAGTATTCATGTCAGCAGTAAAAAGACCTTTTTTTGCAATTTGATGGGCAAAAAGTGCAACGCGTTTTAATGGGGATGTCTTGGGTTACCACATCTTTGTTAGTCATTCATATTTCTTCTTTTATACCTTGTCTGTGTAGATCTTTCGTGCATTTATCCATCAGGTTCTTAATATTTATCATCTATTTGTATGATCTCTCTATATATTTGGGATACTAACACTTCATCAAATTATTGAATTTTTTTTGTTTACTTTGCTTTAAAATGGTGCCTTTATTTTGATTTATCTCTGCATGTAGTCAGTATCTCATCCTTTTCCTCTGAAAATCGTATTTTCTTTGAGAAGTCCTTCTTATTCTAAAAATCAAAAAATTAACATTAATCTTCAATTTTTAAAAGGTCTTTGGTTTCTGATACATGTAACTATAAGCCATTCATCATCTATTTTCAAGTATGATAGGAGAAAAGAATCTAAATTTTCTTTTTCTCCCTGCTTTTCTCATTAATTATTTTTACTGGGATCTCCTTGGGAACTGTGCTTGGGAGAGGGTCTGGTTGCAGAGAGGGATGCGTCTGCCCTCAGCCCATGGAAACAAGCAGCAGGGGAGCAGTAGACCCCAAAAGAAAGCAGCACCCCTGGGCATCTGCAGGTTTACCCAAAGATGTTTTCAACACTTCAACTTTTACAAAATTATAATCACAATAAGAGGGACAGAGAGGGTCCTGTCTATTTCACATCTTCATCTAATTCCGGGGGAAGAAGGACTACATGGGCACAACACAACATCTTTCAAAAGCGAAGGGTAGTGGCTGCGCTCTGGCTGCCTCTGGTTCCGGAACATGGGAGAAGCTCAGTCCCATCCTCTCATACCCTGTATGAAGGTGTCGCCTCTGATCACCTCCAGCAGAGGCGCGGTCTGGAAGGCGGTGAGGAATGCAGCTGACACCTCCTGGACATCCACATCTGCGATTATCAGCAAGTGAAACTCCACCACGACGCTGCCATTGGTGACACCGACGACTTCCATCCTGACCCCGCCGGCGTCCATGTGCTGACACAGCGTGGCTGGCAGGGAGCCCCGCACCTGTGAGGAAAGAGGCCATGTGAGGAGGTCCCCACGCTGAGAGGAAACAGATGCCTGTCTCAAGGCGGTTCCTCCTGCCAGTCTGCCCAGCAGCAGGGCTGGCCCATAGCACAAAGGTAAAAGCCACGGGTTGGTTCTGGGCCCCTTTCCTGTCTGCCATGTTTTCAAGCCCAGCACAAATGCCTGGGAGTGTCTGTGATATGAGAACAGCCCTTGTTTCCCCCCAAACCAGCAAACAGCTTCAGAAAAATGCCTGTGGGGTAAGTATAGGACTTGGGACACAGGCAGAGACCCTACCTCATGGGGCTTACAATTTGCTGGGGGCTCACAAGGGCTTCTAGAACCTAATACTCCTGGTTTGCAGCCACCAAGGGCAGGAGGCTGAGTGCGGGGTCGTGGGGAGGGACACCACTCCCACTGCCTTCTCTGGAACAGCCCTTTTGCTGCTGACACTGCAGAACATGTCCCCTTTCATTCTCCCTCCCTGCCTGTCCCCAGACTCTTCCTGTGAGCATTTCCAACATCCCTATTAGGACAGGGGGTTCCTGCCCCCAAATGCCCCACTTTCTACTCTGTCTCTTTGGACAGAGTCACACATCACACACTATATGATTCCACACTAACCCATCTTGGTCAAAACACCTGAGGCAGGAGAATGGCGGAAACCCGGGAGGCGGAGTTTGCAGTGAGCAGAGATCGCTCCACTGCACTCCAGCCTGGGCGACAGAGTGAGACTCCGTCTCAAAACAAAACAAAACAAAACAAAAAACACCCAGACAGGCAAACAATCTTATAATGAGCTTCGATCATCCTCAATGCAAACCTCTTATGGAAAGGGCACCTCCAGGGTTTGTCCTCACAGGGGCGGTGGCTCAGGGCCCAGGTCATGGACTCACTCCCCAGCTTCTGGGCTGCCAAGGTGAACAGATCCATTGTCCCTCTGAGTCTGTGGACCCCAGGGAGAGTGCAGCTGCCCTGGGTTGGCTCAGTAGATGACTGTTGTTGTGTCCATCTTCACAATCAGATATTCCCTCTCTCTTTCTCTCAGAGGAATCTGTCATAGTCTTGGATTAATGTGACCTTTAGCTGCATTTCAAACCAACCTCTAAGCAAAGTTCCAGGCCCCTTGCTAGGAAGTGGTGAAGAGCCAGGGACCGAGGCACGCAGCTGACACCTCCTGGACATCCACGTCTGCGGTTATCAGCAGGTGAAACCCCCGAAATTTCTCTTAACATCCTACTTCTGTGATTAAGTTGTGTAATTATTTGCTGTCCTGAAATTCTAGGCAAACAGAAAAACAACATCCCCAAAAATGGGCAAAGGAAGAAATGGTTCAAAGAGGAAAGATTAATCAAGAAACTTGGGAAGGAAATGGAGCTGCCTCGTTTGACAGCCAGGTGGAAGGATTCGGTGTTTGTTGTTTAATATTGTAACTACTATTTAACCTTATCAAAGAAATCACATTATTAATCAAACCATATTATTAATCAAACCATCAACAACTCGAATGCACAAACCAGGAGCTGGGAATGAGCTAAGCCACCGAGGCCGGTCCCAAAGGCAGCCAAATCTTCTCATCTGTGGGTGAAGCGCTGGGGTTTGCAGCCCTGGTACGATATTAGCATGACAGGCCACTAGGTGGCGATGTCATACCTCTCTGTGCTGAGCCTTAAACTCCCAGATTCAAGACATCTACAATGTGAGATTCCACGCAAACAAAATCACTAGATTATGACAAGGGCACTCCCTCTACCTCAAAAAATCCACAAGAAGGCACGTCACTAAACGGTAACAGACAGCGTCCCAGAGAATGCGGAGGGGATGGCAGGGAGGAATGCAGGAAAAAGCAGGAAAAGAAGTTTCTCTGAGGCAGGGGCATCGCAGCACTATTTATAACAGACAGAGGCAGGAGCCGCCCAGTGCCCTCAGTGAATGAATGGATGAGCCTGCATGGGTTATGTCCCGGCCATAACAAGGAATGCAGTGCTGACACATGCTGCCACGTGGATGAAATCCGAAAACCTCATTTTAACTGAAAGAAGCCAGACACAAAAAGTCACATATTGTACAATTCTTTTTCTGTAAAATGTCCACAATGGGCAAATCCATAGAGATAAAAAGCAGATTAGTGATTACCAGGAGCGGGAGGAAGTGCTGAGAGAGAAGAGAATGACTTCCTTTTTTTTTTTTTTTTTTTGAGATGGGGTCTTGCTCTGTTGCCTAGGCTGGAGTGCAGTGGCACGATCTTAGCTCACTGCAACCTCTGCCTCCTGGTTTCAAGCGATTCTCCTGCCTCAGCCTCCTGAGTACCTGGGATTACAGGCACCCACCACCACGCCTGGCTAATTTTTGTATTTTTAGTAGAGACAGGGTTTCGCCATGTTGGCCAGGCTGGTCTCAAACTCCTGACCTCAGGTGATCCACCCGCCTCAGCCTCCCAAAGTGCTGGGATTACAGGCATGAGCCACCGTGCCTAGCTGGGAGTGGCTTCTAATGAGGTTTCTTTTTGGGTGATGAAAATGTTCTGGAATTAGTGGTGATGGTTGCACAATTTTGCAAAATAGTCTAAACCATTGAATTGTACAGTTTAAAAGTGTAGATTTTATGGTCTATGAAATAAATCTCATTTTTTATAGGTTTTAAAAAAAAACATGGAGGGACTTTCTGCTTCAGAGGTTCCACAACTGAAAAACAGATTTCACTGGACGGAAAAGCCTGTGAAATAAGGATGCAGCAGAGGAAGTGCTGTGCCTCCTGTCTGCTGACCGTGTCTTTGCCAGGGCAGATCCAGAGACACTCAGGGAGCCAGGCCAGAGCTTATAGTCCTGGCTTTCTTCAGAAATGAAGAGCTCATAGGACCTACAAGTCAAATTCCTAGTTGGATGAGACTAGAATTTTTTTTTTTATATACAGGGTCTCACTCTCTTGTCCAGGCTGGAGTGCAGTGGGATGATCTCAGCTTGCTGCAACCTCTGCCTCCTGGGTTCAAGAGACTTTCCTGCCTTAGCCTCCTGAGTAGCTGAGATCACAAATATGAGCCACCACGACAGGCTAATTTTTTGTATTTTTTTGGTGGAGATGGGGTTTTGCCATGTTGCCCAGGCTGGTCTCGAACTCCTGAGCTTGGGCAATCTGCCCGCCTCTGCCTCCCAAAGTGCTAGGATTATAGGAGTGAGCCACCGCGCCTAACCTAGAATTCTATCAGCCTTCCACCCTTTCTCTCCTGAAAGGAATTAAGGGCTGATATCACCAACTCACCGTCCTGAAGAACAGTTCTAGGAAATCTCGATACTCCTGGCTGCTTGCATTGCGAAAGGATTCTGAGTATCTGACATTTGCGATTCTGACCTTTCCAATGAGCTTCCAGGCCGCTGCAGGATGGAGGATAAGCACATTTGGAATGTATTAGATAACAAAGTAACATTTCAATATTAATAAGCATATTTTCATGTCCGTGAAGAGCATCACACCAAGGCCGCCCTGTGTTCTAGAAAGAAGGAATAGTGCCAGGGCTCAGTGACACAGTCCATCAGATGCCAGAGGACACAGGACAAGCCTGAACACAGTGGGAGAACCTTCCAGAGGATGGAGCCAGCTCGGCCCCTGCAACTGTGTCCTCTACACACACACCCTTCCTTCCTTGCTGCTGTTACCCATGCTGGGGCATTCAAACAATTTACCAGCAAGCTGGCATGACTTGAAGCATGTGGAGGCACCATTAAATAACTTTGCCAGGGCCACAGGTACAAACTGGGCTGTCCCAGGTAGACCAGGACTTAGAGCCCTGGCCAGGCCTCTGCTCAGAGTGCACAGGGCCACAGGGTGCCCAGGGGTCTTGTTTAGAGCCAGCCCTTCTTCCTTCCCCAGCAGCCCCACCTCCCCTCGTCTATGGGCAGTCCCTGTTTTGGCATCATCTGTTCCATCTGAATCTTTTCCCTCCGTGGAGGGCTTCTAGGAGTATATGGCACATAAATGTGGTCCAGCAATGTCGCCACCCCCTCCTGGCCCTGGCATGGCAGCCACCCCAGTGTTCAGTCAGTCCCTCACCAAATATTTGTGAAGCACCTGCCATGTGCCAGAGGCATTCTAGACAGTGAAGGAGAAAGACACAGCTCTCCCCTCAGGGGGCTGAGAGTCCATCTCCCCAGAGCTTCTCACTCGGGCTTAAGACAAACCACAGAGCTATTCTGCTATGCATTCCTGGGGGAACCCCAAACTCTCCATCCTTGAGATCATTTTTGTGGCTTCCCCTGAGGGCCTCTGGTTCAGTCTCCATGGCTGGCACGGGCAACCCAGTCTGAAAGCCATCAGTAGCAGGACAGGTGCACAGGTGAGAGCAAGTATAAGCGTACCCACATGTTCGGGGTCCCCCATGCAGCCTGTCCCGTCCAGAGCAGCTGAGACCTTCAGTGGCCCAACTCTGGTTCTCAGACCCCAGGGCCACCCTGCCTGACCGTCCAGCCAGCACTGATCTCCCTCTTCTCCAGCTGCTTGTGAACTTGCACAGTTCACGTCATGCACTCCCTCTGTTCTCTAATTTCTCAGGCCATGGCTGATTAGTACTTTAAAGCACAGACATAGAAGTTCTCAACTTCTGTTACTGCATCCCAATAGGCCATCTTATGCCTCCCTCAAGGGATGTGCACCCCACCATGCAGACCACTGCTATCAATGCTGCCCACGGTGTGAAAACCATCTTACACCTCCCTCAAGGGGTGCGCACCCGACCGTGCAGACCACTGCTATTAACACTTGGGAAACTGCCACGGTGTGAAAACCAGCCTGCGACATCAGACATGCCCTTGACTATCCAGGTAAGGTACACATAAGAAAATACCCAGGTGGCGACGCAAATGAAAAGAAAAGAGGAATTTCATCCAAATAGATGTAATGTGGTCACCGCCCAGCTTGAACGCAGTGGAGTCTATGTTTGATTCATTATTGCTCAATTCTTTAGTTTGTGGCCCCAGGCTCTGGCGGGCTGCTCACAGATCATCCGTGTGACTGCCGGTTGTCGGTTGATGTCCTTCCTGAAAGCCAAGTCCTCTGAGACTGTTGAGATCAGAGGGAGTGGATGCAGCTCAACAGCTGAGTTGCTTCCCCAAGAGGACACAGGGGAGCCACACCCGCAGCCTACCAGGCACAGTCTGCAGCACTCTGCCGCCGCCTCAGAGCCGGCGGGTTGCCTAATGCCTTTTCCTGAATAAGCCGCCTCCTGCCTGGCCGTCGTTGCATGCCTGCTGAAGCCAGCCAGATGTCCCTAAGCTGAGAGGAACAATGACACCTAGCAGCCCACAAACTAATCCAGCTCTCTTAAGCCTTAACCCACGGAAAGCCTTTTTCATACTTTTTATTCCTCTCTTTAAAAACAAATGAGAGGCCGAGGCGGGCGGATCACGAGGTCAGGAGATCGAGACCATCCTGGCTAACACAGTGAAACCCCGTCTCTACTAAAAATACAAAAAAATTAGCTGGGCGTGGTGGCGGTGCCTGTAGTCCTAGCTACTCGGGAGGCTGAGGCAGGAGAATGGCATAAACCCGGGAGGCAGAGCCTGCAGTGAGCTGAGATCCGGCCACTGCACTCCAGCCTGGGTGACAGAGCGAGACTTCGTCTCAAAAAAACCCAAAAAACAAAAAACAAAACAAAACAAAAAACCAAATGGAAGCCCATTACCTGTCCTCACTTTCAGATGAGCTCTGGCACCTTCTTTCCCACATGCTTTGGCCACGATCTCAACCAGGTGCAAGACGCCAGGCTCCAGCCCCGACACCGTCACACTTGTGTTCCAGGTCTCCAGGACCACGGTGGGGCTCCATGCGGAAGTCAGAGTGAGCTGGAAGGCGGAGTCCAAAGCAAGACCTGCCTCCCACGCCAGGTGGAAGCTTGTGCTGGTCACATTGGAGACCACGATCCTCCCAATGGAGACAGGAACTGGGAAGTGGAATAGAAACACCAAAATTAAAAATCAAGCCATTTCTAAGAGAAAAGAAGCCTCGCCCAATGCCAAAAATCAAATTCATCACCGTGGGGACATGAGCGATTTGCAGGTGATGGCCGCCAAAGTGATGGTTGAGTAGGATCCTGTACAAACCTCCCAAGCGTGGGCTTCCTGGGCCTGCATCCTTGCCCCTCCTCAGGATGATAGCAAATGGCTTCTGGTTTGGTTTTGTTTCAGCAAATGGCTCATATACATCCCTGAGGCCCCTGGACCCCCCAAAATGAAGGCCTCTTGAGCAGGTTCTTGGTGGCGCCTCAGAGGGACCGTCTACTCTTGACCCCTGGGTGGATTTACCCAGGATCCAACTAGGGGTCGATACTGGTGACAATGCTGGCTAGAGAACCATTCTTACAGGAGGACCTCAGGGCCCTCGGTAATACTGACTTACATGGGCTTAAGAGTTTAGTCTTAGAGCCTGCTTAGCAGAGGAAATGCATTGAGGAAGATCACATGTAACAGTTCATTAGCATGAAATCCAGAGGCAGACTAGCTCTGCAAGCTCACAGGGCTGTCATGGCCGAGACCCAATTCCTGCACAGAGCTGCTGTGACTCTCCTGAGATGTCACCTGGGGGCTTGGTGATGGCTCAATCTTCCACAGGTAACATGGAACTGCTGGGGTTACGGTATGACTACAGGTGCAGAACAGCTGAGGGGTGCAGAAACCCTGGATGTGTAGAGCGGATGGGGGTACAGAACACTTAGGTGGTAAAAAAAAAACAACTGGGGGTGTAGAACAGCTGACAATGCAGAGCATCTGTGGAGGTTCAACATCTGGGGTGAAGAGCAGCTGGGGAAGTATAGAACTGTGGGTGTAGAACAGCTGAGGGAGCACAAAGCAGCTGGGAAAGTGCAGAACACCTATGGAGGTGCAGAACAGCTGGGGAGACACAGAACAGCTGGGGAGATGTAGAATCTCTGGGGCGTATACAACAACTGGGCAGATGTAGAACAGCAGGGAACATACAGAACAGCTGAGGAGATGCAGAATCTCTGAGACATATAGAACAGCTGGGCAGATACAGAGCAGCTGGGGAGATGCAGAATCTCTGAGGAAGTGCAGAACAGCTGGGAGAGCTGGGGGTGCACAAAAGCTGGGGTGCGGCCCACTTTGGTGTGCAGAGCAGCTGCAGGGCTGCAGAATGCTTGGCAGGATGACGTAACAACGGAGGGGTGCAGAACAGCTATGGGAGGGCAGCATTACTGGGGGGTGCAGAGTTGTTGTGGGGGTGTCATCACACTGATTGGGGCTGGGGCAGGCGGGGGCACAGCTCTGCTAGGAGGCAGGACAGCGGGGGTGGTCAATGCCTCAGGGGATGGCTCCAGTACCTAATGCGACAAGTAAGCCGCAGTGCCTGCTCCTGAAGGCAGACCTCTGCCCCAACGGCTGCAGACAGGGAGCCCTAAGACGTGGGGAAGAGAGGGCTGGGACAGGCAAGGGGACCAAGCTGTCTTCCTAACTCAACCAGAAACCAGCTGCTGGGCGCCTCCGTTTCCTCACGCACAAGATGAGGCTGCTGCCTGAGCATTGCTAGCAGCCTGCGACTCCATGGCCGCGGGAGCTTTCAGAGGCTCACACAGGCTATGGGTCCTATTAGTCCTAGTCCCCATGCACCATTCGAGGAACTCACCACAGGCAGGGGTCTTCAGAGGTGTGAGGGTGGGGGTCGATGGCAGGTCGACAGAACCGGAGGGTCCACTGTCCTCATTTTGCAGCCACGTGGGATTCAGAAGTGTTTCCCATGTGGAACGGGTGGCATGCCACATCACATGGCCGGTGGGGTCCTCAGTAGGGGAAAGCCAGGAGGGTGGCTCCATGGTGGAGTTTCCCAGTAGCTGTCCAGGGAGGGCCAGTGGGCCATCTGTGGCCCCAGGAGGGAAGCTGTGGGTTGACCCAGGAGCCTTCGGGGAGGAGGTGGTGCCTATCACCCCAATAGTGTTCCTATGACCGGGGCTCACCTGGCTGGGGCTCCCCTGGCTGGTGCTCGCCTGCCTGGTGCTCGCCTGGCTGGTGCTCCCCTGGCTGGGGTTCACCTCGCTGGGGCTCCCCTGGCTGGTGCTCCCCTGGCTGGGGTTCACCTCGCTGGGGCTCCCTTGGCTGGTGCTCGCCTGCCTGGTGCTCGCCTGGCTGGTGCTCCCCTGGCTGGGGCTCCCCTGGCTGGGGTTCACCTCGCTAGGGCTCCCCTGGCTGGTGCTCCCCTGGCTGGGGCTCCCCTGGCTGGGGTTCACCTCGCTGGGACTCCCCTGGTCCATCCCCAGACCCAGGGCAGTGCTGGGCGCCTCCTGCTCTTCGCCTTTTCCTGTGCTGTTCCTGTCATACCCGACCACACTGCTGCCTCCTCTCCTGGGCGGGGGCCCTGGGGCCCAGTCCTGGCCTGCTGCCAGGGTGCCCTGAGGGTGCCCAGGGCTGGGTGACAAGTTCTCTAGGCCGAGGGCTGCTGTTCCCGTGCCAAGAGCTGGGGCCGTTACCCCTGTCGCCGCAGACAGCCCATTGTCCGTGGGGCTCACCAGGTCACCTGCCAAGAAACATCCACTGTCAGAGCCTGCTGGATCCCACCCATGACTAAGAGCCTCCCAGGAGGGCAGCACAACTGTCTAGCAGGACTGCTGTGCATCCCCGCGTGGACCTGGCCAGCGCCGCAGGCGGCTTCAGCCAGCGTTCGGGAGAGTTTAATGGGCTCATGTTTGCAGGCTCCCCGGGGAATCTCCGAAGGCAAGTCACGCCTCTCTACTGGATAAATGAGGAGACTGAAGCTGAGGGTGAGGGATCCACCCGGGGGGCTACAAAACCCGGACTTGAAAATGCAGGGCTTGGTTCTCACAGGCCTCAGATTAATCCATCAGGACTCTGGGAAAATGGGACAGTTTCCCCCAGGTTTGTGCTCAGTGTGGGACTTGGTGCTGGATGCTGTCATCGACTTGCAGGACGTTAGGCAAATAAGAAAAACAGGAGAAGACAAGGTGTGGGTGTTAGGAAGCAGAGCAGCACTTGCAGTGTCTAAGAAACATTCTCCCCAGAGAACAGGTCTCGGCTGCTCCTCCCAGCTAGAAAGGCCTCAGTGGGGGCTGGCAGCCGGTGGCTGGGCGCCTCTGCCATGCCTGCATCCGGGCCGACATGGCTCACCAGTCACTGCCTTTTAGGCCCTCACATGGCCTCCTCCTGCTGCTCAGCTCAGCACCCCAGGTATCCCCAACCCTCTCATCAGAACGGGCCCACAGAAAAGACTGGGGGCTGATACGGCAGGACTAGAGGTCAGCGGCCCCCATCGAGCCCCTCTCCAGCTTCTCTGGGCTTCCACCCCTTCTTGGGCTCCAGGCCACCTAGGGAGGAATCCCTTGCCCCGGGCTGCATCCTGACTTCTGTGGGCCCAAGGAACTTGGCCTTCATGGACCCCTGCACCCCTCCACTTAAAAATTTATCAAAAATTACATTTTATAATGACATCTGGATAGCGATGAGTGTAATCCAGGCTAGATTCATTGTTTTATGTATATTTACTATCCTTCTATTAATTTCTTTCTTCTGATTTTAAAAGAAATGGAAATGAAAACATTTCTGTAGGTCCCTAACATTACCATAGGTCCTCAGCGCTGTGCCGATGGAGAATTGGACCTTGCCCCACCCCCAGATTCTCGGGCAGGAGGCCTTCTCAGAGTTGGCAGGGGGGTCGACACGTACCCTCACAGGCCCGGCCTGCGCGGGAAGGGGTGGCGTCCCTGGTGGTGTGGCACTGGCAGGTGTAGGAGCCCTCCAGGTTGATGCACCAGGCAGCCGGCGAGCAATCGTGCTCTGTGCTGTCCACACACTCGTCCCAGTCTGCCAGGGGTAGACACAAGACAAAACCCATGAGAAAATGGCCAGAGAGTGATCAGAAGACAGACCCATGCTGGAAGGAGTCCTTCCTAGCCATCTTTGCAGTGAACGGCCGGGAGCAGGGGCACTTTTGGGGCAGAAGTGGGGCATTCGTCCAACACTCTCATGACAAGCTTATGGCCTGCCCGTGCCCACCTTCACATCGGTTGGCTTACTTGGGGGCAAAGATTAGGAAATGTTGGTTTCTTTGGATGATATTAGCACCCACAGGTGCGCATCTAACCCTCTCTTCTTTATTCTCTGTTTCCACACCCCAAAAGTTGAAATGCTTTCTCCTCTCTCTTTGTTGTGCCAACATTCTCCAATACTTAGTGTCTCAACCAAGAAACGGAAAAGTAATTGAGCCGGGGGTGGGGGTCCAGCTGAGTATAACATGACCTTCCCACACCGGGGGTGGGGTCCGCCTGAGTATAACATGAACTTCCCACGCTGGGGGTGGGGGTCCAGCTGAGTACAACATGACCTTCCCACACCGGGGGTGGGGTCCGCCTGAGTATAACATGAACTTCCCACGCTGGGGGTGGGGGTCCGCCTGAGTACAACATGAACTTCCCACGCTGGGGGTGGGGGTCCAACTGAGTATAACATGAACTTCCCACGCCGGGGGTGGGGGTCCAGCTGAGTATAACATGAACTTCCCACGCCGGGGGTGGGGGTCCAACTGAGTATAACATGAACTTCCCACGCCGGGGGTGGGGGTCCAGCTGAGTATAACATGAACTTCCCACGCTGGGGTGGGGTCCAGCTGAGTATAATATGAACTTCCCACGCCGGGGGGGGGGGTCCGCCTGAGTATAATATGAACTTCCCACACCGGGGGTGGGGGCCCAGATGAGTAAACATGAACTTCCCACGCCGGGGTGGGGTCCAGCTGAGTATAACATGAATTTCCCACGCGGGGGGTGGGGTCCAGCTGAGTATAACATGAACTTCCCATGCCCGGGGTGGGGTCCAGCTGAGTATAACATGAACTTCCCACGCCATTCTAGAGCACCCACGTGTCTCCACAGGTGTGCTCCTCCTCCTGTGCCCCAAAGACATGTGATGTCATGTCACTGGGGGGCCCGCCTTGGGGAGAAATGGGGAGGACAAGGACAATGTAGTTCCCAGGGGGGTGGCTGAGCTCATCAGGGGCCAGGCCCCGCTGGGTGGTGACAGTGCCTTCTGTGCTTCTGCAGAGCTGCTGGTGGAGGTACTCAGGAACGAACTCACGCCCAGCATGCCACAGAAGTTCCAATTCAGTTGGAATTTAAGCCACGATGTGGGATCAGTTCAGTTCTGTGCAAAGAAAACCCTGCCGCTGAGTGCTCAGAGTCTCATTTCATGGCTTTTTTTCTGTTGTGCTTCCTGCGGTCTCCACAGAAGCAGCCTCCCTGGAGAACAGCAAGCTCGTCAGCTGCCACAACAGCTATGCCACCACCCTGGCATGGCCTGGGGGCTGCCTTGCCATCAGAACACTGCTGGTGCTAACCCACACCTCTTCCTGGGGTGCTACTCAACCTCCAGCTGACCAGTAACTCTCCTAGGGGTGCTCCGGGTTGGGTTTGGAGCCTAGGCTGGCTGGGTTGCAGTCCATGAAGGACAGCAGAGGCACCAAGCAAGCCGCTGGCTCAAACCACCAAGCACCTCGTGTCTATTTTGGTGTGTGGTGATTCACCTAGTCTTCACTCCTCCGTCCCCCCAGACAGCTCCCAAGCAAGCTCAGAGGAAGGCGCTGACAGCTGTATTTAGTCTTGCATTACGCCTTGAGGCTTGCCGGCCCTCCAGTTCAGAGGAAGAGGCAGGTGTGGGAGCAGAAAGAGCTGCCAGCAAGCCTTTGCACCCTCCCAGGCTGGCCAGGCAAGGGCGCAGAGCAGGCAGGAGCCCAGGGCAGGACGCTGCACACTGCTCCCATTGGCCCCGCAGCCAGGTGTGGTGGCGGCGCCTGTAATCCCAGCTACTGGAGAGGCTGAGGCAGGAGAATCACTTGAACCCAGGAGGCAGAGGTTGCAGTGAGCCGAGATCGTGCCGTTGCACTCCAGCCTGGGCAACAAGAGCAAAACTCTGTCCCAACAAAAAAAAAAAAAAAAAAAAAGAAAGAGACCCACATGTGGGCAGTTGTCTAGCTGCCTGGAAGTGCTGGGGGGCCCTGACCACAGACACAGTGAACTTCTGTCCCTTTTCCCCGAGAGGACCTTCCAGCCCCATTTCACTCAGGGTCAGGGTCTGGGCTGACCGAGGAGACACAGGTGGGCTGGTTGTTCAGGGCTACTGCCCTGGCCCCCGGTTCCGGTGGAGGAAGATAGAATAGGATTTGCATTTCTTTACCCTTTTAAATAAAGGAAAGACTGACTCAAAGTCACCAAGAGGATTTCTGAGCTGGAGGGCACCAGGCAGCAGGGCGGGTGGCTGGGCTGTACCTTGCACACGTGTCCCCTGCCGGTCAATCTGGAACACTGTGCTTGCCAACAGGGGCCGGAGCATGGGGGCCAGCGTGGAGACACCCACGGGAACCCCAGGGTCCTGCACGGTGAGCTTGAGCCTCACGACCACGCTTCCTGCCTGGAGAGACACGATCTGCATTCTCAGTTTCCCACTCCGGTACAAGTCAGACACCGCCGGCGGGAAGGAGCTCTCGACCTAGCCAAGAAGAGGCAACAGCTACTCAGACAGCAGACGTCCATCAACGTCTTCATGACCGTTAAGCAGGGTTCCAGGTGTGACCAGTGGAAGGTTCATGGAGCCATTTCTCTCCTCTACAATCAAGAGGAGGCACCCAGCGACCGACCTCTCAGAGCAAGTAGGGAGGTCCATTCACAGCACCTTAGCTGGGCTTTCCCTGGGACGGCCAGGCCTGGCCTGGTGTGTGCTGGGGACTCACAGTGACCACTGCAATCAAGCTCCCAGTCATGGAGCATCAGATGGACAATCCCCTCCGAGTGTCCTGAAAACTGGTATGAAGGTCATTTGCGTGAGTGTGTGAGAAAGACTATTGGATTGATTGATAAATGGATTGATAGATGGAGAGGCCCCATCAAGGGACAATGCCTACGGCTCTTTGGAGCTGTCCCCCCACTTACTAGGCTGTATCCCGCAGAAAACATGCACACAGAGCCAGGTGCTTAGGGTTACCCACGCCCAAGCAAGGGAGATACCAGCCTGATTCCCCGCCTTTCTGCCAACCCATACTTGCACACACAAGTGAGTTAACATTAAAAAAGGGAGGGAGTTCTCTGAAAACAATGAAAACTGGATTCCCCCTGCAGGCGAATGTTGGGAAGCAATGCTCTGTGGGTCTCTGGCATTTCTACACATCTTGCAAGTAGAAGCACTAACTGCCCTTTTGTTCCAGAATATCTTTCCAAGGATGTTTGCATAGTGAACAGCCTTGGGAGGGAGAGATAATGGCTCCCTCCAAAGCAAAGGGCAGGTTTGTTACTGTCTGATTTAACAGATAATGTGTCCTTCTGGAGCAAGTGCTTGCGCCCATTATAAAAGATTCAGGTTCCCTAGGGTTGGGGTTCCTCAGCTCAGGTGCAGACCCACTTTATGTGCTTCATGCCCCTGGGCCCCTCTGCATCACCTCTGTGGGACTCTGGTGCAGGAAGGGGAACTGGCACAACAGCACACGCATGCTGCCTGCTGTGCTGTGAGTAATACGGTCTTCTGTCTCTGGCCCAGAAGTCTCGTGTCTTCTGCCAGCATGCATGACACTGTGGTAGACTCACTTGTTAGTTTGCAGGGAGGGTAAAACCTCAGACCTTATGTGATTCTTGGCAGCTTAGGAAGTCACTTTTCCCTCCAATGCACCATCTGTGGATAGATGTGCTTCCCACTGGCTTGCTTCTCCCTGGCTGTCTGCTGATGTCCCCCTTTAGTCACGAGGGAGGAATGGATGCCGTGATTGCTGGTAAACACTTTGCTAATGAAGCTACCCCAGAGCTGGAAGACAGAGCCCTCAGACAGAAGGTTCCACAGAAAATCCGGCAGTGGGATTAAATGGTGTAGACCATTTGAATAAAGGCACATATTTTAAAGATGGATCGGCCCCGTATCTGGATTAAGCACCCCATAAAAGCAGGGGGGAAGCTTTTGAGGAATCACTGTGCAATTTGGGTTTGGCCTCCCCTGGAGCTGCAGTAACATGTATTTTTGCCACAATCCCAGAGGAAGAGCTGGGCAGGAATTGGCTTGTGTTTGATGTCCTCACTCAGAACGCCCAAGAAAAGATTTTTATGTCTCATTGTGGCTTTACCTCTTGAAGCAGTTGTCTAGAAAAGTCCTGGAACTCCATGCTGCTGTGGTTGAGTAACCTCTTTGTCAGGTTGTGGTTTACAATCTTTATTGTGACTTCAAATACCTGGGCATCTGAGACAGACAGTGAAACAAATTAGCCTGTGGTCAAAAGTCACACACTTGTCTGTTAATGTTTTCCATGAAGCCTACTCTTTAGCGGAGAATTTTTTTTAATAGGTTGGGGCATGAATCTTGGATTGAGGTATCCTAATTGGGGGAAATAAACATAAGAAACGAAAGAATAAACAATCACTTTTATGTCCAGGGCAGAGACATCCCAGGAAGGAGGTACAAACGTCACACACAGCCCGTACCCACAGGAACTGGGATTCAACCAGTGCATGGAGGGTCCTTTCCCATGGGGTGGCTGCTGCTTTCCTTTGCCCTATTCATAACCACAGGGCCCAGCGGGTACTCACACAGGGCCCTTACTCAGGCCCCCAACATCAGGGTGACCGAAGGGTTCCAACCTGCCTGGGACGTTCCAGAATTTAGCCCTGAAAGTCCCATCTCTCAAGAACGTACTCAGCCAGTCAAACTGGTAGGGTTGCTCACTTACAAGGGAGGTTGCATTATTTTTGGACATAAGCAAAGATGGAAAAAAAGGTTCAAGATGGGACACGGGAATATTCGTCTCTCATTATGAAAAGAAACTCAGCATGCACAACCCAAGCGTCGGCAGGCACAGGAGCAGGTCGGCTGCAATTCTGCACATTTCTCTGGTTATCTAACAGCCACCCGCAGCTGTGCCCCACCCTGGCTCTCTCCCAGCTGGCAAACTACGGGCCATCAGAGAGTGTGTCACCTATGCACGCCACACTTAAGGCTGCAGAAATGCCACTAATGTCATATATTGTATATTTCCAGTTGGGGCCCCTGTGAATCTCCCATCTTAGCAAGAGGGAGGAGCACTCCTTGTGGCCTCTGATTCTCAGGCCCCGACATATCGTAGAGCCTCGTGGACCAGCGGCCTCCTCCAGGACCCTGGGAATTGGACTCCCTGGAGGCTCTGGGCATCAGGTGCCACTGTAACACCTGCCCTGCTGCCTCCTGGTGTCACAGGCTCATGACAAGGTGGAATTAGACAAGGCCTTTAAAGCAAATTTGGCTCCTTCAAAAAGGGCTCTACAAAAGAAGGGCATTTTTATAATCTGGAAAAGGAAAGAAAATCAAGGCTGGGAAGTGGAATAGGTTGGTAATTCAGGAGTCTTCTAGAGTCTTCCAAATTATCTGTGCCTGACATTGGAATGTAGGTATTTTTTTCCTGAGGGCACGGGGTTGGTGGGGTGGGGAGGGTGAGGGCACGGGGTTGGCGGGTGGGGAGGGTGGGGCGGGCATGGGGTTAGTGGGTGGGGAGGGTGAGGGCATGGGGTTGGTGGGGTGGGGAGGGTGAGGGCACGGAGTTGGTGGGGTGGGGAGGGTGAGGGCACGGGGTTAGTGGGTAGGGAGGGTGAGGGCATGGGGTTGGTGGGGTGGGGAGGGTGGGGTGGGCATGGGGTTAGTGGGTAGGGAGGGTGAGGGCATGGGGTTGGTGGGGTGGGGGAGGGTGAGGGCATGGGGTTGGTAGGGTGGGGAGGGTGGGGTGGGCACGGGTTGGTGGGTGGGGAGGGTGGGGAGGGCACGGGTTGGTGGGTGGGGAGGGTGGGGTGGGCACGGGTTTGGTGGGATGGGGAGGGTGAGGGCACGGGATTGGTGGGGAGGGTGAGGGCACGGGATTGGTGGGGAGGGTGAGGGCACAGGCTTGGTAGGGTGGGGAGGGTGAGCGCATGGGGTTGGTGGGGTGGGCAGGGAGCTGCAAGTTCCTATTGCATTTCCCATAGAGATCAATTTTGCACCTGGAGGATGGCTCTATAATGGAACTGCCTCTCAGGCCTCAGTTTCCAAAGAGGGAAAAGAGTTCCTCCTCCCCTTAGTCCCGGCGTACTTTGGAAATGAAATGAGAAGATGAGGTGGAGTCAGCTTGGAATGGGAAGCTGCGTGCACAGTGGAGGGCTTGTGTCGAGCATGGCCGGGGTGCTTCGGGGCTCTCTGGATGCCCATGCTGGCTGCTATGAGGACTTAGCTTGAGGTTCACCCCAAATCAGTTTGAAAAGGATGCAGGGCTGAGCCACATTCCACCATTCATTCTCCGCCACCACTCACTGTCACCAGCATTAGCCTCTGTGAGCGAGAAAGGCCCCAGTATGGTCTTTAGGCAGCGATTTCTATGCTCTGCACTCTCTGCTGAGACGTGAAGCCCAAAGCCCACAGCCCGGGGCTCCCACCGGCTCTACATCAGGGACACACACGTCGAGAACCCAGGACCAGAATGGAGCCCCAGCAACCCCACATTCACATCCCACAGCCACGGAGGCCAGCCTTGGGGAGAAGTTCCACCATCCAGGCCTCACCTGACCAAGTCTAGGCACCACTGGGCACCAGGCAAGTGGGGAGCAAGTCACGGGCAGAGCCAAGTGGGCCACATGGGACAGACCCAGACGGGCCACACCGGCTCCTTCCCGACAACGTGCCGAGTTCATGTGTGCATCATGTGTTTTGGGGACAAAAGTTTCCTCTTGGGATCACTCGAGCCCAGGAATTTGACACCAGCCTGAGCAACATGGCAAGATTCCATCCTTACGAAAAATAAAAAAATTTAGCCGGGTGTGGTGCTATGTGCCCGTGGTCCCAGCTACGAGGGAGGCTGAGGTGGCAGGATCACTTGAGTCCAGGGAGTCAAGACTGCAGCGAGCTGTGGTCGCACCACTGCACTCCAGCCTGGGTGACATAGTGAGTCCCTGTCTCGAAAAGCAAAAACATTTCGTCCCAGCACAAATGTGGTGGGCAAGGCATTCACTTTACATGCATCAGTAGGGAAGCGAGGCATGAAAACGTCAGCGATTCTCCCCTGTCAGGGAGGGAACTTAGACGGCCTCAGTGCTGTGGGGTAAGCAGGCAGGGTCCTGATCTGCCTGCCAGGAGCTGCCGCCTTCTGCTTTATTATTATTTTATTCCTTTGCTTCACTCTAGCTGATGCCTTATTGGTTCTTCCGATTCCACATGTTGTCCCCTCACACAGCAGAGTGAACCCCGAACAGGGTGAGATGTGGGGAAGCGAGGGAGCCCGTGAAGGCGCCAGCGGGCCGGTGCAATGCCGGGCAGGCAGTGGGATAACTGGGAGGGGAGGGAGGAAGTGCGGGACGGTCAGTGACTTCTGGTGCCCTGGTTATAGGAAGAACAATGCAACGTGCTAAGGCCATGGAACTGGTATAGAAAGACAAGTGCACAAGCTAACGTGGGTCTCTGACTGGGGGCCTTACCAGTTTTGACAGTCAGCGTGGTGGAGACGTCGGCCCCACACCCCTGGTAGCTGGTCTTCACCCTGTACAGCACTCCAGCCTCCAGCCCAGCCACCGCCAGTGCCTGGCCCTGTGTCTTGACGCTCCTGAGCAACTCCGTACCCCGGTAAACCCAGACATGGAAAGTGTGGTTCTGCGTAGAATTTAAACGCCAGGATACTTGAAAACTGCTACTGGTGACGTTGAGGACCACGTAGTCACTGAGTGGAGGACAATCTACGAAAGCACAGGAAGAGAAGACGAGCAAAGGGTCGGCGAGGGCGGCTTTATCTTCTGAAGCAGGTAACACAGCCTCGTCTCAACTTGGTTTTCACTGATTTATTGATCAAGTTGACCCATGCAGGACAGCACTCGCTGTTTTCTGTTTTTTGTTTTGAGGCAGAGTCTTACTCTGTCGCCCAGGCTGGAGTGCAGTGGTGCGATCTCGGCTCACTGCAACCTCCACCTCCCCGGTTCAAACAATTCTGTCTCAGCCTCCCAAGTAGCTGAGATTACAGGTGCTCACCCCCATGCCCTACTAATTTTTTTGTATTTTTAGTAGAGATGGGGTTTCACCATGTTAGCCAGGATGATCCTGATCTCCTGACCTCGTGATCCATCCGCCTCAGCCTCCCAACGTGCTGGGATTACAGGTGTGAGCCACCACGCCTGGCCCACTTGCTGTTTTTTTGTTTGTTTTTATTTTTTTTCCAATTATAAATGAAACCCATTCATTCAAAACAGAATATCAATCTTCTCTCTCTCTAGGCTTCTGAGTAATTTTGGAAGGTAGCTCAGGATTGCATTCAGTGATGGGGATAGTTGAGATGAAATGGAGAAGCAAGAGGTCTGAGGTTGAAATCTCAGCCTCTCTATCACTGAGCCAAGTTAGTGTGTAGGAGTCATCCAAGTGTGCCTCTGTCTACACAATGAATAGCATTGAGTCGTGGGGCTCCTTGGGATCCAGAATCGGTGGTTACTAGAAAGTCAGGACACTCTCGCTGAGGACCCGTTGGCAGTCATTGTACAGAAAACATTTGTAGCAGTGGCCACGACAGTGTAAGGTTTCTGTGCCACGTCTACAAATGCTGCCTTGCTAGCTTCTCCCAGGGCCCTGGGCTGCTCTGATTCATGACAAGCACTTGGTCATTTGCACGAGAACGTCTGCACTGGGCTGACTCATCACGCCGTAAACGATGGCCTCGTCAGGAAGCAGGACTCAGAAACCAGGCTGAGCTTCCTTTATTGCCTTTTTTATGCTTTCCTATTGAAATCCATGCCTCAGGGAGCAAAGCTCTGATGTTCCAACCTACATATATGCCAGTGCTCAAATAGCATTGAAGCTCTTTTTTGTTTAAAAAAAATTCTGGCTGTACAGCAAGTATCTGGGCAGCAAGAATTATATAAAAAGTAGATGGCCCCCAGTCTAGTCACCAAAATTTTCACATGAGAGTTTAAATTCTATAAAAACAAGCAATGAAGAATTTTAAAAAATATATTTTGCAAAACCATGGTAAAGAAAATAATAATTTTATAATGTGTGGCTTCCCAAAGCCTTTTATGTAAGGATTGGTAGGATATACACTTTCTAGTATCATGAAAAAAATTCTGTTTTTAGACACATGTGCCCGCTTTCTCTCAATAACAAATTGAAAAAAAAACCAACACTATCCAGCTCATTTCCCTTTTCGCCTTGGCTGCCAAGAGGCTCAGAATCCAATTTAGTGCCCAGTCACCACCACGCGACATAGCCCTGCTGTCTCTTCCTTCCAATCCGAGACTGAGCTGCCTCTTTTGAGTCTTGGGCCCTGTGTAGGTGAGCTCCCCCACTGAAAACTCTGCCGCTCCACCTCCCAGTAGATGAGCATCTGTTATGGGAATCTGCACAGACTTCACTCGGACGGGATCAGTGACATCCATCCAAATTCTGATGTGTCCTAATAACACTCCTAGGATGTGGGGTAGAATGTATTTTTTAAAAGACACATCTATACTTTTTACAGGATTATCCAGTGATTTTTGGCATATTGATCAGAGACACAGACATGGATTCATTCTTTATGATATTTTCTTTAGTGGCAAGAAAAGCAGAAATGCTTCAACTGAGGGTCGCCCAAAGCTTGGGACCTGAGATTGTGGGTGGCACCCCCATCTCCAGGGTCACCAGAACCCGGGAATCAAAAAGACCCCCCACTGCCTGGCCTTCTAACAACCACCCAGCTTTTTAAAGTCTGTTCCTTGGGAACGTATGTCTCACTGAAAAAGGAAGGAAGGGCTACAATTTCTTTTCCAAAAAGTCTGCTAAAAGCACTGACTGTTCTATTTTTGTACAGTCAGGACACAGCCCCAAGCATTTTTTTATCCATGTCAGTGGAGGATGGTGTGACAGCAAAACGCCCTGCAAACAGGAAAGTGGGGCGGCCACGAGCAAGCCCAGCGGCTTGAACAGCAGCCCCCAGTCCACACCCAGGGCTCCAACCTTGCCTCCTTGTCGCCATTCAGATATCAAACTTGACGCAGAGTGAGAGAGCACATGGGTGGGACAACAGATGGCCCACCCAGATTACGGGCCATTTAAAAGCGCATTGTATAAGGCGAGCTTCTCAGCAGAGCGGAGTTAAAATTAAAAGGGCACCCGTACTTATTTGAAAAGAACGCAGACGAATGGTGTTTGGAAAGAAGTCTCAAAGGGTACAGGGCTGGCAATGCATGCTTTGTCTCTTTTAATAAATATGTTTACTCTTTAAATTAAGATGCCAGTGGGTTTTTGGATCACTGGATGGGGACCTGCAAATCTGGAATTTCAAATGCTGTGAAAGCCCTCGGAGGCATCTGCAGAAGCTGCCATCAGTGATTTCTAGGAGAGATCGTGAGCATTTGGGGAAAGAGAATCTCATCTAATCCAAAGAAATGCATTATCCCTGAGGACAACGCTCCCATCCAATATCTGTGTGGCCCTTTTCCAGTCTGTTATCTTGAAGCATTTGGAATTGTCCATATTGGACCATGTTTGTCCAACAAGGGCACCAATTTCTTACGGCTCAATTTTTTTTATTGAGCATCTACTATGCACCCAGCATCACCATAAACACTGAGGGAACAAGGATGAGTTAATGTCTGCAGTGTCCAAGCTGCGCAGTATACATTATAGCAGCAGTAGGAACTTGCAGGGAGCTATAAATTAACTCCCTGGTGTGAGACCCCTACAGTACTCCCTCCCACGACCTCCATGTCACAAACCAGCCATGCTATCGGTGACACAGTTACAGGTAATGTTTCCTGGGTGCTGTGTGCACCAGGCATGTTATCCTATTTAGTCCTTACAGCAATCCCAAGTAATAGGTTCTTCTAGGATCCCCATTTTACAGAGGACAAAACTGAGGCCTAGAAAGGTCAAGTAGGTAGTATATGGCAAAGCTGAACAATAAGAAATAGCAAAGTTCATTTGCCTTACTACTAAGCTTTCCTATCACCAGTAGTAGGCTGAATAACAACCTTCAAAGATATCAAGTCCTAATCCCTGCAACCTATGACTGTGACCTTATTTGGAAAAGGAATCTTTGCAGATGTGATTCAGTGAAGTATCTTCAGATGGAAAGATAATCCTGGATTTCCCAGGTCCACCCTAAATGCAATCACAAGTGTCCTTATAAGAGAGAATCAGGGGAGATTTGCACACAGACACAGACACACACACATGCACACACACACACAACGGAGAAGGCAGTATGAAGCTGGAATAGAGAAAGAACAAAGATGTTCACCTTGAAGATGGAGTAGGGCTAGGCGTGGTGGCTCACATCTGTAATCCCAGAACTTTGGGAGACCAAAGTGGGCATATGGCTTGAGCCCAGGAGTTTGAAACCAGCTTGGGCAATATAGCAAGACCCCCATCTTTACAAAAAAACACAAACATTAGCCATACGTGGTGATGTGTGCCTATAGTCCCAGCTACTTGGGGGGCTGAGCTAGGAGGATCAATTGAACCCTGGAGGTGGAGGCTGCAGTGAGCCGAGATTGTGCCATTGCACTTCAGCCTGAGTGACAGAGCAAGACCCTGTCAAAAAACAAAACAAAACAAAACAAAACAAAACAAAAACAGAAGTAGGAGGGATGCAGCCACAAGCCAAGAAATGCCGGTAGCCACCAGAGGGCAGAGAGGCAAGGAATGGATTCTCCCAGAGCCTCTGGGGAGCACAGCCCTCCTGGCATCCTGATTTGGGCCCAGTGCTAACTATTTCAAATTTCTGGTCTTCAGAACTGTGAGAGGATACATTTCTCTTGTTTGAAGCCACCCAGTTCATGGGTCTTTGTTAAGGAAACCCAGGAAACTTACATATCTCCCAATCCTTCTTTTTTTTTTTTGAGTCAGAGTCTCGCTCTGTCGCCCAGGCTGGAGTGCAGTGGCCGGATCTCAGCTCACTGCAAGCTCCGCCTCCTGGGTCTACGCCATTCTCCTGCCTCAGCCTCCCGAGTAGCTGGGACTACAGGCGCCCGCCACCTCTCCCGGCTAGTTTTTTGTATTTTTTTTTTGGTAGAGACAGGGTTTCACCGTGTTAGCCAGGCTGGTCTCGATCTCCTGACCTCGTGATCCGCCCATCTCGGCCTCCCAAAGTGCTGGGATTACAGGCTTGAGCCACCGCGCCCGGCCTCTCCCAATCCTTCTTTAGCGAAATTTCACTGCAGCTGTTCCCGTGGCTGGACAGCACAGCTTGGAGAGTTTTCTTTGTGTTGTAAAACCAACCAACCAACTTCTAACATGCTAAGGCCAATCTCTCTTTTGTTGGACAGACCTTGCGGTATTTTAAAACTAGAAATCTTCCTTCTACCCCTGACTCCTCTCTTCCAGGGTAGGCCCCTATCACTTGGTTTTTGGTTTTCATTAGCCAGAACACCTTCCTTTGGTCACCCTTAAATGGGGACCCTTTTCAGTGTCCCCCTTAAATGTGGCCTAGAAAATGATGCTCTTGACTCTGTGTTTGCATGACCCAAGGCCACGGCAATGTGGTTAATCTAAACTTCAGGCCCCAGAGCCCCTGCTCCACAGCCCTCCCCATCCACAGCTAGGAACACAAGTTCAGAACTTTGCCGCTATCTGGGTAAAGCACCCTGGGTTCTCCACGTCTGACAGTCTGGCCCTTGTTTCTTCTGGGCAGCCATGACTCATCTCTGGTTCAGCAGTGAAGGTGCCAGGGATGCTGTTTCCTTAGCAATGTGCAATTGGAATTCACTCTAAACTGCTGAACTGGAAACACTGGATTAGTGTGTCCTGCCCTATTAGAAGTGAAGCCAGGACCGCGCAGCCTCCCCTGTTTGTGTTTGGCGGTCGCTCGAGCGGCCGTGTATCCTGACGTAATCTGGCAGCTCACTGCGCCAAGCAACACGGCAGAGTGTGACTGCCAACAGACCTAACCGTAAATAGAATCTAATATTTTTCCAGATGACTGACGAGGGTAAAAATAACTATTCGGAAAATACCTGTTTTCTAACCTTCTGCGCTCACGAAAGGGACAGGATTCTCACCCTGGAAGCCACAGAGCAGGAATCTATAGACGGTTCTCTGCAGAACTTAGTGGGGTGCCATGGGGTGTGCATGGGGTGCGAAGTTCTAAGTGGATCTCAAGGCCACGTGCTGCGAGGTACAGGAGTGTTCTCAGTGTTTTGCTGCCAGAGCTGGGCTGGAAATTTTTAACACCTGGAGATCCTTGGGATGACCACTGTGAAAAACCTCTCTTTCCGTGATTGATCCAGGAAATGTTTGTGGAGTGCCTGCTCTTTGCGGGGCACCAGGGATTCATCTGCCAGCAGGCGGAAGGCAAGGCCACTCTCCCCACACAGCCTCATTCTGATAGGAGGGGAACATTCCTGGTGGTAGGGGGAACGTCTGACCCTGGAGCCCACCACATCCACAGCTGGCTCTGGGGACTGGTCCACTCCCTCCACCCCTCGCCCACAGGACAACGAGAAGAGCCAATCAGAACCTTAGGCTGAGCATGGGGGCTCCTGCCTGCAATTCCAACGCTTTATGAGGCCAAGGAGGGAGGATCTCTTGAGGCTGGGAGCTTAAGACCAGCCTGGGCTACTCAGTGAGACTTCGTCTCTACAAAAAATTTAAAAATGAGCCAGCTGTGGTGGTGCACGTCTGTGGTCCCAGCTACTCTGGAGGCTGAGGTTGGAGCCTGGGAGCTGGAGGCTGCAGTGACCGGTGATCACACCACTGCACTCCAGCCTGGGTGACAGAGTAAGACCCTGTCTCTACAAAAAATAAAATTAATTAAATAAATAAACCACAACCTTAGACTCCTTTTCCTAGTTGGGCTCTGGAACACCAAAGAAAATAATTCGAGTCTTCTGGAGCTCTACCGACTCTTGGTCCTAAGCACTCATGAAGGTGGGAAGGGCATGGCGGTTTCCCTGAGTGCACCAGGACAAAGGACAGCCCCAGAGGACGGGGGAGAGGCCATCACACTCTCAGGCAGGTCCCCTCCAGAGGGCTGCTAGGGAAGATGACGTCGGGATGACGAGGGTGGCAGGGAGTCACGAACAGCTGGTTCATGTGCGTCTGCAGAGAACCAGTCTTGGGATCTTATGCAAGAAAATCACCTTCGTCTCCCTCAATTTCCTCTTCTGAAAAAATAGCGTAAGAAGAGTAGTTGCCTCTTGAGGTTATTCTAAGAATCTAAACGAAGCAATACCCACAGAGTGCTGAGAGCAGAGCCCAGTGTATGTGAAGTGCCGGCAACTGCCAGCCGTGCTGTTATTGTGAACAAAGGGATGGTCCTCACTGTTGAGTCCTTTTAAGGAAAAAGAACATGCAAATTAAATGATTAACGAATTCAAATTGGGTATAAAGAGATTCTCTGTAACGCTTGTCACAATGCTACAGTTTCAGACTCCTGGAAGCAACAGAAGTACTCCCGTGAGGGGAAAGAATATTATATGATTGCTTTAGAAAGCTGTTAGTTTTCAACTACCAATAATTGTCATGGTGAAAACCAGGATTCTTCTTGGAAACTTTGTACACACTATAGGAACTGAAGAAAGCAGCTTATAAAATTACACATGCAGCAGGATTTAAATAAGGTTAAAAAAAACCAAACAAACTTGTATTCAATAAAGTCAAAACCTGGAAAGGAACAGGGAATAGAAAGAGCTGGGATCAGCGTTGCCTGAGAGACCCCCTGGGAGTCCACAGCCTCCTCCACACCAGGCTTTCCTCCCCTTAGCCTCTTCATAGTCAAGCTTCCCTGCAGGATTCTCAGTTGTTCTCTCTTCTTTCTCTCCTCCAGCTGTCTTCCTAACCTGGGCTGCTGGCTGCTTCCCTTCTGCTCTCCTGAAGCCGGCACCAGATCCCCGCAGTTCCCACGGGCGCTTTCCTGCCCCGCTGTTACCCACGCGTGTGCCCTCCCTGCTTGCCATCCAGCTTACTGCTTGCTTGCCTGGGGCTTACTGAGCCTTCCCTGCTGACCTGGCTGCACACGCCCGTCCAGCTGTTTTCCTGCCTTACCCCTGTCCTCTGCAGCCTCTCCTCCTGCACTGACCTGGCACTGTTGGGGTTCTCTGGCCGCAGGCCCCAGGCCTCTTCCCTTCTCTCAGCCACGCCATGGTTTAAGTGTCACCTGGAGGCGAGTGACCCTGGACTCACATATGCAGCCCAGCCCCACCTCTGCGCTCCAGCACCACGTGTCCAACTCAGTCAGCATCCTGGCACCTCCACTCACTCCATCTCAGCTGTAACTATTACTGACAATAATAACAACAGCTCGCATCTTCCCCATCCACTCCAGTGGAAACACCCTCTACTCCATTGTTCAGTCAAGATAGCTGGATTCCGTCTTCTTTCCTTTGTCCTCTTCTTCACTGAATTAATCAGTAAGTTCCAGAGGTTCCACCTCTAAAATGTTGCCTGAATCCCTTTCTCCACCACCTTCTACACCCTAGACTCCTGCACGCAGTGTATCATCTTTATAGCGCCTTCCTACATTTCAGATTACACAGTTACTTCTTATTCCAAGCTGCTTGATGGCAGAGCCAATCCCATGTGCCAGTCCTGGTTGGTACATCCCTCCCCACTCCCAACAGGGACAGACCTGGGCACATTTTTCTACGTGCTTCCCCCAACGCCCAGCCCGCTCTTCTGCTCCCCAGGCTGACCCCGCGATGCTAGGGACAGTCCCAGCTTATCCCCGTGGTTCCAATGCAGACATCAGTCATGCCCTTTCATGCGCTAAAATGTCTCCATTTCCACAATCCACTAGACGGACAGAGATTAGGACCTGCTTCTGCATGCTTCCATTACCAGCACCGAGCACAGTGAATAGCACCTACATCAACATTTCCTAAGCCAAAGAACGGAGGCAAGAGTGGCCCACTAGGAGACCAATGATGGTTGAGAGAACTAAGTGTATCCTGTGCCTGTGAGCCAGCCGTTCCCTCTCAGCAAGAAGAGTCTCTATGGTCTGAAGACTATCCAGCCTTTGAAAAATGCCTTCACCCTTTTCCCGTTTCGAAGACAAAAAGGGCAGCTCACTGCCAACACTCATTTAATTTTACATCAACACACTCTTTGGGGCTAAAGCAAATCTAACTGATTTTCAATATGAAAATAAAATATAAAAACTGTTCTTGGAGTTATTTCTAAACAGAACTAACCTCAGAATCGTCTGAATCATCAGAATCGTCTATTTCAGAAAAACAGGTTCAGCAGATGAATTGTCGGCCAACAACTTGTCTGAGAACAATGTTAACAACACACGTAGGAATGCTGTTTTCTAGGATTTGACATTTCCAGCAATCAAGAGTCACTATATTTTGTAAATGGAAACACCACTACTAAAAACAGAATGCTATAAGGAGAATTGTGTCTTTTGTTTCCAAAGTCGACATACCAGAGTGATGTGAAAATAATAATAAAAGCAAGACATTTCATGGCAAAGTTATCTCGGGGCAAATGCTGCAGCTGCAAGCACTGCTGGTGAGTATTCCGGGGGCAAATGGGAATTAAGCCATTCCCACACCATCTGAGAGAGCCTAGCCGTTACCTTCCCACTCCAGGTTGAGCTTCCGCGGAGATGTGGCTGGAGCTTCCTGGTGACAGACGCACCGGTACGAGCCCTCCAGGTTTGCGCACAGTTCCCTTCCAGAACAGGCGTTGAGCTCCTCGTAGAAACACTCATTGACATCTACAGGGACGGACAGCAGGACCCACACTCAGCAGTTGCTGCCACCTCGCCGTCCTCATCTACCTGCACACATGGCCTTTGTGGACTCCTGCCATGGATTTGTGCCACGTCGGTTGAGGGGTGCCTTGGGCAGTGGGCCCAAGAGGGACTATGGAAGCCTCATCTTAGAGGGCCGCGAGCGGCTGCTGGCCATCTTCATCCAAGCAGTGGCCCACGTGCAGGCAGGGCTCGCGGCTAGCTCACCGGGCAGCCTCACATGAGCAAATCACTCTGGGCTGGACTGAGACTGGGTGGTCATGAAAAGACGGGGCCAAAACATCCCATCCCAAGGGTAAAGCAAATTGATGGGTATTTTCTGTGCCAACAAGGAAACCCAGAGTCACCCATGACATTCTGAGGCTGGCCCAGGCCTCCCAGACAGAACCATCTCACAGCAACCAGCCTCTTCATAATGCTGTCGAAGCACAGACAGTGATAAGCTCATGTGTCATCCACAAAATACTAACGCCCCTCTCTTGGCCCAAATGAGTGATTATTAGTTCTTCACAAATTATAGCTTATGTTTATGCAATTGTGCCCGTCTCGTTTGCTTAGATGTACGGAGATTCCCAATCATGGAGTTGCCTTCATTTCCTGACAGCATTCAATTCAGAACAAAATCACACTTCCCTAGACCCTCCCCAAACTACCCGATCACAACCCACATCCTGTAACAGTTTCTTTCTAACAATCTCTTACTGAGAGACCTCATGGTTTTCCATGCTATGGGTTCTCCCTTGCTGCCTCAAATAATAAACTCAACTGGTCCACCCACAGGTGTGCTCCTGCAACCTCTGGCCGAACGTCATTGACAGAGCAGATGATAGAACGAACACTTTGCTTAATGGCACTAGAGCAATGCAGTTTGGTTTTGAAGAACGTGTGTGGATCTGAAGGGAGATCACTGCAATCGCTAGAGCTTTCACATGGCTTTGAGCCCTGGCATTGTCACGTGCCTCCTCAGTGTCATACAAGAGGCTTCACCAAGGCAGCTACCCTCCCGCAAAGCCGTGGGAGCAGCAGACTAGCCTGGCTGCCTCCTGCTTGGGTACAGGAAGCCGTACAGGAGCCCGGCGGTTTGCTTGCGGACTGTCTGTGGCTGCTACCGCAGCAGGGCTGAGTCGTTGAGACAGAGACGACGTGGGCCCACAAAGCCAAAAATATTTACTATCTGGTCCCTTTTAGATCAGGTTTGCCAATTCCTGACATAGGACAACAACAACAAAGAATAGGTAATTTCTTCCAGAAACAAGGCCACGTCTATGTGCTTTGCCAGATACAAACTCAACTTTAGACAAATTCTGCTGAAGGAGCCTTTGGAGTACAAGGATGTCCTTGGCAAGGGTGGGAAAGAGGCGAGAGGGAAATTCAGGAAACCAAAGAACTGAAGAAACAAGTTCTTTGTGTGTGGTTCTGGGATTTGCCCTCCAGTGTCCACTAGGATGGAAGGAGAAGCCTGCCGAGGCGGAAGGAGTCCAGAGGGATCTGAGGAGAAATGGAGGGAAGGGGAGAGGGGCCAGAAATGGGGGGCAAAATAAGTTCTCGAGGTCTGTACTTGGGGACTTGGAGTTTACAGGGTGAGCTGAAGGCAGATCCCACATCTGTGGGATGAACACATTTGAACCGGTTATTCTTTCACTCCTGAACTTAAACCTCCTTTAAAAGACAAAGGACTGGTCTGGCTTTAGCGTCCACCTTGCATTTTGACTGTTCAGGCCCCACCCTGCAGCCTCCCCAGAGGGAGGATCGAGGGAAGCCCAACCTTGCACCTGGACGCTGATCACTTCATAGACACGCTTCGCAATGTCACCCAGCAGGGCAGAGACGTCGGCCACAGGCAGTGGCTGCAGCAGGCCCAGCAGCAGCCATGACACCGTGGTGGAGGCATCCCCAGGGGCCGAGTGCAGGTGGTGGATGGTGGAGACCATTGGTTGCAGGGCACTGGTGACCTGTGAAGCCAGAATCAGAGCATCACACGGCAGAAGGACACCCTGTCAGACAGACAAGGAGATTGAGGCCTGAGAGTTGAAGTGAACTGTCCACACACACACACCATTCTGCTCCTCAGCAAAGAACCTCTACAGTACTTATGCATCCGTCACTAGCCTAATAAAAGTCCTACAAACCAGAACTATCAATACCTTTTAGCACCAGTTGTGATAAGCTGAATTCTGTCCCCTAAAATCCATATGTTGAAGTCCTAAGCTCCAGCACCTCAGAATGTGACTTTATTTGGAAATAGGGTCACTGCAGATCTAACTAGTGAAGGTGGGTTCTAATCCAATATGGCTGGTGCCCTCATAAAAAGGGGAAATGTGGACACAGAAACAGATATGAATGGGGGGAAGACAGTGTGAAGAGACGGAGAAGACAGCTGCCTGCAGGCCAGGGAGAGAGGCCCGGAGGCCTCAGGAGGAACCAGCCCTGCCGACACCTTGACTCTCCAGTCCCCAGAACTGTGAGAGAGGAAGTTTCTGTTGTTTGAAGCCCCCAGTCAGTGGTCCTTGGTAACGGTGGCCCCAGGACACTAATACAGCAGCCAGCCCCAGGACCCCCGGTCTCCCACCCTTGCCAAGACTGCAGGTCTCTTGCAGCTGACGACAGAGAATTAGAACTAGAATTAGACAATTTGAGATCACAAGCCATGGTCTCCTGTTGTGTATATCCAAACATCCAATTACTTTTTGAGGTTTAATGATCACTTTCCTCATTTCAGTGCATTATTTTTATTTCAGTTTAATATCTTGAATCTCAACCCTTGGGAAGCCGGGCAAACCGGCAGCTGCACAGCCAGACCAGCGGTCACCAAAACAAACTTTGTCAGCAAACCCCCGAGTCTCCACTGGGAACACCGAAGGAGGTTTGGGGAGAGCTGGGGTCCTCTGATACACACTTGAAGCCTCTTCCTGGGAGGAGATGCAACTCGCAATTTAGAATACAGAAATGGGAACCAGCCCCGGCCTCATTGGAACCCCTTATTCAGCAGCAGAAACAGGCCTCGGAGCCCAGCCCCTGCTGCCGCCTGACCCCTGGGCAAGGCAGGCGCTTCTACAGGGGGTAATGGGCTGGTTGGAGACACGAAACCTGCATACACAAGGAGACAGCAGGTGGCACACAGCAATAGTGAAAACACAACAACCACAACATCTCTGGCCCCACACATATCAGGAAGCTCAGGAACCATCTTGAGCTCTTTACATGTATGATTTAAACTCAATGGGCCCTGTCTCAGGCAGGGTTGTGATTATTTCTATTTATTTATTTATTTATTATTTATTTATTTATTTACTTACTTACGTACTTACTTAGAGACAGAGTCTTACTTGTAGCCCAGATTGGAGTGCACTGGCATGATCTCGGCTCACTGCAACCTCCACCTCCCGGGTTCAAGCAATTCTCCTGCCTCAGCCTCCCCAGTAGCTGGGATTACAGGCAGGTGCCACCACACCTGGCTAATTATTGGACTTCTAGTAGGGATAGGGTTTCGCCATGTTGGCCAGGCTGGTCTTGAACTCCTGACCTCAAGTGATCCGCCCTCCTCGGCCTCCCAAAGTGCTGGGATTACAGGCATGAGCCACCACTCCTGGCCGGTTATTTATATTTAATGGAGGCGGTATCTCAGGCACAGAGAGGTTAAGTGACTTGCCCAAGGTCACACAGCTGATGAGTGGCAACACTTGGGCCAGGCAGTGTGGCTTCAGAGCTAGCTTCTTACTGGCCAGTTGGACAGCCCCTCAACAAGCTAAGAGGAGACAGGAATCACTCCTAGCCCGGGCTGTTAAGACCGAGGCTGCAGACTACCTGTCTAGCAGCTCACTGGCCAGCAGCCCAGAACAACGGGAGGTGTGCACCATCTGATCTGGGCTTCCAGCCAGCTTAGTCTAAAGGCCAAGGAGTGCCCCAACCCTGGGTCTAACACCAAGACACCCAGGCACACGTGGGACACACAAAAGATCTGAAGCACAGAAGAGCTACACAGATGCCGAAGGAAAATGCGGGGCCCTTTGTCTGAAAAGTGTTGGCATTTCCAGAGGCGACGGCAGCACTTTAGACCAAGCTGAGCCCCTCTCAGCACAGGCCCCTGTCAGCAGCCGGCCCTAGAGTCAGACCATCCCCCAGGGAGCGCCGCCTTGGGGGCACGCAGTGCCCTGTCCACGCTGGGATTCCCGAGACTGATGGTGGCCTGAGCTGGAGAAGACATCCTGGTTGGCAATCACTGCTGATGGGCCAGAAAGTGTGAGCTGTGTCATCAGCAGGGGTCAGCAAGGGTGTTTGTTTTTATCCCCAGGGGACAGTGGGTGACATCTGGAGACAGTTTTGCATGTCACCCTGGGGTGTGCTTCTGACTTGTGTGGAGAGGCCAGGGGCGCTGCTAACCATGGGACCCCAGGGTGCTCGCCAGCCCTAGGCTACAGCTCCCATCTCCGCGCTCCCAGGATGGTGCCGGCTTCCATGAAGCAGGAGCCAGAACTTGAGAACTTTGGGAGTGAGGGTGGTGAGGGAAGAGCTTAGGGCTTAGGCTGTCTTTGCTGGGACTCCAGACTCCTGCAAGCTTAGGGATCCGCGTTCTCCACCACAACAGGTGGGCCTACGAGGGTACACACATCACAACTCAGCCAACTACACGCTTCAGTTGTGTGCATGTTGTTGCATGTAAATCATACCTCTTTGAAGCTGATTTGTTTAAGAATTAGAATTTGGTTCACAGTCAGTCATTTGGGGCCACTTGTGGAACATCACCCTCCCCATCCCCAGGTCCCTTCCACGGCCCCACACCTGGGTCTGCCTGAGCAGCTGCTGAAAAGAGCGTGCAGGGAGCCCCTGTCTTTCTCACCTACCAAGGAATGCAGAAGGCGCATGTGGTTCAGGAGCCTGGGGTCCACTTGCTGGAGTTCCTTGAAGTCCATTTTCACCAGTATGGTGACGTTGTACCAGGAGCCCACAGGGCCCCTCTCTGGAGCTGCACAAGGGCAAACACTGATGATTATGGACCCAGGACAGGTTGAAGTCACAAGAGCCGCTGGGGTGGGAGAGGGGGCAGGAGAGGGAACCAGAGGCCATGAGAGGCCCTGCTCTGCATTTACCTCCCTGCAAAAAGACATCTACCACAGGAGACGGGGGGATGTCCCCACTGCCTGCCCCTTGCTCCTCTCCATCCTAATGTCCCTGAAGACCACTGATCCCTGCTCAGAGGTGAGCTGGGCCTGGGACCCACAGCAGTGGGCCTTGCCTTGAAGAGATCTGCTTAGGAGGTAAATAGAGCCTATCAGCCTCATTATACTGTCATAGTATGTTGATATAGAAAATTACTTTATACTGTGTCATTATTTTATTGATACTACAAATATTGGATAGTATAATAATATGTAATATGATATGTACTAAAGAATAGCATGTAATGTAATGATATAGTATTATCACATAATACTTGATATTATGTATACTATTGCTTTATTACTGCATACCATACTAATGCTATAATATATTTTAAATATATAAATATTTAAATATATATTTAAATATTTTAAATATTAAATATTAAATAATATGTATACATAATATATATAATTAATATTAATTAATTATATAATATGTATATATACATATTAAATAATATGTATAAATAGTAAATTATGTGTGTGTGTGTATATATATATAATATATGTATATAGACCATCCCATTCTCCTGGATGCAGACCCTAATCGAAAGAGAACTTTCCAGACCGGCAGGCGCGCATCTGAGACGGCAGGACCTGCCTACGACGCTGTGGCGCTCCTCAGGCCCCTGTGGCACTTCAGGCCCAGCCAGCTCCGCACCTGTGACAAATCTACCTGGAGCTCCTGGCCTCTCCAGGCAAACTGGGAAATCCGGGTCTCTGCCCCACCAGACGTGTCTTCCCATTTCAGGGCCCCTGAGAGCGCCATGAGCTTTTCCTCCCGGAGAGTTCAGGGGCCAGATTTTGACTAAGAAATTGTCTAAGAGCAGGCGCTGCCTGTGCACACAGTGGGGGCTCCTGGTGAAATCGGTCGCTGCTCCTAGAAACACACTCCTCCCCGCACCTTCACACAGATCAGCCTCACCGAGACCCTCCCTTGCTGCCTATCTGTGAGCACGGCCTGCAGCAGCCTACCTTGGGGTGCAGGGGCCATGCAGCAGCGCCCCCCTGACCAGGGGCAGCACTTCTCAAGTCCAGGACAGTCGGTGTCCAAGCTGCAGGGGGAGGTGGATGGTTCAGGCCCCTCTGCGGGGCAGACCCCGGGTCTTGATGTGAACTCCCTGGACTGATTCAGAGCTGGGAGAAAATGGTCCAGTTAATGATGCTGGTGATAAAAGACGAACCTGATTTGCTTCACAGGGGCCTCATGTCGGTGCTTCCTGGTACTGAAGTCTGCCTGTGGGTCTGTGGCCTGTTCAGGGCCCATCCCTATGCCTGGGCAGACACCCACCCCATTGGAGGGCCGCTGGCTTTGGCTTTCATATCCTCTGCCCATCTGTCCTGCCAGGGCAGCTTCAGTTGAGGTCCTAGGTGTCTCTGTTTCCTCCAGGCCTCAGGAGTCCAGGTCCAAGAGGCTCCACCACCCCCTAGAGGGCTGCTTGCTGTTTCCAGTCCTGATAGCTCATTCATTCATTCATTCATTCATTCAATATTTGTTGAGCACCTACTATGTGCCAGGCACAATCCCAGGTGCCCAGGGCCCAGCCTTCAGGGAACTTATATTCCAGTGGGGGAACAACAGTGCAAGGCGATCTACAGACATTCAGACAGGGTGAGAGCCTTGGGGGATGAAGCAGTGTGGGGGATGGAGGTCTGGGAAGTCCGCTCTGGAGAGGGGCTCGTGCCTGGGCTGGGCAGAGGGGAGCTCGGAGCAGCCCTGCAGACATCAGCCCTGGCGCCCACGAGGTGAGATACAGGCCTGGTGTGGGGTGTGGTGGAGGCTGGCCCAGGTGACAGTGCAGACGACTGCAGCATGGGACCCTGGGGAGATCAGGTGGGGGCATCCACAGGATGTGCTGACAGATGGGATGGAGTATAAGAGAAGAATAAGCTTCAGGAAGGCTCCCAGGCTTCGGGGCTGGCATCCCTGGGGCTCCATTCCTGAGCTGGGGAAAGCTGTGGGAAGAACGGCCTGGGGTAGGCCAGGTGTGGCAGCACAAATGTGAAGCTGGACACATTCACTGTTTGCCCACGTGGAGACGCACGGCAGAGTGGCACTGGAGGTGGCCACTGAGGCCAGCCCGCCGGCTGTTGGCTGCACAGCTCCCCAGCCCCTCACAGTGTGAGTGCAGCTCAGATGCAGCTCCAGACACAGAAACACAGCAAGCCTCTGCAGGAGGCAAAGATGAGGGGGGCCAGAGGCCAGCCCGGTGGGGTCCCCATGGGAGGTACACTGGTCCTGGGGACCAGACCTCAGTCAGGGCTGCAGAGGGAGGCCACGGTGGGCTTTCCAGAAAAGGGGCTTGTAGAGCTCTCAGAAAGCACTGCAGGAGTCTGAGAATCCACCCAAAGCGAAGCTTTCACGAGTCCGGGGGCTGACGCTCAGGGCTCCGAGAAACACAAGAGGAGGGCAAGGAGAAGAAACTGAACCCCAGGGGACAGGAGACAGTGGAGCCTGTGCCCAATGCCACAGAGCCTGCAGTGTGCCTTTGCCAAGATAGCAGAGGTGGGCCCAGGGCAGGAGACAACCCCATCTCCCAGGACGGAAGGAAGCTGAGAACATGGGAGCTCCACAAGGCAGAGGGCAGCCATGAGGAGGACACACAGGGAGGAGGGACCCAGTTCAGGGCCCCAGAGAAGGCTTGCCCCGCTCTGTGGCCTCCAAACTCAGCCATCCTGATGGTGGGTGCCGTACTCCCCCTAGGGTTTTACTCAGAGCTGTCCAGTTCATGCCCAGATGCATGGCAAGCTTTGTGTGTCTATGGCCCGGGGATGTTTAGAAGCACAGCCTGAGACCTCTCAGAGCCCAGAAGACTAGAGGAGGCCAGCTGGTAACTGGGTCCGAGACTCACCTCCACAAGGGTGGGGAAAACTTGTGGGATTGGCCAAGTGGAAGGGCAGCCTCAACAGGCTGCAATCCCAGGGACCCGCCTCTTGGGTCCCCCAGGGTCTCTGCAGAGCACTCCGCAACCAAGAAAGAAGGTGGTGGCCCTGGTTTCTGTTGGGACCACATCACCAAGGACACTGCTCAGCTGGCCAGAGTAGGGGGAGCCAGAGTCGTGGAATATGCGGACAGACTGCATCCCCGCTCTTCTCACACAGCCCTGTCTGCCAGCGCCCGGCCTTGCTGTGGGCATTCCTCTCAGCCACACTCTCTTTCTTGCGTTGTCCCTGACTCAGTCTTCTTCTCCTCATCATCCAGGCAGCTCTACTAATGGCCGTGCATGAAAAATGAACGTTGGGTGCAGCTCGAGGAGGGCAATGTCAGGAGCCTGGTGGAGGCTTGCTGAGCGTCTGATGGTCTCTGCTTTGTCTCCCAGTGCAAAAAGCAAAGGCCTAAGGGTTAAGCAGATGTGTGGACTAAATGGAAGGTGGGCTCCTGGGACAGAAAAAGACATTCTGGGGAAAGCAGGGATATCCAAATAAAGTATGGAGTTTCTTGGCAATGCCCAGTGCTGGTTCCTTAGGACAAGTTGTCCCGAGAGCTGTAAGATGCTAACGTTAGGGGAAGCTGGGTTGGGGGGTACAGGACCTTTCTGCATTATCTTTGCAGAAAGATAAAGACTTCCCTGCAAATCTAAAACTATTCTAAACTAAAAGGCTATTTAAATAGAAGTAATCCCCCCAAAATTGGCTTCCAAAAATAGTTGCCTAATCACCAGAGGCGTGTTTTTGAGTGAAAGGTTTGCATCTTAACTGGGCACTGCCGGGAAGCCCCTCCATGCCTTGGAGCCGGCCAGCTGACTGAGTGCCCTGAGAAAGCTGAACAAGTCCAACTTGGTAGAAAGTCAAAAATCTCCTTCTTCCCTAACTCAGTGCAAACAATAAAAGAACTGCTCAGCTCCTGGCAACACTGTTAGTCATGGTCCAGTGAAGCAACAGGGGAGCTTTCTGTTGGAGCAGTAAAACCCAAGGCTCCCAGGGCTGAGGACTGGATGAGCTGGGGAGGAGTCGCTCCTGTCTCCCTCCTCCTTCCTCAGTGCCTCTTCGCCTGGTCAGGACAGGAGGTTCTCACCAAAGGGCCCCTGGTCATCAGCCTGCGAGGACAAGAAGTTTTGGGGAGTCTCCTGGTCCCGTGGGGTCCTGGATTTGCCTAACAAGGTTGAGTTTGCCAGGAGGTTGATCCTGTGCAGAATTGGGGTGTCACTGGAGTTAGGGAGCATGGCTAAGATGCTGGGTTCCACTTCTCAGAATTCATCCTGAGCACATAATCCAACTTGTACACAGCCACGTTTGTACCGTATACTGTTCATCACAGCATTACGTATGCTAATGAGTAATTAGAAACAACTGAATGTTAAGTGGCAAGAACTTGCTCAGTGAATGCTGATGTGCATATGAGGTAATGCCATGTGGTCGTAAAAGCATGCCGTGGAGCCATGTGTATGGACATGGAAGCTGCTGTGGATACATTGCTGAGTGGTAAAATCATGCTACAAACGTCTTGGACACAGTGGCCATCCCCTTGTGAAATGTCTGCCCTGGATAAAGAACATGTGAAAGGTGGTTATTCGTGAGCAGCAGGCTTGGGATCGTTTCCTCCTCCTGTTTCCTGTGTTTCCAAATTTTCTGCATGGCTCATGTATTCATTTCTGTAATTATACTTTTAAAAACTTAAAATAATGCACCAGGTGTCATTGCGTTCCAAATGCTGGAATGAAAAAGTTGAAAAAGTCACTGAAAATCATATCACGTGTGTGTTGATGCTTCCCTTCGCTTTTTTGTGTAAGTCATGATTGAGCGGGAGGAGAAAGGAGGAACCACGTCTGGCGTTTTGCCACTGTCTGGGGGATAGGACTCCGAGGCGCAGACCCCCGGGCAGCTGAGGTGTGAGTCACCCACACTCAAGCGACCTGGAGGCCCCGCTGCAGAGGAAGGAGCATCTCCTGCCCTTCACACCTCCCAGTATTTCCAGGTGCCTCCAACATCTGCCAGGTCCAGCTTCAGGTCTGCTTCATTCCGTACAAATCAGAGTTGCAGTGCTCAACAGGTCACTTACTGAGACCATCTCACGTCCAGCTCCAAGGGGTCAACCTGCCGTGCGGCATCCCAGAAAAAGCAGCTTGGATGAAAAGAACTGTGCAAGCATGGAGAAGGTTGTGCTGCCAAAATCCGGGGTGTAAATCTGCCCACCACAGGCACCTTCACACTACCAGCGTGATGCCTCTGACCTTGGGGCTGGGAAGAGATGGAGGCCCACGGGATACAGGCCCTCGAGCAGCAGGAGCTGCAGAAGCCTCGTGGGCTATGCCCTTCACCAGGCCCCGGCACAGTCAGGGACTTTTCTGAGAAAGAACTCCGTGTCCTCAGTGCCCTGAAACGTTCCTTCTCCCACAATCGCCACAGCCACAGCATTCAAATGCCACAAACTCCTCTACACTAAAGTGCAGCTTGATAAACCCCCAAAAATCTGCCTGGGGGTCAGAGAGCCCCGGTTCCATGTCCCGAGCCAGGCTTCCCAGAGCTGTGCCATGGTGGTGGGGGCGCGGGCCTCCCCTAGCCTGAATCTCCACCTGCAGAGCCAGGGATGCCTATTCCTTTGGCGCCTGAGGGATTGGAGGGTCTCCTGCCCTGGCCTCTTAGAAAGAATGCACTCAGGCAATGCCTGTTCCCCTCCCTCTTCTCCTCCTTCCTCCTTCTAGGTCTGCCCCCTCTTCGCTGTGCCAGAGTGAGCCTTCTAGAACCTGAGGGGCCATGTACTGAGGGGCTCAGGGCCCGCCGAGTGAGTCCACTTCCCCTCATGCCCCACGTCCCTCCCTGTGGCCTCGCCCTCCACTCCCTGCAGCTCCCCATGGCAGCCCACTCTCACCCACGGGACTCCCTGACTGCAAAAGCATCGCCCGGGTGAGCCCCTAATTAAAGGTGCTCACACTCTAACAGTGCGGCTGATTCCCACAAGAGGCAGTTCCTGGAGGCTGTTCTGTGGAGGAGGATGAAGGGCAGGTGGTGGGGAGGGGCCTCCCTGTCTTCTGGGAGGGAATTAACTTGTTTGTTGCAGCAGGCCAGGGTCTCTTACAGAAGGTGATGGTGGGCATGGGTGGGGCTGGTGTGGCCCTGCAGAGCAGGGGGCAGGAAGGGGCTGCTGATCGGCCTCCCCCAGAGCCTCCTCCCCTCACTAGTCCTGACAATGCCAACAGGTAGGAAGAGGTGTGGCCTCCACAGGTAAGACAGGACAGGACAGGACAGGGCATGTCCTGGCTGCAAAGTCCACATGCTCTAAACCAAGGTGCTGTGGCATCAGCACCTGTGTCCTAACGGCCCCTGCCATCCACTAGGAGTGGAGGCTGCTTGCAGGGCAGGGACAGCAGCAACTGTGGCTCAGCAGGCCCCTCTATGTGTGTGGCCCTCGGAGAAAGGGAAAGTGGAAATGGGGTCAGGCATCAGGACAGGAAGGGTCTCCTTAGACCAGCACCTGAGCAGCATGGCCAAGGCATAGCCTTATCCTGCCGGTGGCCCTCTAGGAAAGCAATGGGAGTACAGAAGGGCCATTGCTCTGGGGTCAGCTGGCCCCGCCTGGTTTCTATTGGTGATGGAGGTATTGGTCATGGTGGTATTGTTTTAACACTCCTGAAAGAGAAGTGTGCCTGTTAACAGCACACCCAAAACCATTGGGCCCTGTCTGTGCCTGGCCCTCTGAACGGGGCAGCAGAAATGCGTCAACTCTCCCTGTCATCTGTGAAATCGCACTGGGGGCTGAGGGAGGGCCCACTCAGGATGGCCCAGCATGCAGGTCTATGCGGACCCCAGACTCTGCAACCTCAGGCCCTTGGTTTCTGGAGGAGGCAGGCACCCTGGTTTGGGGAGTCTGCGCTCCGTTCTGCTGGTGTCTTGGTCTCAGGCCACAAGGATGGGTCCTGTAGGATCCCCCTTGGGGCACCCAGGAGCTGGTGGCTTCTGCACTCTGGAGGCCACAGCCCTTGTGTCTCAGTGACCCTGGCCAACACCAAGCTGGAGCCACACACCCCCATGTCCTTCCACAGTGGGGCTGTGAGGCAGGACCTTCTGACTATACAGAAACTCATTGCAGATCTGGTATTGACTCGATATTAGCAACCACTAAACACACACACACACACACACCTCCCCTGAAAGAGATCACCTGCGTGTCAGTAGGCTGAGCCCTGAGTCCCCGCCCCCTCCCAACGGCTCAGACCCTGGCCTGGCCTAACTGCACTGGTCACCCTGGTAACTGACCCCAAGCATCCTACAGGACAGCAGCTTTCAAACTGCACTGAGAAGCGGGAGGACTTGGGGCCCTCTGAGAACAATAGAGGTTCTCAAAGTGGGGTTCCTGGGCCAGCAGCATCAGTGTCACCCAGGAACTTGTCAGGAGGGCAAATTCTTGTACTTCACCCCCACCCACGGACTCAGAAACCTGAGAGTGGAGCCAGGGACAAGCCCTGCCGATGACCCTGCTGCCTGGTCAAGGCTGGGAACCGTGCTCCTGGAAGATCTAGCAAGTTCCGGGCCAATGGGTGCCAACGGTGACTGTCCCATCAGGAGTCTCGACGGCAAGGGTGGCCCCGCCCCAGCCCGGCAGCCCTGGACTCACGCAAGACACAGTAGAGGCCGAGCTGCTCATAGCCCTCACAGCAGTCGGTCACATTCCTGGACTCGGGAACCTCCACTACCAGGTACTGGGTCCGGTAAACAGTCTTGGGGCACCGCCTCCAGGGGATCCAGCCACCGCAGGACGCATAGGTCGTGTAGGACGTCTGCACAGCCTCCACCTTCTGCACAGTGTGGGTCACACGGTAGCTGCACAGCTGGTAGCCCAACAGGGAGAGGCCTTTTTCTAAAAGAGGCAAGCAAGGAGGCGACTGAGAACACCAGGATCAGATCCATGCGAGGGGTTATCCGCAAGGCGTCCTTCTGCAACAGCAAGCGAGACCACACCTCCCGCACTCAGGCAGGCCTCTCGGAAGCTGCCCACCAGCCCTCTCCACAGGCCTTTGCCTGCTAGTGCACCAGGAAGGCTGTTGCATGAGTGAGCACAGAAGAATAAAGCATCGACATAGCCTGGCCTGCTAAGAAAGCTGCTGTGACCGAGGAGGAGGTGCCACCTGGGCCCCACGCTTCCTGAAACACAGGGGTCTCACAGCCAATATACGAAGGAAAGAGCACAGCACTGGGATCAACGCTTAGAGATCATGTCCCTTTGTTCTGCTCCGTGTGGGCTCATTCTACAGGCCGTAGAATCTCATGCACGTCTATCTCTTCGTCCCCCTGAGCCTCAAGGTTGCCACATGGGAAGTGAACGAGCAGCAGTTCCCGCTACAGTGGAAACTGAAGGATACTGCGGCCAGGACATGACAAAGACAGCTTTCTTTTCAGTGAGCTGGAAGATAAGTAAGCAGGTACTTAAAGCACGTGTGAGAAGTTTGTTGATGATAAAAGACCAGCTCAGGCCGGGCGTGGTGGCTCAGGCCGGGCGTGGTGGCTCACGCCTACAATCCCAGCACTTTGGGAGGCTGAAGTGGGCGGGTCGCCTGAGGTCAGGAGTTCGAGACCAGCCTGGCCAACATGGTGAAATACCCATCTCTACCAAAAATATTTTTTAAAAATTAGCTGGGTGTGGGCTGGGAGCAGTGGCTCATGCCTGTAATCCCAGCACTTTGGGAGGCCAAGGTGGGCAGATCAAGAGGTCAGGAGATCGAGACCATCCTGACTAACACGGTGAAAACCCGTCTCTACTAAAAATACAAAAAATTAGCCAGGCATGGTGGCAGGCAGCTGTAGTCCCAGCTTCTCGGGAGGCTGAGGCAGAAGAATGGCGTGAACCCGGGAGGTTAAGGTTGCAGTGAGCCGAGATTGTGCCACTGCACTCCACCCTGGGTGACAGAGGGAGACTCCCTCTCAAAAAAAAAAAAAAGAAAAAATATAGCCAGGTGTGGTGGGGCGCACCTGTAATCCCAGCTAGTTGGGAGGTTGAGGCAGAAGAATTGCTTGAACCCAGGAGGCGGAGGTTGCAGTGAGCCTAGATCATGTCACTGCACTCCAGCCTGGGCGACAGAGCGAGACTCCGTCTCAAAAAAAAGACCAGTTCAACTGTTCAGCCGTTACCATTGTGATCAGGAGGAGGCACAGTCACCCCCGCTGCAGGACAAGCACCAGATTTACCATATCAGGCCCTATGCATCTCTCACCAGAGCCTGGTTCCTGTACACAAGGCCCATCACCCCTCCATCAACGTGATTACTCCGTTCTCGAGACTCCTGGCCCCATGGCATTCACCAGGAGACTCTTTGTCATGGACATCCCCTGACGTGTGCCTGGGCTTCCCATCTCCCCGGGAGAACGCTATTGCCTAATTTGAATCGATTGTGTTCCTCTAAAAATTCGTATGTTAAAGTCCTAAACCCCAGTAACTCAGAATGTGACCTTGTCTGTAGTTATGTCTTCTGGAGGTTATCAAGTTAAAGTGGAGACATTAGGCTGGACCCTAATGCAATATGACTGGCCCTTATACTAAAGGGAAACGTGGAGACAGACAGGCACACAGGGAGAAGAAGGTAGAGACTGGGATGGTGCTTCTACTGTCAAGGAACACCAAAGATTGCCCCAGAAGCTGGAGGCCCGGAGCAGAGACTCCTGCAGGGGCTCAGGAGGAGCCAGCCCTGCCCGCAATTTCATCTTAGGCTTCTGGCCTCCAGAACTGTGACTGAATCCATTTCCGCTGTTTAAGCCGCCCAGGCTGTTTCTTTGTTTCAGCAGTCCTAGCCAGTGAACACAGGGATGGTGAAGGGTCCCCTCCAGCTCCCCTGTGGCACCTAGCAGGGGACTCTGAGTATATGGACTCTCAGTGCCTAATGAACGGAGGATTTGACATACAGGGCTTGCATTTCAGACACTCAACTCCTGAGCTCTAAGCTTTACTAGACTGTACAGCCAAGAGGTGGGGGCTCAGTATTAGAGTTTATTTCCCTCAATGAGTAGCTGGATTGATTTCTGGGGAGGAACACAGAGATGGGAGCAGAAATGATCACAAAACCAATGCTGTCCTTATTCCCTCCACTGGGGCAGCATCTCTGAAGATTTCCTCCTTGAACCTCACAGCAACCTATAAGTGTGCAGAAAGCGGGATTCCAGGGGCTTGTTACTCACCCCAGGAAGAAACAGGGCAGAGCTGGCCCTCAAACCAGGTGAGGGATGAGGCTGCAGCTTTGCTCTAGGCGGAACACAGGTGCTGGACCACACGCTTGCGCAGAGTGACCCCACTCCACAAGCAACAGGGACTGGAGCCGCAACCTCCTCTGGGGTCTGAACCCCAAATCACCCTGTGGGCTCAGCAGGGCCTCTAGGGATGGGGACCACCTGCTGTTTGCCATCACCAGTGGGGTAGTTACCGTGAGCTCTGCAAAGGAATGGGAGGTCCTTGTCGTACGGGGTGGAACAGGACAAATCAGCTTCCCGGGCCAGGGCAGCTTGGCTGAGAGCCTAGGGGTGACTTGCATGAGGAACGGTGGAATGTGGCCAGAAGGAACGCGCTCACCTACTCAGTGACCACGCTGAGCAAGGCAAAGGCCAAGGACTTCCTGCACCAAGAATTTAGCAGGGTGGATCTAGCTTGTGTTTTTCATCGTAACCTGAGCAGAGATGCCAACCACATTAAGGACACTTGCAGCTCCTGGTCTCCAGAGAGCTGCTAGGGCCCCACCTGACCATTACATGACCCCAGCTGGTCCGCAGCAGAGCCCTCCTGCACACACACGCACACCCGCATGTGCACACACACACACACACACACACACACACTCGTCTCCTGTGGAACCCAGGAGATGTTTGTCCTGTTTTTTTTTTCACATTTTATCTGAGGCCATGTGCCATCCCAAGCCTGGCTTCTTGGCAGAGCCCAGAGAAGAAAGCGTTTAGCAGATTCTGCCATTCTGCAAAGCCCTGCAAGGGCCATCAGAGCAGGAGCGCGGGGTCTTGGATTCCGGTCTCAGACGTGGGAAAGCCTAATGCTCTGGGGCCAACAAGAGTCCTGGGGTCAGATGGACCTGCGCTCACACCCTGCTACGTGATTGTACTCGTGTCATGCCCTCCCAGTGCCCCCCTCTTGTCATCTGTGAAATAACAGCCATGCCCTGAGGCAGCAGAAGGCTGAAGTGGGGCCATGCCCGTGAAGGCAGTGCTGGCACCCGGGGAAGATTCGGGGCGGGCACATGTGGGGTTGCTGAGGTTCTGCCCTGTGTCCTCATCTACAATGAGGGGTTCTGGAAACACCTCCTAAGACCTTCTCCAGTTTCCCAGGATTCCCACCCATTATGTATCTGAACTGTGGGGTCTACGCACTACCTGTTCCAATGGGAATATCCATTTCACAAATCACAAAGCAAAATCCTGCTTCTGGGTGAAAAACTTTAAGGTAGTACAAAAACATAGTGGATTTTAGAAACAGAATGGATTCCTTTAAATTTGTAACTGAATAAGACAGATTTTAAGAGGGAAACGATTTTAAAATTCTGCAGTCCCATTTCCCTGGATTCCGGGGTTTCAGAACCCCCATGTGTTTTTTAGCAGCTGCTCCGCTCTCCACATGCCTGGAGACTCCAGACAGAGCCCTGGTGCAGCCGCTGGCTCCTGCGGTGACTCTGCCCTGTGAGCTGTGTGGCCTGGGCGAGTCCCTGATCCATTCTGGGTCTCCCTTTCTTTTTTGTTTTTGTATTGTGGCTTTTCTTTGTTTATCAGGGGGGTTTTGCTCTGCTGCCCAGGCTGGAGTGCAGTGGAGCAGTCTCAGCTTACTGCAGCCTCCACCTCCCAAGCTTAAGCGATCCTCCCATCCCGGCCTCCTGAGTAGCTGGGACCACAAGTGTGCACCACCATGCCTGGCTTTCTTTCTTTTTTTTTTGGTAGAGATGGGGTCTCATGATGTTGCCCAGACTAGGTCTCCTTTTTTTTTTTTTTTTATCTCTAAGTGAGGACTTGAATGCACCAAGGTTCAGGAGACCTTTCTTCTGCATTTGTAGGAGCTCACTGTTCTCAGTGGGATCTGAGGACCCACAGCATCTGCGTCACCCACAGACATGCAGAGTTCCAGGCCTTGCACCCCAGACCTGCTGGCTAAGAATCTGCATTTTACCCCCATGAACGCCCCGGTGATTCAGCAACAGGTTCCCACTAGGGAGTCCTCTTCCCAAAACCCTACCCGGCACGCCTGCCCCACCTCCACAGCTGCTACCATGTGCGCTGACGGAAAAGCTTGTCCACCAAGGAACAGATGTCGCCTCTTCAAGCAGAGGCATCCTTACCCACCTAGGTCTCAGCAGGAGGCTGTCCTCATGAGATCCATGCCAGGGAGCCTCCCTCCTCAAGAACTGCCCATGCCAAGCCCAGATCCCTCACCTGTGAAGCCGCTGGCCTGGCTTGAGCCCACAGCACAGACCAGAGCCAGCAGGGCCAGCCCCGAGGTCCTGAGCATCATCCAGCAGTGGTGGCAGCGCAGGGCTCTGGGCCTCTACCAAGAAGCCTGGGTCTCTCCTACACCAGGGCACATAGGGGCCTGAGCCGCCTGGACCCGGAGAAAGGGCCTTTCTGTCTCCTGTGCTGCTGCAGGTGGCAATGGCTTCAGAGGCAGCACCGCTGGGAGCAGTCCCTTATGCCTGCACGTTAACACCCACCACTGCCGTGGCCGTTTCCCTGGGGGCTCCTGCGTGTCACAGCCTATTCTGCTCCAAGCAGATGGCATCTTTTAGGAAAAGTGAGTACCCAACAGCCCAGACCGCATCACTGGATCCCATCTCGTTGTTACGCAGAAAACACATTTGAGACCCAAATCTGAGTCTCTCCATCAACACAGGGTATTCTCTTACCCTATCATTCTGAACTGGCAGGAGAAAACAGCGTCAAATCAAAGTGGTACATCACGTTGAGAAAAGTGTCCTTCACACAGTTCCACAATGCAGTTCAAAAGTCACAAAAATGTCCAGGTGCTTTGACCCAGTCCTCTCCTCCTGGAGCTTGGGCTGAGAGCACGAAGCTGTGGTCACGGGGATGTGCATTACTTATTATGACTTCAAGTGGAAAATTACGTAATTGAACAGCCACAGGAGAACGGGAGTGTAATTATTACAGAGCATCTGGATGCAGCATTACACGGGTGTTGAAATGCTCACCATGAAGTTTTAGTAGCATAAAAAAATACTCAACAATGTGAAGCCAAAACAGCAACGCACGCAATTTCATCTCCATGAAAGTGACAACTCTGTACAGTTATATAAGCATGGAGAAAACTCCAGAAAGGGCCATGGGATGGGAAGAAAACATTTTGAGGAGTGATAAGAATACGGGTGATTGATGTTTTATTTCAGTAACCATCATGGTATATGTGACATAGATTTCTAAATTTCATGTTAAGTTCTTTCAAGCTCATGATGTTTTCATATCACACTGCTGATTGCCTCTTATTGCTTGGTGTTGACTGCTGAAGCTCAATTTTTTTTTTTTTTTTTTTTTTTTTTTTTTTTTTTTGAGATGGAGTCTGGCTCTGTCACCCAGACTGGAGTGCAGTGGTGCGATCTCCGCTTACTGCAAGCTCCGCGGCCTCCTGGGTTAACGCCATTCTCCTGCCTCAGCTGCCCAGTTTTTAACACTGGATGAAGAAGATCTTGTGGATTTTACTGAGGAAACATTCTGATGAGTTAACAAAGATTCATCCTGGCTGTATGTTTCAGGAGCATAATTCCTTGGTGTTCTAGATACAAAACAATTCCTCCAGAAGGGAACTTCGGGAACTTCTCGCCTGACTCCCGCACTGATGACGCTACCTCTTTTATTCTCCGTAGATTAATCTCTGAGATGATGAACTGCTGCATTTGCTTGGCTAATGACTAAAAGTCAGATGCTATGACAAGAATACAAAAATGATCACACAGCAAAGGGGCTGCGTACCACGGGTGTCCTTGGAACACAGCAGCTTTTATAGAAAACCAAAAGCTTCACGCAGAATCGGCTCATTACAAAAAGTTTTCAGCTGGGCGCGGTGGCTCTCGCCTGTAATCCCAGCACTTTGGGAGGCCGAGGCGGGTGGATCACGAGGTGAGGAGATTGAGACCATCCTGGCTAATACGGTGAAACCCCGTCTCTACCTAAAATACAAAAAACTAGCTGGGCGTGGTGGCGGGCGCCTGTAGTCCCAGCTACTCAGGAAGCTGAGGCAGGAGAATGGCGTAAACCCGGGAGGCGGAGCTTGCAGTGAGCCCAGATGGCGCCACTGCACTCCAGCCTGGGCGACAGAGCGAGACTCCGTCTCAAAAAAAAAAAAAAAAAAAAAAGGTTTCATAGGAAAAGAATAACTGTTAAAGCTATTGTATAATACTCAAAAAAGTGAAATTTGATCAACACTAAAAGAATAAATTAAAAGTATTACGACAAGTAAATCTGAACACTTTAAAATGCAAGACGAATGTGTATTATATTGTATATACCATCTCAATGTTTGCTACTATAATGTATGAATGTCTCTATAAAATATTAAGGTTAATCAGGGATAATGTTACAGGTTAAAACCCAATTTGTCTGGTGCACCATTGTCTCTCATCTTCACGATTACTCTATGAAATAGGTCATTTGTCCCTATTAAATAGGTGAGAAAACAGGTTCAGAAAGGCCACACAGCCAGTAAACAAGAGATTAAACCCAGACTTGTCCAAGCCTCAAGCCGCAGTTCTTCACACTCCACTCCACTGCTGGTCTGTCATGATTTAACCACAGACCCCAAGACAGGGGAAAAAAGTCAAGACATTTTACCAATTGAGGACTTCATCATAATTTACAATCGTCCATAAAATGTCATTGTAACATGCTGTCTCTTTATATTAAATGATTAAAGAAAAAAGTCTCAAAATTAACAGTCTGTTTCTAGCTTGGTCTCTCCTTCAACCTCCCTTTCATTGAGGCACAAAGAAAGATACCTCTGCCGTGTGTGTGTGTGTGTGTGTGTGTGTGTGTGTGTGTGTTTCTGTCTGTGTTTTGTCCACAGAAGGAATTTTTCTGCAGTTATCCTTTATGCATGTTTTTCTGCATGATGGCCAGAGGGATTTTGCACGTTTGCACTGTCCATGTAAACACTCTGAGGAGAAAAACAACCCCATACTGTAACCCAACAGGGAGAGAATTCTCGAGCACTAGAGGTCTGACGCTGCCGGGGTGTGTCTTCCACAGTCCATCCAGCAGAGAGCCCCAAATTCGCTCAGGGCCTCTGTGCGGAAAGGCCAGCATCCCCCACACAGCATCCAAGGGCTGGAGAGCCAATGGAGGCCACTGGTGTGCCGTGCTGGCTTTCAGGGCACACATGCCCAGGCATTCACACCCTCTCACACTGACATACATGCACTCACACTGGGCATAAACACAGACACATCCACACTCACATGTGCACCGACACATACAGACACACTCACACAAGTCCACACACATACTGACACACGTTCACACTTACACTTACAAACACAAACTCATATGCCACATCACTCACTCATGCATGCTCATTCACACATGCCCACACTAACACATGTGCACATATTCACACCCATAAGCATATGGGCATTCACACACACACACATTCTCGCCCTCACACTCGCACACACTCACATTCACTCTTGAATCTGCACACCCACACACATGCTCATACTCGCAATCACATTCACACTCATGTACTCGCACACACACAGCTGCCCACTCTCACATGCACAACGCGGGAACCAAGGAAGTGCTTCCCATCCCGGGATGCAGCCTCTCCCTGGGCGTGTGCTACACCTCCTGTCTTCAGCAGTGGCGCCTGGGCCGGCAGTTGCCCTGTTTTCTCCATCTCTAGAGGGAGCGATTTGAGCTCAACGGCCTCCAAGGGGCCTTTCTCATCTCAGGTCAGACTTCTAGGACCCTATGTGTGCAAGCTCACAGAGGCTCAACAAGTCACACTGCAAAATCGCATGTCTGTCATTACCCTACGGCCAAAATGTTCACAGCCTCCTCTTCGTATCCCCACGACAGGCAGCCATGGCAACGGCTGCCAGGCAGGTGCATGGCAGAAAGAGGCAGAGTGGGAGAAGCCCTCATCTCCAAGTGGTGGCCAGGTGGGTTTATTTTCAGGGAAAGCTGGTTGTGTTGGAGAATGTGAGGAAGAGCTAGGGAGGAGAGTCATGCAATCGAAAAATGTTTTGGACTTGGAGGAGACCTTGAGTCATCCAGCCCAGCATCCAGCCCATCCAGGTGGCTCTCTGACAGTGGCCGTGACGTAACACCCTCTTTCTCGGGGTGTGGCTGGGGACCACATGCATGGGGAGGGGACCTATAGAAAATGCAGGCTCCCAGCCTTGCCCGTCGCTCACTCAGGCACTGGAGCATGGGCCCCCGGCATCCCGGTGACTCGGTGCTCACACAGCCTTGAGGATGGGACTCCGTCCTCCTGAACACCAGGCCATGAATCCATGGGATGGACCCTTCTGTGGACAGATGGCTCTGCCAGAAAATTCCTCCCGATGTGGAATCACGGTTGGCCTTCCCACTGGAACGACCACACCCGGGGAGCCTGGTCCACCCTCACACTGGACAGTGAGTGCCACTCCTCCATGTGGCAGCCTTCGGACCCTTCTGGAGAGTTCTCCGGGCCACCTCTGTTTTGCTCCCCTCCCCCATCTCTCTCTCCCTCACTCATACAGACACATGCCCTTGTCTTTGTTTCTGTTTGTTGCTGTTTCTGTTTGCCTTTGCAGAAGCTCAGCTTTCTTATCACAGCCCAAATGACTTTTCCTTTTTCACATTCCACTTCGGAGACTGTGGCCCTCCATGGGCAACAGTTGTGGGGTTGGATGGAAAGTGAGGGTGCGGCCTGGGGTCGGGACATTGTCTGCAGGCCCCTAGGAGCAGCGCGGGCATGCCGCTTTCTCGTGGTGAAGCCAGAGCAGAGCGGAAGGCGAAGAGACACAAGAAACTCCCAGAAGAGGTGCCCAGGCCCTCAGAGGTGCTTCTGTAACACAGCAAAGGCGTACCTAAGACCGGGGGGCAGTGGACACGCACATGCCACTGTGTTTTCAAACCCCGTGTGCCTCACAGCGGAACCTGGGGAAAGCCCTGGATTAGAAGCCAAATACCCTCGGTCCAGTCCTCATTCTGCCAACAGCTGGACAGGGTCCCCTGGGTGGCATTTATCCTCTCAGCGCCTCGGTTTCCTAAACGGGAAATTACCAAAGGGAATAGTGATGCCTTCTAATTTAGTGGTGTTTTACTGCCTCCTGATTTTATGAAAACCAAATTAATTAATGTATGGGGATGCCTTCCAGAACTGGAGAGTATTTTAAGTATCCATCATTTATTGTCATTAAATGTAGGTAAGGCCATTACTGGGGAAATATAATTACAAATAAAATGTGCTGGCCAGGCACAATGGCTCACACCTATAATCCCAGCACTTTGGGAGGCCAAGGCAGGTGGATCACATGGTCAGGGGTTCAAGACCAGCCTGGCCAAGATGGTGAAACCCCATCTCTATTAAAATACAAAAATTAGCCAGGCATGATGGCACATGCCTGTAATCTCAGCTACTTGGGAGGCTGAGGCAGGGAATTGCTTGAACCCAGGAGGCGGAGGTTGCAGTGAGCCAAGATCGTGCCACTGAACTCCACCCTGGAGGATACAGTGAGACTCCATCTAAAAAAAAAAAAAGAAAGAAAAGAAAAGAAAAAAAGAAAAAGAAACAAAAAAGTGTGCTCCCAATCCAGAAAACCTCTCCACAAAGGTAGAAGAGAAAAGTTTCGTTGTTGAATAGCCATTAAGCCAGAAGGTGGTATGCATCAGAAGCAACGGCGAAGAGATTGCAAAGAGAGTATCTCATCCTTTTAAAGACCCAAACAGATACAACGCACTGCATGAGTGTTTTCAACATAAACAATAACTAGTCCTTAAGGAAGAGGCCCTGACAGTGCCATTTGTCACACACCATTGACCCCAGAGCCACCTGGTCATTGGGGTTACCATGTGTTTGTTAATTGCCTGTATCCAGAGGAAGAATAAACTCCTATCTTCATGACAGGAGGTAGTTTTGCAGCTTGGAGCAAGACGGACTAAGTTAGGCTCTTGGCCTCCCTCGGAAACCAGAGAGGCCAGGAGACAGTTTAGGAGACCGAGCTGGGCAGCTCGCCTGAGGTCAGTTCAAGACCAGCCTGGCCAACATGGAGAAACCCTGCCTCTACTGAAAATACAAAAAAATTAGCCAGGCACAGTGGCACACATCTGTAATCCCAGCTACTCGGGAGGCTGAGGCAGGAGAATCGCTTGAATCCAGGAGGTGGAGGTTGTGGTGAACCGAGATTGCGCCACTGCACTCCAGCCTGGGTGACAGAGCGAGACTCCATCTCAAAAAGAAAAAAGAGTCATGCTCAGAGAAAAAGGAGAGAAAAATCTCTTCCCTTCTTTTCAATCAGGAGAATTAAGCCTCTGTTTTTAATTTGTCTCTGTCCTTGAAGGGCATGGGGTGGTCTCAAGGGCACAGGGCACTTACCAGACAAGGTTGGCCTCGGTACCTGCCAGGGCCTCTTCCAACTCTGAGATCATTAGCATCAAGGATAAGCTTTGGAGCTTATTGATAGCAGCTTAAGTACCACGATCAGGAACGCTGTCAGTGCTAACAAGTAACATCAGGACAAAGAATTCACATTTCACATAAAGGACAGAATGCAAGTCAGAAACAAAAATCCACCCATGTCTTGGTCCTGGGACCTGGCTGCGGAGGGCGGTGTGGTCTGGAGAACAGAGTGCCAGCCAGGCCTGGTGCCCCGACTTCTAGACAGGACTCTGGCCTGTCTGTAAGAGTTGGTGCAGGCTGAACACAGCGGCTCACACCTGTAATCCCAACACTTTGGGAGGGGAGGCTGAGGTGGCCAGATCATGAGGTCAGGAGATCGAGGCCCTCCTGGCCAACATGGTGAAACCCCATCTCTACCAAAAATACAAAAATTAGCTGGGCATGGTGGCGCATGCCTGTCATCCCAGCTACTCAGGAGGCTGAGGCAGGAGAATCACTTGAACCAGTGAGTTGGAGGTTGCAGTGAGCTGAGATTGTGCCTCTGTACTCCAGTCAGTGTGACAGAGCAAGATTCTGTCTCAAAAAAAAAAAAAAAAAAAAAGAGTTGATGCAGTCCTTGGCCACCTGGATTTCAGGGTCTTGATTCCAGAGGGTGAAGATAACTGGCTCGATCCATATCTGCACCAGCATTTCATGACTGGATCATTTCTCAGGATGGGTCAGACCATGGTGCCTCTAGATCCATCAGGGCCATTCTGCACCCAGTAATGGATATCATCATACAGCTTTGAAATAATGAAGCAAGAGCAATAGAATCTGAACTGAAATACAATAATCACATGAATGAGTTTATAGTGTGACATCTTAGAAAGCTTTCTGCTGGAGGATTCCAAATAAGTGACTCCAGACTCAGAGGGGACCATTCCCCGCCAGTCCTCATCGCAACAGGCAGCTGCTCCAGGATAGTCACTCCTGGAAAACACCAGTGTCCCAAGGTGCGGAGACTTTCCACCGGGGCTGAGGTTGGGATAAAAGGACACCACAACAGTGAGTTGCCTCTACCTTGAATCAGCCTTTAATTTTTAAGAGGAAAAGAGAGAAGGTGTACATTCCCCCAGCCCTAAAGATTTTCAAAAGTAAAAACAGAATACAATAGATTCAATAGCTCCAATAATTGATTTTTAAATTATCAGATAATTTGTCAGGATTCTTTGTCAGGATTCTCCAGAGAAACAGAAAACTGATTTAAAAAAAAAAGAAAAAAAGAAAAGAGAAGAAAAGAAAGAAATTTGTGGGCTAGGGGTGTTGGCGCACACCTGTAATCCCAGCACTTTGGGAGGCCGAGGCAGGCAGATCACCTGAGGTCAGGAGTTAGAGATCAGTCTAATCAACATGGCAAAAACCCATTTCCACTAAAAATACAAAAATTAGCCAGGTGTAGGGTGGCAGGCGCCTGTAGTCCCAGCTGCTCAGGAGGTTTAGGCAGGGGAATTGCTTGAACCTGGAGGCAGGGGTTGCAGTGAGCCGAGATTGTGCCTTTGCACTCCAGCCCAGGCAAAAAAGCGAAACTTTGTCTCAAAAGGGGGAAAAAAAAAAACCAGAAAAGAAAGAAAGAAATTTGTGATTATAAGAAATTGTCTCACACAGTTATGGAGTTGACAAGTCCAATACCACCTGCAGGGTGAGTCAGCAAGCTGGGGCCCAGGAGAGCCCACGTGTAGTTCCTGTGCCGACGTAGGCAGACTCGAGACCCAGGGAGAGGCAACGTTTCAGTTCCAGTCCAAAGGCAGCAAAAAGCTGATGCTCCAGTGTGAAGGCCATCCAGCAGGAGGGGTACTCTCCTCCTCGGGGGCAGGGGCAGCAGCCCTTTTGCTCTTTTCAGACCTTCGGCTGATTGCACGAGGCCCACATTCTGCTTGACTCAGTCTATTGATTCAAATATTAATCCAATCAGATCAGAGGAGGGACCTGCAGAGGCATGGCCGGCAGAGAAACTGTTGGGCTGGACTGTCAACTGAGAACACCAGGGATCTGATTCACCAGCAGCCTTGGGGACATTCACCTTGGGCTCCACAAACTGCCAGAAACCCCCCAAGCCCAAAGGCATCCATAAAATGGCTAGGTTATTTCAGATTGACGCAAGTCCTAATGTACAAGTCAGCCCACACATCCCACGGGCATTGGGCGTCTCTTGTTGTTCACCCCAGATAAACTCTGCTGAAACTGGGGGGCCGCAGGGTGTGGAGAAGAGGGAAGAAGGGCAGAGGGCAGAAGTGGGTGGTTTGCTGTGCTCCACCCATGGGAGGCTGGTGCACACGGCTGCTTCCGAAAGGGCTTCCTGCTTTAATTGCAGTGCTGAGACACAGGTGGCTCTCACACCCTCTAATTCAGGCAAAGCTACCACCAGGAACAAGGGGAGCCAGGGGACAAGCAAGTGGCCAGTTGGGAGCACTGTTCATGATGGCTCCCAGCATGCACCAGCCCCAGAGTCTTAGAGGGAGGGGATTCCTCCAGGGGGACTGAGGCCAGAGGTTTCCACTACTCCTGCCCTAACGATCAGGTGAGCAGCCTCCCTGGGTTCCTGGGTCTGAGGCATCGCTCAGGAGGAAGGACCTTTACCACCTTTGCCAGGAAAGTCTTCTGATACCGAGGATGGGCTGCTCACCTGCTGGGAAGCTCTCTAAAAAATCCCAATGCCTGGCCTCCAGCCCCAGGAAAGCAGCTTAGAATCTCTTTGGGGGACACCTGGGGCGACTCCAAGGAGCAGCAAGGTTGACAACCTCAACCCAGTCTAAACACAGGGCAGCTTACCAATGAGGAAGTGAAAGCAAAGGGCCCTTGGCCAAGGTCACCCTGTGCAGTGGGCTGAATGGCACAAGGTCACCCTGTGCAGTGGGCTGAATGGCACAAGGTCACCCTGTGCAGTGGGCTGAATGGCACAAGGTCACCCTGTGCAGTGGGCTGAATGGCACAAGGTCACCCTGTGCAGTGGGCTGAATGACACAAGGTCATCCTGTGCAGTGGGCTGAATGGCAACCCCCGGTCCCCCCTGCAAAAGATACGTCCAAGTCCTAACCCCAGGTACCTGTGAATGTCAACTTATTTGGAAATAGGGTATTTTTGCAGATGTAATTTAGATGAGATCATCCTGGATTTAAAGTGAACCTAAATCCAGTGACTGGCATCCTTACAAGAGGAAGGAGAGGGAGATTTGAGGTGCATGGAGGGAAGCCCTGAGAAGCCATGGAGATTGGAGTGATCCATCGACAACGAGCCCGGGATGCAAGGAAGAGATCACCCCAGAGCCTGGGAGAGGCAGGGGACGGTTTCTCCCTCGCAGCCTCCAGAGGAAACCAGCACTGCCAGCCCCTTGATTTCAGACCTGCCGCCTCCGAGCTGCGAGAGAGTGCAGGTCTGTTGTTCAGCCTCCCAGCCTGTGGTTCTTTTTTGTACAGTACCCCTAGGACGTTGGTTAGGGGTGCAGCCTCGTCACTGTCGTGGGACCCCTCCATCGCCTCTTACCACCCACTTTTGCCCTCTGCCTATCTCCCCTCTTCTCCACCCCTGCGAGTCCCGCCCCAGTTCCAGCAGAGTTTATTTGGGGTGAACAACAAGAGACGCTCAGTGCACGTGGGGTGTGTGGGCTGACTTTTACACTAGGATGTGTGTCAATCTGAAATAACCTGGCCATTCCCTCGACGCCTCTGGGCTTGGGGGCATTTCTGACAGGTTGTGGAGCCCAAGGTGAATGTCCCCAAGGCTGTTGGTGAACTAATTCAGATCCCTGGTAGCTGCGACTGACAGTTCAGCCCCTCCCTGGTTTCTCTGCCAGCTGAGCCTCTGTAGGCCCCTCCCTTAGATCTAACGCATCTGTAATGCTTTCATCTCATTGAGAACCCTCCGCCTCTGGCAGGTTAGAGTAGTGCTCAGGGTTGGATGTATTATCTCACCACATCTGCTTCAGTTTACTCTGCAGAGACGGCTTGGTGTTGGCGCTGGTGCTGGATGGGCACAGCCCTAACTAACTTGCTTCTTTGCAAACTTTCCCCCACTTTCATTTGGAAACGTTCTCATATTCTCTGCTTCTTGTGACCTCAACAGTGGGCGATGTTGAGAACGTGTCATTTTTGTCCCAATGACTTTCTCCCTGTTGGACGATCCCAGGGCTTGGCACAGCGGTCTTAGCAGGGCGGAGAGGGAAAAGGCCAGGAGCCCAGGACGGGGTGCAGTCCAGGGTCCCAACCCAGATTCTCTGCCTGCCACGAGTTCATGTGGGGAAGGCCGATTCATCCTGAGGAAACCACAGCTCAAGTGCTCACCATGATGCTAATGACAGAGGCCGTCAGTCCCCACTGTCCCGCTGCTGGTCTTGCTGATTTTCTGATACAGAAATGACCTCAGATCCTCTTGGGTGGAGAGGAAAGCTCCCAAGATCAAAGTCAGGGCTGGCCACTGGGTGCCACTGTGTAGTATTTTGCCCTGGAGACAAGTGGAAGGAAATGAGGGTGCGAGAAGACGCTGCCTTGCCTGCCGCTGAGAGAGCCCAGAGGCCACATCGCCCCCACAGGGCAGTGTTCAAGACCCCGCTTCCTGCAGGGCAGGTGCTGGGGCTTGCTGGGGACATGTGTGGGATCTGAGCACAGAGACAGCCTCCAGCCTGTAACCCGTCGCCGCTTCCTCCTTCCAAAAAAAAAAAAAAAAAAAAAAACGCCTCGCAGAGGCAGGCCAAGCCCTGTGGGGTTTCAACTTCTGAAGCAGTTCAGGCGAAAGGCAGAAAACAGGAAGTGAGACTTGGGTGATGGGAGGAAGGTGTGGGCAAGTGGGAGGGATGCTGATACAGAAAATTCACATTTAAGAAGAACCCAACGTACAAGAAAGGAGAGAGAAGATACCAGCAGGAGCTCGCCGTGGATGTGCTGGGCTTTTCTTCGGCTGCCTGTCTGAGAGCCAGCCCCTCCCCTGCCCCACTCCATCCACACATATTCACCACCCTGCCTGCTGCAGGCCACCCCAGGGCCTCAGTGGGACCCGCTCATGGCCTCCAAAAGCCTTCAAGTCTCTTGTGGGCTAAATTGTGTTCCCCAGAAAGATACGTTGAAGTCCTACCCCTCTGAACTGGTGAATGTGATTGTATTTGGGAACCGGGTTTTTGCAGGTGTAGTTAAGTTGAGGTCAAACTGGAGTAGGGTGGACACTAAATCTAACATGTTGTTATAAAAAGAGAGACATTTGGATGCAGATGAATGGAGGAGGGAGTACCATGAGACAACAGAGGTGGAGGGGCAGCAAGGCAGCTGCAGCCAGGGCACACCAGGGACCACCAGCCCCTGCCCGCACCAGCACAGGCCAGAAGGGCTCTGCCCAGACACCTGGATCTAGACCTTCCAGCCTCCAGAGCTGTGAGGGAATCAGCATCGGTTGTTTAAGCTCTGAGTTGGCACTGCTTTGTTCCCAGCCCAAGCCGACTCACACAGAGTCTAATGGGGAAGAGGTTAAACAGGTTAAACATAATCCTCTCACCTCAGTCTCCCAAAGTGCTGGGATTACAGGTACGAACCACCATGTCCAACCCTCACTCCTTTTTTGCTTGTTTGGTAATTGGCTGGTTTTGTTTGTTTGTTTTTGTTTTGTTTTGTTTTGTTTTGTGAGACAGGGTCTCTCTGTCACCAAGGCTGGAGTGCATGACGGTATCTAGACTCACTGCAGCCTCCACCTCCTGGGCACCGATCCTCCCACCTCAGCCTCCTGAGTAGCTGGGACTACAGGTGTGCACCTGTAGGTTAAACATAATCCCATGCCCAATTATGCCTAGACAACAGGGTCCGTGGTACCAGCACTGAAGCCTGAAGGGAGAAGGGTCAGTTGGACCCTCCAGAGAGGCTGGGGCCGGGAGCTGGCCTCACCCAGGAACCCATGCAGAGGGCAGGGACCCCGGAGCACAGGACACAAGACGCATTTCTACCACCCCATCACTCCACCCTTCCAGCCACACGCCAGGCCCCGGCCTGCCCGGCACCGAGGACAATGTAGGTGCTGAGAGGTCTGCCTCTCTAGAAGTGGGCATCAAGGCAGGGCATCAGTGAAAGTGGCCCCGGTCACCATCAGTTCCCCCTGAGCAGGGTGCGACCCCTCACAGGGGTCTGGTGACCAAGGCCTCCAGATCACTTGGGGCAGAATCAGAAGAGGCCGATTCAATTTCAGCAGGAATTTAGGTCAGATAATGAGGACTGTTAAGCCCCAGCCTGTCTTGTCTGAGGCACTGTGATGAGAAATGCTGGCATTGGATGAATCTGCCAGGCAGGCAGCCCTCCCCTACCCACCCTGTCTGTCCCCAACGGGGCCTTCCAGCCTCCGTACCTGAGTGAGCAAGAGAGGCTCCTTCCCGAGTGGGCGGCGTCAGTGGAGGGTAGATAAGAATCTCAGCTCTGAGGCACAAGGACGCAGCGATTGAGGAACAGAGACATCAGGAGCTGCTGACCGCTGAGGAAGAGGAGGAGGAAGAGGGCTGCCGTGGCCTTTGGGTCCTTGCAGAGCCAGGTCTAAACCCAGATCCATTGACGTTTGTTTTCTAGGTGGCCTTTGGAAGACACTTGGCCTGGTATGGAATCGGCGAATGGAAGAATAGTACATGCCTAAAGATGGCAACTGAGCCAGCTTGCACAGGGACCCCAGGATGCAATCAGCGTTTTAGAGAGGCTGGCTTCCTTGCTTCCTGTTTAGGAAGAGCAAGTGCAAGAGTGACCCTGAAATCAACCTTCCCTGCTAGAAAGGGCTGCGTCATGTCCACCGCAGTCACTGTCCAATCTGCTGTCACTGTCCACGGTCCACTGTCCATGGAACCACTAGCCAGATGGACTCCTTGCCATTGGTGGTCTCTAGGGACAGGCAGGCAGTGAGGGCCTAGCCTAGAAGTGGCCCCCAGTGGACCCCGATGAGAGCCGGCTGGCACTGGAGGAGGTGTCCCCACAAATGGTCAGGGGAGGGGACACTCAGCCTGGGCCAGGTCAGGGCTTCCAAGGGTGTTCAGCAGTAGCCGGCCAGAGTTGAGGCAAGCAGGTGACAGCGTGGTGGGCAGGACAGTGTGGATCACAATGACATAGGGCCACAGACAGGGGATTGGGGCTGGGGACTAGGCAGCTGGCCTCAAGAAGCTCTTCCAGGGAGTGGCAGGGCTGACTCCAGACCCAGAAACTCCTGACACTAGGACAAAACATGGCAAGAGCCATCCCCAGAGGGGGTGAACCACTGAGCAGATGACCAGAACCAGAACGCAACAGAGGCAGAGCCAAGTGGCAGCAACTAAATCCAGGGTCCACGTCAGCCTGGGGTCAGAGGCCACGTTCAATCTGCACAATCGGGGCCCTGCCCAGGGGGACACTAGGGCCACAGATCAGCATCAACCCAAAAGGGGAGAACCAATATTAACCCAGTCAGTGCCAATCCAAATACTCATTCCAATCAGTGCCGTTTCCAACACTCATCCCACTCAGCACCAATTCAGATTCTCATTCCTCCCTGCGGCCCTTTGGTTCTCGGCCCACCGCCATCCCACTTCCCGACACCCAAAACAGCACTTCGCTGTTGCCTCTCTGAGGTCACTGGTCCCTTTATTCTGTGACAGTGTGAGTGAAGGTCTCCCCTGCCCTGATAGGTGAGGGCACCACAAAGGGAGGAGTCAGGGCCTGGTGCGGTGACTCACACCTGTAATCCCAGCACTTTAGGAGGCTGAGGCAGGAGGATCACTTCACACCAAGAAAGCTTGAGATCAGCCTGGACAACATAGTGAGACACCTGTCTCTACAAAACAATACAAAAGAAAAAAGTTGCCAGGCATGGTTGTGTGTGCCTGTAGACCCAGCTATGCGGGAGGCTGAGGCAGGAGGATCGCTTGAGCCCAGGAGGTCGAGGCTACAATAAGCCATGTTGAGGCCACTGCACTCCAGCCTGGGCAGCAGAACAAGGCCCTAACTCGAAAACAGAAACAAAACAAAAACAAAAGGAGGAATCAGGACCTAAGACTACTTCCTCCTGGGGCCCAGCCCATGTCTGGCATACAGTAGGTACTTAATAAGTGCTTGTTGAATGGCCTGGGGTCAGCCCACATACACATTAGGGGAGGACCAGGAAGAAGCAGGCAGAAGAGGGCTCCCCATAGCCACTCATCGCTCCCACCTCCCGGGCATGCATCTTATTTTAAGGACCTCTTCCATGGTCTCACAGACCGACAGCCATGCTTCCCAGAATAGCCGTGACCAGCAGGAAAACACTTCATTCCGACATTCAAGACTCAGACAGGTCGCACGTTCTTTCCCATGGAGATCACACACCAGGAAACTCACTTTTTCAGCAGCTCTCTTCATCTACCTCCTGCCAAGAGAATCCAGGAGTGAGAGGAAGTCACTCCCAGCTGAGAAACTGATGCCCTTGGTCTTGGTAATATATTTAAATGCCGTGTGATTATATAGTTACAATTCTTAGAAGGGCGGTGGTTCCCTCTAAAGCTGGCCATTTTACAAACCACTGGCCTAGAAAAAGACTCTCGATATTGAGCCGTAAAGATGAGAAGGGACTCAGAAGCTGAAGGCCCTTCATCCTCCCAGCTGCTCCGCCTTTCCAGGCCTGCAGAATGCTCAGGCGTGGGTCGTGAGAACCACGATGCAGGGCTGGCACGGCACGGGGGGCTTTTCACGGCAGGTCGGGAGACCCACTGGAAAATCCTGGCCAGGAATTCAAACACATAACCCAGACATAACATGCGCAGAAATCGCTGCCAGAAACCCAGCCCCGCGGCAGGACAATGCCTTCTTAGCATGCTGGCAGGCGAGGTGACCGTTTGGTTATAGGTCCTAGAAACTTGCAGTTTCCTTCCAGATGAGTAACTTCTTTTCCATTTTCCAAAGGTTAAGAGGTTTTTGTTAAGAAATACATTTGAAGTGACGTTAGGAAAAACAAACCCTTTCCGAAAACCCCAAAGAATGTGAAGAAAGTCCATCTGCATTCAGCACTGGAGTGGCTTTCCCGGGGAAGGGCGGGCGTGGGCCCTCGTGCTAGCATTTGCATAGTAAACGAGGGAATGTTTACCAAGCAGTGTTCAGTGGTTCGAGGCTTATATAAATAAAAGATAGACAGATGAGGAAGCCCAAGTGGAAAGACCAGCTTGGAACGTCTCACCGACTGACTGGTGGAGCCATGGGGAGCGTTTTTCCATCCCAGAAGGAAAAAGAGAGAGCATTTCCAGTGAGACTTCCAGGGAGCCTGCGGAACTCGTTAGGAAGGAGTGATCTATGCGGTGTCTGGGGAAACTGCCTCATGTAAGGGTTAGAGTGTTTGAAGGGAAAAAGATTAAGCTGTGAGGGGTGGGACACACCCTGAGAAGGAAGAGGTAACAAAGATATGTTCGAATAATGTCTCCCCAAAATTCATGTCCACCCAGAATCTTAGGATGGGACCTTATTTGGAAAGGGCCGTTGCAGATGTGAGGACAAAGATGAGATCATCCTGGCCTAGCATTGCCCCGAATCCAGGGAGAGCGTCCTTCTAAGCGACAGAAAAGGACTCCGAGGAGGCAGAGGTTGGAGAGATGTGGCTGTGAGCCAAGGCGCACCACGGTTTGCCGGTAACACTGGCAGCTGGAAGATGCAAGGAGGGCGTCTCCCCAACAGCTTCCAGGGGAGAAGCACTCTAAGAATGAGATCTGTTTGCTCACGAACGCTGATGCCTCTGAGATCTGTTTGCTCACGAACGCTGACAACTGTGAGATCTGTTTGCTCACGAACACTGATGCCTCTGAGATCTGTTTGCTCACGAACGCTGACAACTCTGGATGCTAGACTGGGTACAGATATTTAATGGGATTTGCCCTCAAGATCGCCCAAACTATTTTGAGAAAATCAGATGAGGACACTGTCGGGCTAGCTGGTGGTGAGGACAGAGGTTGGAGCCCAGGTGTCCTGAAACCCTGGCTTAACTTGTAAGTTGAAGTAGGTTCTTCTTGTTTGGCCTATCGTTCCCATGGTCTGTTATACAAAATGGAGGGACAGCACTTAATCAATCAGTTCCAGGAAAGAGGTAGATGACCCGGGGAGTGGGGGAGGAATAGGACCAGAGATACCCGGCAAAATTCGGTTTGGCCATCATAGCTTCACAGGTGTCAACCAGCCATGTGTCCTGCGTGACCTCCATGTCTACCTGTCAAGGCTGGGCTACAGGTGCACCCTCCAGGGCCTTCCAGAACCCAAACCCAGTGATGTAAGAGGCAAAATAATTTCAAATCTCCTTTCATCTATTTTTATAAAGTAGAAATAAAGTGGCCTTTTGGTCATCCAATCCATCCTCTTGGAAATACCCTTTCTTGGAAGAAAGAAACACAGGGAGGGAAATACCGAGAGTGATGGTTTCTCCTGGAGGTCGGGCCGTCTTCCTCCACTTCCGTTCTGTTCCTCACATTCGGCACCCCACATCCCCCACCCTTTAATCCTGGTCCAAGTCTGGGTCTTGGCCCTGCAGACGGCTCCCAGCCCCTGCGTCTTGGATTTCCAGCAGAGAATTTCTGTGACTTTGCCCTCCTACTGTATCTCCATCTATTGCTGAGAACCCTCCAAAATGAGACCTTCTGACCGCCTGCAGACCAAAACCCCAGTGACTCAGGAGAGGGGAGCAGGAGGCATGCCTCCCACCGCCGCATCTGGCCTGCTCAGCCCTGCATTCCTCGTGTATAGAAAGTCGGGGGACGGAGGCCCTGCTCAGCTTCCTGCTCCAGCACATTTCGGGGTTGTGCTTGTGGTATAATGAACACCCTCTTCCCAGAAGCAAACAGGGAGACACTGCAGATGGGCAGTGAAGTAGGCGCTAAGGTTTCACGCCACTGTTTCTTGGAGGGGGTCCTCCTTCCTCCTCCTCCCTGCTATTCCATGGAGTCTGGTTGCCAGGCTCACAATGCCCACCCACTCCACCATTCTTTCCACCCAGGGAGCCAGAACCACCCACATGTGCATGTGGAGCTGGGTCTGGGGCACAGCAAGGCTTGGTCCACCATCTGCAGCCTGTCATGCCTCCTGTCCACCCGAAGGCCACTCCTAATCCTCCCTCCACTCTGGCTAACACCAGCTAAAACGCAGGTCCTCCTCCCCCTGGATTCAGCTACACCACTGATTAACATCACACAGGCAGAGGAAAGTGTTTGGAGGTCTGTCATAGGGAAGGAATTCATGTTTATTTGGAAGAGCCAAAAATTAAACAAGGGAGTAAAGTAGTTCCTCCAAGGTGGGTTTTGCTCAGGACAGGAAGGAGTTTCTCGTGGCTAGAAGTGAGTGGCAACAGGTCCTCCGGCAGTGATGAGCTACCTGGCCTCAGGAGGATTCGAGTAGACCGAAGGCCATGGGAGGCTCCAGGAGCTGGAGCAACAGGCCGGGCTTGGATCATTGTGAACGCCTTGCTGGGGCGCAGGGGTACACTCTGCTACATGAAAGAAGTCCCTGAGGGGAGAAGTGAGTTTGTCCAAGGAGTGGGAGGGAAGCTTCAGGGACAGAGGACAGCAACAGTATACTCCAAACTTGGATCGCTCGAGAACATTCAAAGGCCACAGGCATCCTCTTACCGCCACTTCTGCTGTCAGGAAGAAGGTGCTGCACGGACCCAGAACCGGGTCTGAGAGAGAGGCTGGGCCTGATTGACATCACACACACCCACTCCTGCTGAAGAAGGGAGCCAAGGTAGGCTGAGACATTCCCAGACTCAGTGCCCACAGCTCCATCCATCTAGAAGACTTTGGGCCAAAGCCATAAAGAATGTGAGAGGGGACCATCCTGGCTAACACGGTGAAACCCTGTCTCTACTAAAAATACAAAAAAAAATTAGCCGGGCATGGTGGTGGGCGCCTCGCTACTCTGGAGGCTGAGGCGGGAGGATGGCGTGAACCCAGGAGGCGGAGCTTGCAGTGAGCCGAGATCGGGCCACTGCACTCCAGCCTGGGGGTCAGAGCGAGACTCCCGTCTCAAAATAAATAAATAAATAAATAGATAGATAAATAAATAAATAAATAATGTGAGAGGGGCCGGGGAGCAAGCCCAGGATGACTAAAAGTGCAGTGAGTTCCCTGTCTGAGCCTCCAAGGGTCTTCCGCCTGGGCGTTCTCTGCACCACAGGCAGGAGTGGCCATCTCTTGGAGGTTTTCTAAGGGCTGAGTGAGAGACAGAGGCAAGGAGTTTCCATACAAGCCTCCAACAGCTAAGGAAGCTGGAATAACTGCCTGTGGGGCTACAGGGTCCCAGGGGAGAAGCCCGGGATCTGAGTTCAAGGGGACTGAGACCTTTGCTTATCAACTCTGCAACCTCAGGCAATGATGCTTCCTGGGCCTCAGTTTATCTGTCTGTGGGGAATTGACACACTAGGTAAAGTGGGGTTGTTAGGAGGCACTGAGCATGTTAGTTCTTGTTCCTACATCCCCAGGGCAAGACTTCCTCCCAAGAGAGGTGATCCAATGACAAACTCATTCGTACCAAGATGTGAACAGCTGACCCCAATCCTTCCCTGAAAATGAGGGAAGAGGGCTGGACGCAGTAGCTCACACCTGTAATCCCAGCACTTTGGGTGACCAAGGCAGGTGGATTGCTTTAACTCAGGAGTATGAGACCAGCCTGGGCAACATGACGAAACCTCGTCTGTAGAAAAAAATACACACACACACACACACACACACACAAATAGCTGAGTGTGGTGGCGTGCACCTGAAGTCCCAGCTACTTGAGAAGCTGAGGTGGGCGGATCACCTGAGCCCAGGAGGTTGAGGCTGGAGTGAGCTATGATGGCACCACGGCACTCCAGCCTAGGTGACAGAGTGAGACCCTGTCTCCAACAAAACAAAACAAGGGAAGAGATGAGAAACCAAGTTACCAAATTCCTAGTGCCTGAGAGCACAGAAGTGCCAACAAGGGGCAGCCAGCAGTAGTAAAGATAAATTTTAGATTTTCCACACAGTTTTTGGAGAACTGACTCTGGGTTTACGGATTTGGATTTGGGTAAATTTTAACAGGCTTCAGATGGATGGAAACACAGCAGAAGATGATGTTGAATTTTTGGGAAGGTTGTCCATGCTGCGCTTGGGAATGGCTAACATTTTAAAAAGGTTTTAGTAGTGCTGCTGTGGGGCCACTGGAACGCACAAGCATTGCTGGTGGATATAAAGTGGTGCAACCATCTGGAAAAGGGCCTGGAAGTCTCTTATAAAACCAAAAATACACCTACCCCAGACCCAACCATTTCAATCCGATATTTACTCAAGATAAAGGAAAATTTATGTCCACAAAAATATTTGTTCACACCAGTTTTATGAACAATAGCCAAAACCCAGAAACAGCCCATTAAGAGGAGAATGTAAAAACAAATTATGATATCTTTTTAAAATGGAATACTACTCACTAACAAAAAGAAATGAATCCTCAGCACATCACAAATGACATGAATATTGCACAAAACACACTGAATGGAAGGAGCCAGATAGAACTGACTACATACGATATGACTTCATTTCTATAAAGTTCTAGAACAGGCAAAACAAATCTATGGTGAAGAAAAAATAAGAACAGTGCTTGCTTCTGAAGCGTGAAGGGGGTATTGCTTGGAAAGGGCATTAGAGAACCTTCTAGAGTTCTGGGGATGTTCTAAGCCTTGAAAGAAGCTTATGCACATGCCGGAACTCAATGAATGTTCACTTAGCATTTGCACATTACACTGTATCTAAATTTTACCTCAAAAAAAGGACTATAAACAAATACAAAGCTCTAATTAATGATATGCCAGATGAAATATTTAGGGAAACAAATGGAGGTCTGCAAGTTACTTTGAAATGTGTTAAACACAAGATGCCAAGAGTTGATGGATGAGAGATAAATGGGTGGGTAGATGCGTGACAAAGTACCGCAAATATTCACTGTAGAACCTAGAGTGTCTACTTTACAATTGTTTCCACTTTTCTGTGTGTTTGAAAATTTTCATAATACAATGTTTCAAATACAATTTTGCTCCTGGGAAGCACCTGTGTTCCCTGGTCAAGGGCAAGGAGCCCTTAGCAGGGAGAGCACTCTACATCTCACAGGGCTTCCTGTGTCCTCCCCACATGCTGCTTCATCACTCCCTGGGCACCTGTTAAGATCCAAGCCATGTGCTCGGTGCTTTTATATGCATGGCCTCATGAATCCTTAAAACAGCCCCCTGAATTGAGAGGGCCAGCTGTTAATGCACTCGTTTCTTGGTAGAAAATGAGGCTGTGAACGAAGATCATCTGATTCCTGCTCCCCACCCTGCCTCTACAAGGACCTGGGTGCTTTGTATAGAACTATGGACTCAGGGGGTGCCTGGGAACAGATTCCCCACTCACTGGAGTACTCCAGCACGCCCCCCCCCCACCTCACCGTAGCATGGCGACCTCTGAGCTGGTAAACTCTGGGACGTGACCTCTGGGGGCAGCTTCTGGAACAGCCTAGCTCTGCCCTTTACTGGCTGGATCACCTTGAGCAAGCTTCCTACACATTCTGCACCTCATCCTCCTCTCCTGCAAATAAGAACAAGTGTTCTAGAAACGTTTGTTTCTATCATCACCATCCAGGCACATTTAGAAAGGCAAGACCAGTCCAAAGCCCCACGTGGAAAAATCTAATGTGTGACCAAAGCCAGGTTCGGTTCTTTTTTTTTTTTTTTTTTTTTTTTTTTTTGAGCCGGAGTCTTGCTCTGTTGCCCAGGCTGGAGTGCAGAGGCGCGATAGGTTTAGTTCATTTTTAAGTATCTCCTATTTATCCATAAAGCATTCTGGATATTTTGCTGTTAGGTAAAATGTGTAAAGAACATTTAAAAGTTGGGGTTTTTCAAATACTTACAGCCAACTGATCTTCGACAAAGCAAACAAAATATAAAGTGGCGAAAGGACACCCTTTTCGACAAATGGTGCTGGGATAATTGGCTAGCCACATGTAGGAGAATGAAACTGGATCCTCATCTCTCCCCTTATGCAAAAACCAACTCAAGATGGATTAAAGACTTAAATCTAAGACCTGAAACTATGAAAACTCTAGAAGATAACATTGGAAATATCCTTCTAGACAATGGCTTAGGCGAGAATTTCATGACCAAGAACCCCAAAGCAAATGCAATAGGAAACAAAGATAAATAGGTGGGACCTAATTAAACTAAAGGGTTTTCACACGGCAAAAGGAACAGTCAGCAGAGTAAACAGATAACCCACAGAGTGGGAGAAAATCTTCACAATTGATAGATCTGACAAAGGACTAATATCCAGAATCTACAATAAACTTGAACAAATCAGTAAGAAAAAACAAACAATCCCATCAAAAAGTGGGCTAAGGACATGAATACACAGTCTCAAAAGAAGACACACAAATGGCCAACAAGCATATGAAAAAGTGCTCAGCATCACTAATGATCAGGGAAATGCAAATCAAAACCACAATGCGATACCACCTCACTCCTGCGAGAATGGCCATAACCAAAAAATCAAAAAACAGTAGATGTTGGCGTGGATGTGGTCATCAGGGAACACTTCTACACTGCTGGTGGGAATGTAAACTAGTACAGCCATCATGGAAAACAGTGTGGAGATCCCTTAAAGAACTAAAAGTAGAACTATCATTTGATCCAGCAATCCCACTACTGAGTATCTACCCAGAGGAAAAGAAGTCATTATACAAAAAAGATACTTGCACATGCATGTTTATAGCAGCACAAGTCACAATTGCAAAATCGTGGAACCAACCCAAATGCCCATCAATCAATGAGTAGATAAAGAAACTGTGAGATAGATAGATATAGATAGATACAGATATAGATATAATGAAATACTACATGGCCAAAAAAGAAATGAATTAACAGCATTTGCAGTGACCTAGCCTGGATGAGATTGGAGACTATTATTCTATGTACTGTAACTCACGAATGGAAAACCCAACATCGTACATTCTCACTGATATGTGGGAGCTAACCTATGAGGATGCAGAGGCATAACAATGATACAATGGTCTTTGGGGACTTGGGGGGAAGAGTGGGAGGGGGCGAGGGATAAAAGATTACAAATATGGGGCAGTGTATACTGCACGGGTGATGGGTGCACCAAAATCTTACAAAGCACCGCTAAATAACTTACTCGTGTAACCAAATACCATCTGCCCCCTAATAACATATGGAAAAAAATTGTTTTAAGTTGAGGTTTTTAACATAAAAGTCAGCCTGGAAATGTATCTTAATTTTGCGTGTGTCCTCAGCCTGCTGGGAAGCTCACCCGCTGGAAGCAGAGCCTGGAAGTCAGGTCAGGATGCTACAGTCTAAGTCCCACAGCTGGCTCGGGATCTAAGAGTAGGGCCAAGAGCAATCACATCATTGCCTCTCACTCCCCTTATCTGCATCACACAAGCCGTCAGAGAGACAAAAGTGCCCCACAAAAGGGCTTTGAGGTTGAGGGTGACCAACATTGCATCAGGACAAAGCATGATTATTTGGTTATAGAAAGACAGGCTGATCAAGTCAAAATCTAGCAACTTGCAGCTTTCATTTAGCTGGTAAGTTTTCATTCCTTTGGGGTTAGAGCAAATTTTGTAACTAAATTTGTGATCAAACAGCATGGCCAGAAATCTGCTTTTTAACCCAAGAGCAGCATCTGAAACCAGAGTCAAGACTGGAGAACCAGGGGCTGCCTTCTGAGTCATACAGACTCGGAGGAGGGTATGGCTTCGCCTCATACCCTGCAAACCTGAAAAGAGGCCACTGCGCCCACCTGCTCCCCGGAGGTCAGGCACGTGTGGAGATCCACCCAGCGGATAGGTTTTTGGATTTTGCTGATTGATTGGGAAGGATTTGTGGATTCCAAGCCTTTCAATAAGAGCAACTTTGATGTTGCTGGTTCCAGTTTTGCACTTTCTTTACTGAAGAAAATGAAAATAATCCTTCCCTCAGTATCGTCATGATCATGAGGCCAAATGTAGCATGGATTTGAGAAAAGATACAAAACTGGAAAAAAAGTGGTTGCAAAGGGCATTATATTTGAATAAGGATGATGGGTTCATGGGTAGGATGTAGCAATGTCAGTGATGTAAGAGAATGAATATCCTTGGCAATACACACCAAAGCACTTGGGGGAAGAAACCTGATGTCCGCAATCTCTTTAAATAGTTCTTGCCCTAAAATCTATGTGTGTGTGTACATATATACAAACACACATATACATACATATATTTACATACACACATATGTATATGCACATATAAACACACACATATACACACATATGTACATGCACATACATATGCATATACACACATATATTTACATATATACACATACACACATATATTTGCATACACACCTATGTATATGCACATATATACACACACATATATATGAAAAGATACATACATGGACAGAGATGATACTATATATAAGAAAAGATACAGAGATTATACTAGAGGGAGAGGATATTAAGCAAATGAGACAAAATGCTCACAATTAATGAATTTGTTGAAGTGTAAAACATTTCTTTGTACTATTCTTACAACTTTTTTCTAAAGCTAAAATTATATATCACAATGGCTAATGTGTGAATCATTATGGAAACACACTGCCTAATCTCAGTAGAGGTGGCCAGACCAGCAACATCAGTGTCACCTAGGAGCTTGCAAGACTCCTGTGCCCTGCCCCAGACTTACTGAATCAGAATCTGCAGCTCTACAAGATCTACAGGTGATTCTTGGGCCTATTCATGTTTGAGGAAAAATTGGTGTAGGATACGCCTTTTATGAGGAAAAAAAAAGAAAGAAGCCTTTTTTTTTGTTTTTGTTTTTTTGAGACAGAGTCTTGCTCTGTCGCCTAGGCTGGAGTGCAGTTGTGTGATCATAGCTCATTGCAGCCTCAACCTCCTGGTTGGGCTTAAACAGGTGGGAGGATCAAGTGATCTTCCCGTCTCAGCCTCCCAAGGAACTGGGCTACAGACGTAAGCCACCACACCTGGCTAATTTATTTTTATTTTTGTAGAGATAGGGGTTCTGCCTCGTTGCCCAGGCTGATCTCGAACTCCTGGGCTCCAGCAATCCTCCTGCCTCAGTCTCCCAAAATACTAGGATTACAGGAAAGAGTCACTGCGCCCAGCCAGGAGACGAACTTTTTAATCAAGGTTGTTAAGCCCAGGAAGCAATAGGGGAAGTTCGGACACAGATTCCCAATACAGATTCCTACTACCGTCCACTCCATCTGTCCCTGACCCGTGACAAGCAGCTAATATCCCTGTCGTAGAAGAGGTCGGTTAGATGCCCCCGTCAAGTGGTCAGAGCAACCTGCTCATTGTTACTGGGAAAGAAACATTCAAATGTTTTCCTGAAGCCTCACAGGAAGCAGACCAGCCCCTATCTACCTGTGTGTTGGCATAGCTCCTGTTCTCCGAACATCTGCCCCTTATCAGCTCCCCAGCCCCATCTACCTGTGCATTGGCATAGCTCCTGTTCCCCGAATCTCCGCCCCTTAACAGCCCCCCAGCCCCTGTCTACCTGTGCGTTGGCATAGCTCCTGTTCCCCAAACCTCCACCCCTTAACAGCCCAGCACCTTGGAGGCTAAAAAGCATCGTGCGGGAGCTGGGCACGTGCATCAGCCAGCCTGGTGGCGGGGCTGCCGGGAAGGCATCCACTACATGGTCATAAACCTGCCCTTGGCAGCAGCTAGGCAGTGACCTCACACGTGGTCTCCACTTTGGCCTTGTGGTAATGACCTAAATAAAGCTGGAGTGAAGCATTTCCTCCCGAGAGTCTACAAGACAGGCACATTACTCAGAAAATAAAGTGCAGTGGTAATGACTTCAGAATCTTAAAATAAATCCCATTCAGCCAAAATAAATTTCCCCAAGGCCTAATATTCTAGCTTGGTGTTGGGCACCACTTACCCTCTAAATTCTCAGATGCGCAATGGGTATCTTTCCTATAGGTAAGAAATGGTGAGACTCTCTCCCTCAAAGCAGAAAGCCCCTGCGGCACAGTCCCCCCGGAGTCAGCCCAATGATGTCATTCAATTACCCGACAGACATGGAAACCGATGGCTCCCCAACTGTTTGGACTAGAGATGCTTAAGCCCAATTGTGGCTTCCCGGAATCCTTCCTCCCTCAGCGCAGTCTCTGGGAAACCAAATATTTTTTTCTCACTGAGACAGGTTTTGAATAAATACTGCCACTAAAGATTCCATGGTACTTCAAATAAACATGGGATAGTCAGTTGCCAATGTCTAAATCCTGCCTTATTGTTTTAAAAACATTTTTTTTTTTTTTGAGACAGAGTCTTACTCTGCAATGGCGCCGTCTCGGCTCACTGCAACCTCTGCCTCCCGGGTTCAAGCGATTCTCCTGCCTCAGCCTCCCGAGTAGCTGGGACTACAGGTGTGTGCCACCACACCTAGCTATTTTTTGTATTTTTAGTACAGACAGCGTTTCATTATGTTGGCCAGGCTGGTCTCGAACTCCTGACCTCGTGACCCACCCTCCTCAGCCTCCCAAAGTGCTGGGATTACAGGCCTGAGCCACCACGCCTGGCCAAAACAAATTTTAAAGACTATGATTCTCCCACCTTCTGCTTGGCTTGAGTCTGTTGAAATGTCCCATCTTTTGCCTTTGTATTTAGAGACACAGAGAAAAAGGACAAGAGTAGTGGATGCTGCTCCTCGCCCTGCAACAATGCTGCCGCTGGGGAAGCAGGTGTTTCTTCCTGAGCAAGTCATCTTGTCTTGGGCATAGGAAGCCAGGTGGGCACTGAGCAGAGGTTTTGAATCACTACCTTAGATCGCTGTACTTAGCTTTAGGGGAATGATCAGTGGAAAACTCATAAGGTGCTGCTCTCAAACTTGCTGGGCAGCCGGTCTCCATGTGGTTTAAGCATAGGTGGGCATGGAGATTGCAGTTGTATAAAAGTAAAAGGATTCCCATAGTGACCTAAAGTCATCTGCCAGGTCCAGATCCTTTAAGAAACAAGGGCTATGGTTTGTATATTTGTCCCCTCCAAACTCATGTTGAAATTAGGTCTCCTAGGCCGGGTATGGTGGCTCAAGCCTATAACCCCAGCACTTTGGGGGGCCAAGGTGAGTGAATTGCTTGAGCCCAGGAGTTCGACTGGGCTACATAGCAAGACCCCCCCCTCTACAAAAAAATACAGAAATTAGCCAGGCATGATGGAGCACACCTGTAGTTCCAGCTGTCAGGGAGGCTGAGGTGGGAGGATCACCTGAGCCTGGGAGGTTGAGGCTGCAGTGAAAAAAGAAATTTGAGGGAAAAAAAACGTGGTCTCAGTGTTGGAGGTGGAGCTTAATGGGAAGCGTTAGGATAAGGAGGGGAGATTCCTCGTAAATGGACTAATGCCACTCCCTGAGGGTGAGCAGTTCTCACTCTATTAGTTCCCAAGACCAGCCTGACAAACATGGTGAAATGCCATCTCTACTAAAAATACAAAAAATTAGCTGGGCGTGGTGGCAGGCACTTGTAATCCCAGCTACTCAGGAGGCTGAGGCATGAGAATCACTAGAACTCAGGAGGCTGAGGTTGCAGTGAGCCGAGATCACACTGCTGTACTCCAGCCTAGCTGACAGAGTGAGACTCTGCCTCAAAAATAAAGTAAAATAAAATAGTCCAGGGTTTGTGACCAAGAAGATCCTCTTAAACTTAGAAAGAGAAAAATAAGAAAATTATACAAATTTAATTATCAACTTTTGAAATCAATTTCTCTCTTCTCCCTTCAACCAAACGCATGCTGAGGCTGCCAGGCTAAAGATATAAACAGCTACGTCGAATCCATGTGATGATGGAAGTTGGGCGTCCAGCTTCTATAGGATTACCTCCAATGCTGGAGACCACCAGCTCCCAAAGAAACCCATTCCAGGCGCTCAAAGCCACAGCCAACAGGAGGCAGGCATGAGGCTGCAGGGAGGTGCCCTGAGGCTGGAATGAAGAGCCCAGAAGACACTAAGCTGGGGCAGGCTGGGTGATGAGGAGCGTGGAATGGGATACATGAGGTGGGCTGGCAGCCTCAGGCCAAGAAGAGTGAGACACGTGGGCTATCTTCAAGCCTCTAAAGAGATACCAGCAAAGGCCCAAGGTTTCATGTGGCTCTCGGTCGCTCGTCTGACAAGTGATGCCCTTGGCTCTTGGGGACTGGATGGGAACTCACAGATGGAGCTGCTGCAGCCAGGCGGCCCAAGGGGCCACCTTCCTGTGCACCCACAATTGTCCAGAGAAGAGCCATTGTCACCAAATCCAGCCAGAGCCCAGCCATGAGGCTCGGAAGGTCCCATGGGCCCCGGCACTATCCTTTACTAGCTGGTGGGCCACACTTAGCTTCTCTGAGCCCCAGCTTCCTCCTGGGTGAGATGAGGCTAAAGAAAACCTCGCTCACAAGCTATCGTCAGGATCAAACGAGACCATGGATGTGAGATACTTTGTAAAATGGAGCGTGCTTTTAGTTGCTGTTGTCACTGTAATGTCACTGGAGACACTATTCATGGTATTAAAGTAGATCCCGTGCTGATCGCCCATTGCTGGGAGGTTGGAATTCCCTGTACCTCGTCCCTCAGTGTTGGTGGGCGCTCTGTGGCTCGCACATTGCCCTCTCCACCCTTCGGGCAGAGACCACCGACCCTTGTGCATCACAATATTCAGTGTGTGATTATCACAGCCCTCCTGTTCTGACTTCTTAAACCAAGCAAGTTCCAAGCACTGAGGCGAGGGATCTCTGGGAGAATCAGGGGATGGGACAACCGTTCCATAACAAAAGGGTGAAAAGATGCTCCAAAATATGGGCTTCTGCCACATCCTCAGGCAGCACAGATGAGCATCAAGGGGCCAACAGAGACTAATCTGCCATCCACCAGAGCCAGCCCAACAAGTATGGACCAGTGAGTAACTTACAGGTGAAATACAATGAATTACGTCATATTGGACAACTTGGCTTGATTCTGCTTTTGGTGGTAATTACATCGCAGACCTGGAGCCTTAGAAGGAAGGGTGACCGTGAGCAGAACCTCCGCTTGGCCTTGGCTCTGGGTAGGGCCACAGCAAAGCATCTGCCTTCTTGATTCACCCCTGCTATCAATTTAAAAACCTGCAGCAACCACAGGCTCAAGAGCACAGGGTGCTTTAGACACCTGCTTTCTGACATCCACAGTATTTCTGTTTATTTCGGATCTCACCCTGCAGGGGAGACGAGCGGGATGGAATGGAGCGAAGAGGTGCGTGTAGGGGGGTGGACGTGGGGATTGGAACTGACCTCAGATGCAGGCACAGCTGAAGGTGCCTCCACGGTGTAATTTAAAACATGTTAGGAAGGTCACCCCGCCTCCAAATCCATGCCTGCGGGATTGCTCCCCTCCTCCTCCTCATACCTAACCTGGGTGAGACAGCAGTGTGCAGCCACGTGTTGTTTTTACAGGGCAAATTAATTGAGACACAAGTTTTTAAATGTCAGAAAAATCTAGCTCCAAATAAGTAAATTGGAATCTTTATGACTCAATAAAACGTTTCACTGAGCACTATTCCTAAGATATTTTCTCATTTTAAAAAATTATGCAGCCGATGGAGTGGCTCACGCCTGTAATCCCAACACTTTGGGAAGCCAGAGCAAGTGGATCACTTGAGCTCAGGAGTTCAAGACCAGCCTGGGCAACATGGCAAAATCTCGTCTATACAAAAAAATTAGCCGGGTATGGCGGCATGTGCCTGTAGCCCCAGCTACTTGGGAGGCTGAGAAGGGAGGATTGCTTGGGCCTGGGAGGTCGAGGTTGCAGTGAGCTAAGACTGCACCACTGCACTCCAGCTTGGGTGACAGAGCAAGACCCTGTCTCAAAATAATAATAATAATGACGCACCATTACCAACTTTTCCATTAAACTGACAGAGCTGATCATAGTATATATGAAGAACTTTCACGAGTGTCTTTGCTTCACTTCCCTCCCTTGAAAACTCTAAGACAAAGATTTGGGGGCAAGCAGTTGATTTTGGGGGTGATCCCAGGAAGCACAGTGAAGGCAGGAGGGCAAGTACCCTAGAGAGAGGGTCCCTGCTGGAGGGAACTTTGGTTCATCCCACTGGGACTGCATTGAGGTCTGAGCAGAACATGCCCCAGAACTGCCCCATGGAGGGAGAAGGGAGCTGGGACATTTATCCAACGACTCTCATCCTCCACAGCTGGGGGTCACTCCTGGGACCTTACCCTCCTGTCCTTTGTCCTTCAGCCTGCCCTGTGAACAGGGCCAGAGAGAGAACGTCTTTAGGAAAGACGTTCCAGAAGGATGAATGACAGTTGGTTTCATCTCCTGCACATGGCAAAGCTTCCATCTGAGTGTGGCTCTGAAGAATGCTGGTGCCACAGAACAGTCGCATCAGGGCCACAGAACAGTCACGTCAGGGCCACAGAACAGTCACATCAGGGCCACAGAAGAGTCACATCAGAGCCACAGAAGAGTCACATCAGAGCCACAGAACAGTCACATCAAAGCTGCAGAACAGTCACATCAGAGCCGCAGAACAGTCACATCAGAACCGCAGAACAGTCGCTTCAGCATCAGAGCACAGTCATCAGAGCCACAGTAGCATCAGGGTTACAGAACAGTCGCATCAGAGCCACAGAACAGTCACATCAGAGCTGCAGAACAGTCACATCAGAGCCACAGAACAGTAGCTTCAGGGTTACAGAACAGTCGCATCAGAGCCACAGAACAGTCACATCAGAGCTGCAGAACAGTCACATCAGAGCCACAGAACAGTCGCATCAGAGCCGCAGAACAGTCACATCAGAGCCGCAGAACAGTCGCATCAGAGCCACAGAACAGTAGCTTCAGGGTTACAGAACAGTCGCATCAGAGCCATAGAACAGTAGCTTCAGGGTTACAGAACAGTCGCATCAGAGCCACAGAACAGTCACATCAGAGCCGCAGAACAGTCACATCAGAGCCGCAGAACAGTCGCATCAGAGCCACAGAACAGTAGCTTCAGGGTTACAGAACAGTCGCATCAGAGCCACAGAACAGTCACATCAGAGCCACAGAACAGTCACATCAGAGCCACAGAACAGTCACATCAGAGCCGCAGAACAGTAGCTTCAGGGTTACAGAACAGTCGCATCAGAGCCACAGAACAGTCACATCAGAGCCGCAGAACAGTCGCATCAGAGCCACAGAACAGTCACATCAGAGCCGCAGAACAGTCGCATCAGAGCCATAGAACAGTAGCTTCAGGATTACAGAACAGTTGCATCAGGACTGCAGAACAGTCACATCAGGGCCACAGCACAGTCACATCAGGGCTGCAGAACAGTCACATCAGGGCCACAGAACAGTCACATCAGGGCCACAGAAGAGTCTCATCAGAGCAGCAGAGCAGTCACATCAGAGCCGCAGAAGAGTCACATCAGGGCTGCGGAACAGTCACATCAGGGCCACAGAACAGTTGCATGGGGTTCTCTGAGGCGCCCCCCTTCTCTCTGCTGCACTCCCTGCTTCCCCACCATCACTCACCCCAGGAGAAGTGGGAATAGGAGCTCACAGCCCCTTGCCCCCACAAATCACTTCTCTGCCTGCCCCTCTCCTTCAAGGGACCCCAAGGTCCCCCAGTTGTTCATGCTGGAGACCAGAGGTCCCTGGGGCCTGCCCTGCGCCTTGTCCTGCACTTTCAATCTGCCTCTGGCCCTGGGGCACCCAGGACCTTCTGACCATTCTCCATTCTTTCTCCGTGCAGCCTCCCTGCTCTCCTGGCCATCGCTCTTGCCCAACCTGCTACCTTCCTTCCCTCCAGAGAGAAGGGAGTGACCACTCACTGGCGTCCACTCCCCATTTGAGTCCACACTGCTTCATGCGCCAGCCCGGGGCCTGGCATCGTGGTGCTCCACGAGCAGTTCCCAGACAGATAAGTGAACGAGCAGTCGGACGTCCTTTTGAACATATCTGGAATGCCGCGTCCTGCCCTGTGGTAAGCAAATGTACATACACGTCTGCACACACACAGATGCAGTCCTTTCCCTGCTGCTCAAATGTCCACTCTCAGCCTAAACATCACACTCATGGATGGCCTCACTGGTCCTGAAATCATATGGGCCCCGCTGCACTGCCCTGAACTTTCTTATCACACCCCTCATCACAATGGAATTAGATGTTTGTATAGTTCTGTATTTGGTAGTCTCCATGACACTGTAAACTCCTAGAGGGCCGGAATAACCACAGAATCCCTAGCCCCTGCTACCAAGCAAGGACTCAACCACGCATCTAGTGATGACCAAGAATGAGTCAAAAGGAATTTGAAGAGATGACTGCAGCTGGTCCTCTGAGCATGGAGGGCTCCCTCCAGCATCATTAGGGTCGGAGTTTCAAAGGAGTAGAGAGCTCAAAGCTACCATCAAGTGGAAAACAGAAACTTGGAAGCAAAAGGGACAGAAGCCCACTGGGCATGGCAGAAGGGGCTCAAGGTCACCAGACACAGGGAGCTTGGCCCCTGCTCTGTCACTCGAGACCAAGGAGGGAGTCTTTGTTAAGACATCAGCTCAGAACATAGACGGCAAAATACGGGAGGCAGAGAGCCTCAGTGAGGAAGCACCGCCTCCTCTTCCAGCTGCTGAGCAGACTGCAGGCAAACTGAGCCCCAGGGAGGGAGGAGCCCAGAGCCCCAGGGAACAGTGGGGCAGGCTGAAATCCAGCAACGAGGCCCCAGGGCTGAAGCCCAGCAATGAGGCCCCAGGACTGAAACCCAGCAATGAGGCCCCAGGGCTGCTGGGGAAGTTTCAAGGGCCAGGCCAACCTCCAGGGCCTGGAGTCACAAAGACTCCTGTGAGGCATCCAGAGACAACTTGCAGAGATAAGCAGGGCCACCTAACGGTGAGGGGGGGGGCGGGCAAAGTGTTCACCCTCCTCCCCAGCAGACTCTGAAATGGCGGCAAAAAGAAAATGTGGGCATCCAGCGTCTCAGGATGGGGAGAGGCAGGTATGTTCATGACAGGTGAGGAGAGAGGCTGGAGCTCCATCAGAACTAGCGGCCAGGCCACCCCCAGCAGCTGCCCTGCAGCCTGCCCAGGGCACCCAGCCCAAGCTCCAGCCTGGTCAAGGTTGGGCAAAATGACCCCCCCAACACACAAGAATTGGGAAACTCCCTGGATAAGTTTCAACCAGAGAGTCAGAGAAGAACTGTGGAAAACAGACCTGGGCCTGTTGATACTGGGTGAAGGACAGTGTCCTCCAGAACTAGTGACTTTTGGGATCTTACAGCTTCCTTTCTTGTGAAACCTTGCCTGTTTCCCTGCCTTTGCCAAGCGGAAAACCCATGTGTCAGTTTCCCGTCAATGCTGTAACAAAGCACACAAGCTCAAGGGCTTGGAGGACACATGCTTATTACCTGCCACAGACTGAGAGCATGTCCCACCCAAATTCACATGTTGAAATCTTAACCCCCAAGGTGCTGGTATTAGGAGGTGGAGCCTTTGGGAAGTGATTAGTTCATAGGGATGAGGCTCTCGTGAATGGCATTAATGCCCTTATAAAAGGTACCCTAGAACGACACCTTTCACCCCTTCCACCATGTGGGGACACAGTGAGAAGATGCCAGCTATAAACCGGAAGCGGCCCTCGCCAGACATTAAATCTGCCAGTGCCTTGATCTCGGACTTCCCAGCCTCCAGAACTGTGACAAATACACATCTGTTGTTTATAAACTGCCCAGTTTATGGTGTTTTGTCACAGCAGCCCAGGCAGAATAGCACGTTACACTGCAGGTCCCGATGTCAAAAGTCTAAAATCAAGGTGTCAGCAGCTTCGTATTCCTTTTGGAGTTTCAGGGGAGAATCCATTTCCTGCCTTTTCAGCTCCTGGATGCTGCCTGCATCCCCTGGCTTGTGGCCCCTCCTCCATCTTCAAGGCCAGAGGGCAGCCTCTTCAAACTTCTCTCCAGCTCTGATCTCTACTTCCTTCATTGACCCTCCTGCCCTCCCTCTTTCCCTGCATGGACCCTTGCGATGACATTTGGGGCCTACCTGGATATCCAGGAAAATCTCTCCAGCTCAAGATCCTTCACTTAGTCACCTCTCCCAAGTGCCTTTGCCTTGTAGGGTCACATATCTGGGGATTAGCATGCAGATATCTTGGGGGGCCATTATTCAGTCTACCACAGAATGAACAGTGGTTCGTGTGCTTGTCTTCACGGAGTGTAGAAGGCCATAAGGGACTTGAATGCAGCTCCAGGATTGTGGGGCTGAGGGCAGGGGCCGGGGACCCAAGGAAGGGAGAGCTGCAGGCCAGTGGGAAGGAAAAGAACAGCAAGCTAGGAGCTGGGTGGAATTGAAAACGACCCCATCATTCAGCCGGCAGGCAGCCAGAGTTCACCAGCTTGGATATAGGCAGGATTCAGGCAATATGCTCTGGAAGGCCATCTCTACCTGCAGGGTCACCGTCATCTTCCTAACGCCATGACAAACGGAATGACTTCTCATTTATCCTAAGTGCATCTGATAGGCTTTCGGGCCTGTTTCCATTCTCTAAGACCCAGAGTACATGGCTCCAAATGGAAAGAACAAGATTCATGCAAAGAATGAAAGTGATGGATGGAGTTTAACATCAGCTTAGGAAGACAAAGCTGGCTGTCAAGCCACGTTCCTAACCAACCTCGATGCTGAAAGGTGGAGTCTGTTTATATTCCTGCCACGTGTTTGTTCAATTGCACAATGGTCACTGCCAGCACAGCTCAGACCTTTGATCAGTTCCCAGGGACTCGGGCCTCTTTTTTCTCCCCTTCTGTTGGGAAGAGCCATCGCAACAGGGCATTTGTGGTGACTCTTCCAGAGATTAAGTGACAACTGATGGGAGGGGCCGTGGCAGCATGTCTTCCGGGGAATGGGAGAGCTCCCAGGTGGGCCCTGGGGACTGTGACCCTCCCTGCTACCTCCAGAGCCGTCCTCCCAACCCTGCCACTTTTGTTTGTTTCTTGATTCTTTCTGTTGTAACAGCTTTATTGGGCTATACCGCACATGCTATTCAATTCACCCATTTAAAGTGTAAAATTCACTTTTCAGCATGGAGTTGTGTGACCATCCCTGCCGTCCATTTTAGAACATTTTCATCACCCCCAAAAAGAAGCCCCTTTAGCTGTTACTTCTTCAATCCTCCCAATCTCCTTGTCACCCTCAGCCCTAAGCAACCACTCGTCTGCTTTCTGTCTCTATGAATTTGCATATTCTGGACATGTCATATAAATTAAGCCATACAATTTTGGGTCTTTTGTATCTGTTTCTTTTACTTAACCCAATATTTTCTTTTCTTTTTGAATTTATTTTTTTAAATTTTACTTTAAGTTCCAGGATACATGTGCAGAGCATGCACGTTTGTTATATAGGTATACATGTGCCATGGTGGTTTGCTGCACCCATCAACCCATCATCTAGGTTTCAAGCCCCGCATGCATTAGGTATTAGTCCTAATGCTCTCCCTCCCCTTGCCCTCACCCTCCAACAGGCCCCAGTGTGTGATGTTCCCCTCCTTGTGTCCACATGTTCTCATTGTTCAACTCCCACTTATGAGTGAGAATATGTGGTGTTTGGTTTTCTGTTCCTGTGTTAATTTGCTGAGAAAGATGGCTTCCACCTTCATCCATGTCCCTGCAAAGGACATGAACTCATTCTTTTTTATGGCTACATAGTATTCCACAGTGTGTATGTGCCACATTTTCTTTGTTCAGTCTATCATTAATGAGCATGTGAGTTGGTTCCAAGTCTTTGCTATTGTAAATAGTGCTGCAATAAATATGCGTGCATGTGTCTTTATAGTAGAATGATTTACAATCCTTTGGGTATATAACCAGTAATGGGATTGCTGGGTCAAATGACATTTCTGGTTCTAGATCCTTGAGGAATTGTCACACTGTCTTCCATAACAGTTGAACTAATTTACACTCCCACCAACAGTTTAAAAGGGTTCCTATTTCTCCAGACCCTCTCCAGCATCTGTTGTTTCCTGACTTTTTAATGATCGCCATTCTAACTGGCACGAGATGGTATCTCATTGTGGCTTCAATTTGCATTTCTCTAATGACCAGTGATGATGAGCTGTTTTTCATATGTTTGTTTGCCACATAAATGTCTTCTTTTAAGAAGTGTCTGTTCATATCCTTTGCCCACTTTTTGATGGGAGTATTTGTTTTTTTCTTGTAAATTTGTTAAGTTCCTTGTAGATTCTGGATATTTGACTTTGTCAGATGGGTAGCTTGCAAAAATTTTCTTCCATTCTGTAGGTTGCCTGTTCACTCTGATGATAGTTTCTTTTGCTGTTAGCACACTTTTTCCAAGGTTCACCCTTGCTGTAGCATGTACCTGTACTCCATTCCTTTTCATGGCTGAATACTATTCCACTGTATGGATGTCCTGCATTTTGCCTACCCGTGCAGCTGTTGTTGGACTTTTGGGCTGTTTCTACCTCTTCACTACTGTGTTGCAGCCCTGGTTTCTTGACTTCTGGTTCATCAAAAAAGAATTGTGTTTGTTTGCAGTGGAGACAGTGCCTTTGTCTGACCTGGCACCAGCTGAAAGGTGCTGACATGGGTACCTTCTCTGCCTTCCTAGAGAGGAGCTGCAGGGGCACCACAGTTCCTGATGAGGCACCCCAGCGCTCTTATCTCTTGGAGCCTGGGGCTAGCGCCTTGCTTCAAGTACCTTCTAAGGACATGCACGAGAGTGGGGGAAGCTGCACCCAGGTCCTGCCCCTGACTGTGCTGTTCATCAGTTCAAATCCTGGAGAGGGTGTCTAGCAGCCCTGGTGGGGATAAAGGCAGCCACCCTGGGTCTCCACAGCCCCATGACTATGTGATATGGTTTGGCTCTGTGTCCCCACCCAAATCTCATCCTGTAGCTCCCATAACTCCCGTGTGTTGTGGGAGCAGCCTGTTGGGAGACGATTAAATCATGGGGGCGGGTCTTTCCTGTGCTGTTCTCCTGACAGTAAATGAGTCTCACAAGATGTGATGGTTTTATTTTATTTTATTTTATTTTATTTAGACAGAACCTCACTCTGTTGCCCAGGCTGGAATGAAGTGGCGCTATCTCGGCTCACTCCAACCTCTGCCTCCCAGGTCCAAGTGATTCTTGTGCCTCAGCCTCCCCAGTAGTTGGGATTATAAGCATGTGCCAACATGCCCAGATAATTTTTGGTATTTTTTAGTAGAGATGGGGTTTCACCATATTGCCCAGGCTGGTCTTGAACTCCTGAGTTCAGGCAATCCACCCACCTCAGCCTCCCAAAGTGCTAGGATTACAGGTGTGAGCCACTGCCCCTAGCCGTGATAGTTTTAAAAATGGGAGTTTCTCTGCACAAGCTCTCTCTTTGCTGCCACCAACCATGTAAGACGTGACTTGCTCCTCCTTGCCTTCTGCCATGATTGTGAGGCCTCCTCAGCCACGTGGAACTGTCAGTCTAACGAAACCCCTTTCTTTTGTAAATTGCTCAGCCTCGGGTATGTCTTTATCAGCAATGTGAAAATGAACTAATACACTGTGTTTCACTTAAACCAAGATGGTAAGGCCCTCCTGTCACCATACCATGGAATCTGGCAATTCGTGAATGCTAGTGTCTATACATCCAAGAGTCAGTTTTCATAACCCCTCATCAAAACATCATGTTTTCACGTTGCTGGGCACGATGTCCACACCCAAACACTGTCATTAGAAAATTATTGGACCAAAACCTTTCGCCACAGGGTGATGTAAAATTCTCACTCGTGCTTTCTTCACTTAGACCAAATCCCTCGGAGATTAATTGATTACTTCTTCTGCTCTCTCGCCGGGAAATGAGCGGGAATTCTGCCAAGTAACTGTGCAACATCAGGCCCAAGGGAAAGAAGGAAACAGCGACCAGCGGAAGGGGGAAGCAACTCGCTGTGCGTAAATGACAGACTATGATGTATGATGCCTGCACGTGCACACGCGTCACACATACATGCACACACCAGCACACGCAGCATTGGCTTGTCTGCCTGGGCCGTCAAAGACCCCCTGGGGTTAGGAGGACAAGAAGGAACCATGGGCAGGGTACTCAGTGAACTGACCCAGCCAAGCAAGCGGGGATTTCATGGCCACACAGACCAAATCGCTCAGAAAACCATGGTCGGATTAGCCCGAGGTTTAGAACCAGCAGAAGAAAAGTTCTGCTGATTAGAGAACACTCTGGGAGGAAATAGTGACAAAACAGAGGGTTATTATTATAATTAACCCACAACTTCACCTGGACAGAGCATAGAGTGGGGGAAGGCCCTAAAGAAAGCAGAAAGGCCAAGTTGAGGAAATGTGAAATGTCAGTGGAAGGGGAAATAAAGCAGAGAAGGAAAAACCCACAGGCACCTGCTGGTCTCCAATACGAGCAAACCAGTGCATGGGGAAAGGCAGTGACCTCCCCCAACAGGCGAACAGCTCCCAAAGGAACTGGACAGAGAAAATAGTGAAAATCTCTTTTTTTATTTTTATTTTATTTTATTTTATTTTATTTTAAGATGGAGTCTCGCTCTGTTGCCCAGGCTGGAGTGTGGTGGCGCAATCTCGGCTCACTGTAACCTCCACCTCCTGGGTTTAAGCAACTCTCCTGCCTCAGCCTCTTGAGTAACTGCCATTACAGGCACCTGCCACCATGCCCAGCTAATTTTTGTATTTTTGGTAAAGACAGGGTTTCGCCATGTTGGTCAGGTTGGTCTCAAACTCCTGACCTCAGGTGATCCGCCTGCCTCAGCCTCCCAAAGTACTGGGATTACAGGCGCAAGGCACCGCACCCGGCCGAAAATCTCTTGAAGGAGAAAACATGCTTCAGGAGCTAGGAAAGTCCATCAGAAGATCAGCAGATAAAGGAGGAGGCCAGCCCAGGGAGCACCCAGATCTGAGTGTTCTCAGAACACTGTTCAAGTGGAAGAGACTTGGAGCAGCATGGATCCAGTACTGTGCAAGGCCCCCACTGCTCTCGCCTCCACCTTCACAGTGAGCCTGCAAGGGGCTGCTTTCATCCCTGGGTACACAGGAGGGCCCTACAGCTCAGAGCTAGGATGTGCCCAAGGCTGCTAATCAGTGAAGACCCATCCTTGCCCAGGTCTCTAACTGTAGCCCAGGTCACAGCAATCTGAGTTGCGGAGGCTGAAGCTCACTTGCCATCGGCAAGGCTGGGCCCCTCGAAAGGTCAGGCTTCCTGAGCTGACAGCAGGGCCTTGCTCCAGCACCCACCTGGCCCTGGCTGTGCCCTGTGTCCACATCTGGCAATAACCCTCAGCCCCGGCACATGCTGGGATGGCAGGGAGCACCCACACCCTCCCCAGGAGACAGGACCCAAGTGGCCTGGGGTGCAGCCTGGCACCGGACTTTTGGAAAGCTCCCAGGGGAAGCCTGATCAAAAGCCAAGATGAGACAGAACTTGGGCCAGAGGGGGCCTTCTGCAGGGCAGAGGGGCTTCTGAGCTTCATCCTTGTTCAAGAGAATGCTCAGTGGATCAATAATAACCTGGGCATATAATTTAAAAAATTTTTTAAACTCTGCAACCTGGCCAGGCACGGCGGCTCACGTGTGTAATCCCAGCACTTTCGGAGGCCAAGATGGGCAGATCACCTGAAGTTAGGAGTTCGAGACTAGCCTGGCCAACATGGTGAAACCCCGTCTCTACTAAAAATACAAAAATTAGCCAGGCGTGGTGGCACATGCCTGTAATCCCAGCTAGTCGGGAGACTGAGGCAGGAGAATCGCTTGAACCTGGGAGGTGGAGGTTGCAATGAGCCGAGATTGCACCACTGCATTCTAGCCTGGGCAACAAGAGGGAAAACTCCATTTCAAAAAAACAAAAAAAAAACAAAAAACCTCTGCAAACAGTGACATCTCATGATTCATGGAACTCTAGCTTTCAACATGAGCTTTCAAAGGCCAAGTCTTGAGCAATATAGGTAAAAACACAGGAGCAGAGAAGAGGCTGCAATGAGGTGGACTTGCACCTGCTTCCCTCAAAGGCAGGCTCCTCTGTCTGAGCCCCTCTGAGGACGGGGCGGCACCTCCCACGTGGGTCAGCACTCGAGAGAGTTGTGGGGTCCAGCTTGCTATTGGCTGCCTATGAAGGGAAATTCCGGGATGGCTGGAGATGGAGTCAGCCTTCCCCTGCAGTGTTGAGCCTCAGCCAGTGCAGGGACCCCCACAGGCAAGACTGAGACCAAGGACTGCCTCCTGGGACCACCTCTTAAACTCCTGCCCTTGGGGCATGGACCAGAGCAGCCTCTGGAAGTGACTGGATTGGCCCTGCCTCTGGGTCCTCACAACATCTGCAAGGAGGGAAGGAGAGCCCAGTTGCGCCTGGTCAGGTTGCTATTTTGAAATAGGCCACCTGGTTCAACCACAAACGCCTTCAATCAGCCAACAACGCTATTTCCAGAGCGCTAGCTGGCTCCTCGCTGGGCTCTGCCCTTGTTTGTGCCCACGGATCCCATTTGTAACTGGGCCAGGTGCCCCATTGTTTCCTGCAGTGAGTCTCTGCACTGTGGCTGCCAGGAACCACACGGCTGCCTCTCCAGGGTGTCTTTGGGGTCTCTTCCACGAACCCGGTCCCCAACCCCGGGCTTGGACCTGCCTGGGGGAAGGGCAGTCCATGCTGAGGGCCTGGATCCTGGACCACCGGGTCTGGGCTCACCCAGGTCTCACCCTCCCTTCACCCCACGTATTTTTCCAATCTGCAAAGCTCCAAAGTCACTCCTTTTACAGAGAAAACACATGGAAATGCTAACATGGATTAAGATCAAGCTAAAGCCAAGAAAAGAAAACACAAGTGAAAAGAAAGGAAAAAGCTACGCATTGCCTTTGCCAGCTGCAGCCCTCTTAGCTGTTTCTAATGGTATGCGGCTGTCTGGGTTTTCAAAGCACTTTCTTCAAGTGGCAAGTGTGGGGCTGCAGCATTGCTGATAGAGGCATGCGTTTGGCTTCCTCCTCCATCATGGACCAAGAGAAAGCAGAGTCGTCAATCTGGGAACAAGAAGGACACCCCATGTATCTGAGTGCACCAGATTCATGTAACCCAGAGGTTCTCACACCCCTTCGGGCCAGAAAAGAGGGAGGCGCTTCTAGTCACCAAATGTATACTCGGGTACTTTTTAAAAACTCTCTGGACTAAGATGCCTTCATTCATCTTGAAACACGGACAATGTTAGGACTATGCTTAGCTGGACGTAGCAAAGCTCTTACTGTGGTGGCTTAAACACAGAAAGTTTTCATTGTCATACATAAAACAAGTGTGAAAGCAGGTGTTCCAAGGAAAATATGGAAGCCACCAGACTCCCAGGCTGCTTCTGGTTTTGTGTTCTACCACATGTGGCTTCTCTCCTCAGAGGCAACTCATGGAACAATATGGCTGCTAGAGCACCAGCTATGGCATACATATTCCAGGCAACAGAAAGAAAGAAGCAGAGGGATCCAAGAGAAGTGTCCCCTCCCCTTGACAAAGACTTCCCAGAATCCCCACAGCACGTTTCCATGGACATCTTTTTGGCAGAACATCTTATGAGGGCCAAAAGGAACAAGAGGCTGGGAAAGGTGGTCTTTTAGCTGGGCACATTAAACACATAAAACGGAGTTCTGTTGCTAAGAAGGAAGGGGAGGTGGAGGGTGGATGTGGGGGTGGGAACCAGCGATCTCTGCCACAGAGATTTATCCTGTTCAAAAGAAAGTCCTTATAGGCAATCATTATCAAAGTTATCTTCCTTTATTAACAAAGTTAACATGTGAAGAGAGGCAGAGTTGTAGTTGGTGATGACAGCATTGTTTCCTAGGTCTATGAGAGTGTTGCTAAAAACAACGGCAGTTTCTGCACCCATGGCCCCATGTGTGGACCAATCAGTAGTGACCAGCCATTTGTTTAGCACTTCCCGAGTGCATGCAGTCTCCTACGTTGACCCTGGGCTTGGAGCCTACAGCATTTGTAAGACTTCTAATTGGAAGTCAAATGCCACTTCTGACTGCCTTGTCCCTTGTATCAATTTACAAAGGCTTCCATAACAAGATACCACAGACTGGGTGGCTTAAAATGACGGACATTTCTTTTCTTTTTTTTTTTTTTTTTTTGAGACGGAGTCTTGCTCTGTAGCCCGGGCTGGAGTGCAGTGGCCGGATCTCAGCTCACTGCAAGCTCCGCCTCCCGGGTTTACGCCATTCTCCTGCCTCAGCCTCCGGAGTAGCTGGGACTACAGGCGCCCGCCACCTCGCCCGGCTAGTTTTTTTTTTTTTTTGTATTTTTAGTAGAGACGGGGTTTCACGGTGTTAGCCAGGATGGTCTCGATCTCCTGACCTCGTGATCCGCCCGTCTCGGCCTCCCAAAGTGCTGGGATTACAGGCTTGAGCCACCGCGCCCGGCCCGGACATTTATTTTCTAGCAGTTCTGGGGGCTGGAAGTCCGAGATCAATGCATCGGCAGGGCTGGTTCCCCGGGAGGCCTCTCTCCTTGGCTTGCAGATGGTGTCTTCTCCATGTCCTTACGTGGCCGTCCCTCTGCGAGTATCTGTGTCCTCATCTCCTCTTTCGATAAGGACACAGTCAGATTGAATTAGTGCCCACACTAGTGACTGATTTATTCACTTATTTAAAGATTCTACCTCCAAATAGAGTCACATTGGGAGGTATTGGGAGTTAGGGCTTTAACATATGAGTTTGGGGTGGATGCAATTCAGCCCTTAATGCCCCTCAAGGCCTGACTGCTGCCACAAGCTCTATTTAAGACAGAGCTGAACAGAGCTATGCTTCAATATTTCTGCAAACTGTTTCTTCAACTAGTCTTCATTTCACCGGAGCAGGAAACATTACCTTCTGCTTCAAATGATTGGTTCCCAGAAGTTGTCATAAACTGAGCTTATAATAATCTTAGGACTACCTGTCTGGGATCAAAGGGTCTGAGTTCTGATCCTGATGCTGCCCCAGCCTTGGTGAGCTGAGCTCTGCATCTGAAAAGTGAGCAAATTGAACTAGAAGACCTCCGGGTTCCTTTCCATCTCCAAAGTCCTCTGACTTTTTTGGAGCCACAAGGAGAGTTTGCCTTAGAGGAACTGACTTGCTTATCAGCCTTCTAGGGCGTGGTGGTGTCCTTCTTATTCAAAAGTCCCTCACTCACTGTGCTCGATCGAAGGCCACAGTCACAGTCAAGCTGTGCCTCAAAGGTGACCACGTTCCACTCCCAGGTTTTTGGTGATTTTGGAAAAACAAATGGACTTATTTTAGGGACTGTCATTTTCTGAGATCCATGCAAGAGGTCCCATTTAGGACCACCTGTCTGGAAATAAGTTCAGGCAGCACCTTGAATTCCAGCTTCTTCTCAAGGCAAGGCAAGTTGGTTCCACGGCAGTTTGGACAGCTGTTGTTTGTTCTCGTTATGCAAAGCCAGCCCAGATGAGGCCCCTCCAAATCTACAGAAACAGGCGTGCAGCTGACCCAGGCAGCCTGGATTGGAAGGGCAGCAACACAGAATCAGGCAATCTCTGTCTGCATTGTAAATACTGAGGAGGAAACAGATGGAAGTCATATTCGAGGGCAGAGGAGAACACGGTACCAGCTCACAACCTCTGGGACAGGTGGCACGAGGAACAGCATAGTGAAGAGCTCCTGAGCTGAAGAAGGGCCACAGAGGAAAAACCAAGGGCACGGCGGGGTCCCGCTAACTCCCGGAAACTTGCAACCCAGGCTCCTTACCCCAGCTCACCTTCCCAGAGAGGCCCCGCCTTCACCTCTCTTTGAGTGTTTCAACTCTGCACAGAGGACTTTCCCAAGACTGGGGACAGGCAGAGGGCCCTCTCCAGCCTCCCTATGCTGGGGGCAAAGAGCCCTGGGGTCAAAGGGTCTGAGTTCTGATCCTGATACTGCCCCGGCCTCGGTGAACTGAACTCTGCATCTGAAAAGTGAGCAAATTGGACTAGAAGACCTGGTTCCTTTCCATCTCCCAAGTCCTCTAACTTTTCTGGGGAGCTACAAGGAACGCAGAGTTTGTGTTAGAAGAACTGACTTGCTCATCAGCCTCATAGGGCGTGGCAGTGCCCTTCTTATTCAGAAGGCCCTCACCCACTGTGCTCGATCCAAGGCCACAGTCACAGCCAAGATGCAAGGGCTCTAGGCCCCCTGTCACCCAGAGGCAACCCAACGCTTCTGCATGCCCCAGCCACCTGCAGGGTGTATGGGCTGTAATGGGGCACTGGCGGAGTGGGCCTTTCCTTCCCTCTTCATAAAATGAATACGAATTTATACATACTTAAAAAAATCCTCCTTTCTCTATCTCAGTTTGGAAGAAACTAAGAAATATGTGTGTCCTACGCTTTCTGGTTGATTAAAGAACAGCTTGACCTGGAAAATGGAAATTTTAAGCTGCTTACAGGGCCTGGAAAGAAACGAGGGAGCCAATTTGAGCGCAGAATAAAAATACCATCTGGACTTTGGTGACAGTGAGTAACGCTGCTGGCTTTTCTGAGCTCAGACAATTATTATATGAAAAAAGAGTTTCTAAATGCCTGCATGTTAAAATGGTAAAAGATGTTTAATGCGGAATAGAGATGAAAGTGACCCCAGCACCCCTGCGTGACACACACTTGGGTACAGGGCACCCACCATGTCTGAAAGCACGGGAGGAACAGATGGTGTCATCAAGGGCATCTCCAGTCTGTGTAGGCGCAGAGCAAAACCAGCCATGCACCAGGTCTGGGGTCTCCCCACACGGCCAGCTCACCAAGGAGGCGGAGGACAGGAGGAGCGCAGGGGAGAAAGTCCCATGTCCCATACGCTTTGTCTTGGACTTTGTGAACTCTTAGCTCAAGACTCTGCAGCACTGGGAAGGGCCCCTTCGTCCATGTGGGCTGCTTCAGTGAAGTACCAGAGGCCGGGTGATTACAAACAGCACCTGGTTCAGATTCCAATATATGTGTGACACACCCCACACACACCACACACAACACACGCAACACCACACCACACACACACGCACACACCACACATCACACACACAAAACCACACACAAGCCACACATATACACACCCCACACAACACACTCCACACAACACACACACCCTACATACACCACACACACACAAAACCACGCACATGCCACACACACACCCCACACAACACACACACCCTACACACATCACACACACACCCCCCACACCCCACACCCACACACACACCACACCACACACACATGCACCACACATACACATGAAAGCACCACACACCACACACACACGCCCCACATACCACACACACCCCCCCACACACCCCCCCACACATACCCCATACACACCCCACATCACACATACACACCCTACACACCCATCGTACAACACACACACACCCTGCACACACACCACACATGCACCACACCACACATACACATGCACACACACCACACACACCCTACACACACACCACACACACCCCCCACACCACACACCCACCATACACACACCACATACACACACCACACATACATACCTATACACATATACACACACCACCCCCCACACACACCATATACACACACCCCACACACACACCCTACACCACCCACACTCACATCCCACACACATAGCCACACACATACACACACCCCACACACCCTATACTACTCACACCCTACACCCCACACACATATACACATTACACCCCACACACATACACATGTATACACATACACACCACACAGCCCTCCACACAGCCCTCCACACACACCCACACCCACACATACACACACACTGTTTTGTAAATATTAATTTTTTTCTAATTTGGCCTGAGGTCTCTCTTGAGAGTGGCTGTAAATTCTAGCCCTGACCAGGAGCGAGTGGGGCTGAGACACACAAGGCGGTGCTGCAAAGTTCATGAGCTCAGAAGCAGCTGGTCTCCCAGGGCCGCAAGAGGAGAGGGCAGCCCACCTCGCAGGGCTGACAGGAGTGGGGAGCCACTGGGGACATGCACACTCAACCACCGGGCAGGGGGAAAGACAGGGAGACCCAGGGGCCAACGCCTTTATGGGGACCAAGGAGTTAGTCAGGAAGGTTTCCCACGGGAGTTCTAATCCATGGGTCTGGAGCAAGCAGGCCAGAGCTCCGTGGGGTCCCACTGTGACTGAACGGTCACTGGGGCATAGGTCTGCAGAGTCCATGTGAAGTGTGGGGTCTGAAGGCGAGTCGCGCAGGTTGTGTCCAACTGTCCCATGGGGAGGGGTCACCAGGAGGCAGTAGTGCAAGGATGTCTGGACCGGCCACCTTGAGAACCTGGGAGGAAGAGGACTGGAAACTCTGTCGGGGTGAAAGTCCAGCTTACATTCAAAACGGATCTGGCACAACATAAAATTATTCACTACACACCCACATACACACACACACAGAAAGACACACACATTCTTGATGTCCTAACTGCTTCCTCAAATTCTTGAAACAACCCTAATCAGGCTGTCACCTCCACCACTCCGCCAAAACAAATCTCAAAGTCACCCAGGACAGCCTGTGATAAGTGCAGCACTCACTTCTCAGTCTGCCTCTTTCTGAACTCTGCCGCATGGAACACCATGATCGCTCCCACCTCCTAAGACACCTTTGTTTACCGGCCACGCCAGGCTTCCAGGATGTCTTTGTGGGGATTAGGAAAAGCCTCTGCTCTGGGCAAATGCAGCTCCATGAGCACCTAAGCCATGAGGAGAGCAAGAGCGGCCCCTTCACCTGGAGCCTTTATGCAGTGCACAGACTGCTCAACAGTACAGGGCAGTTCTGCAGGGTTACAGGCCAAGGAGGGTCATCCAATGATGAGAGGCTAGAGACACAGAACAAGGAACCAGAGCCAACCTCAGAAGAGGCAGGCAGCAACATGACATGGCTCCTGGAGGAAATAATTGGAAGGAGAAGGAGAGGAGCACCTCTTCCAACAAGTGAGAAGCTTTCTACCAGTGTCTCATTGCCAAGAATCGGCCCCGGTGCTTATGTGAGAGCATATTCTGATGCTGAAGACATACACACTGAAGTAGGCAGGGGTCAGGGTCCTGATGTACGCAACTGACTCTGAAATGATCCTGCTCTGTGTATATGGGGTGCCAAGAGAGACAGGGATAGCAAGGGCTAAGGCAGCGGGCACAGTCGGACGGCAGGTGGGCTGGGGTGAAGAGGGTGGGTTCTCTGTACTCGTCCTGTGCTTGCAACTTTTGCTGGCAGTTTGAGATAATTTCCACCTAAGATGCTCTCTCTAAAAACAAAAAAGCTCAGCCTGGATGGCACCAGGGTAACACCCTGCAGAGCCACCCTCATGGACCTCCAGAGGGACTGTGGCCCAGGCACCCTCCAGAGGGACAATGGCCTGGGCACCCTCCAGAGGACAGTGACCTGGGCACCCTCCAGAGGGACAGTGGCCCGGCCATCCTGTTCTCCCAATGCCCAGGGCTTTTCCTGCTGCAACAGCAGAACAGTTTCACTGGAGGCCCAGGCACTCTCTGAGGAGCTCCCATCTCAGACTCCACCACAGCTTGTGCCCCATGGGGTGGGACACATGGAGTGGGGGTGCTATGAGGGACAGGACCCAGAATGCCCCCTCAGGAGGAAGCCATGTGCAAGCAACAAGACGCAAATTGGAGAGGGGAAGCCAGTATGCTGCAGTATTCATGCCTGGGAAAGGGGCTCTCGGCATCTGTCCCCAACACAGGATACTCTGGCAAAAGCTGGTTTGGAGGCCATGATTGAGGCCTGGTGGCTGACCTGAGCCCCCCACTTCCTTCCAGACCCCAACTCAGCTTGTTCAAGAGCATCTGCAGGGAAGGGGAGATGAGTAAGGCCCAGTACAGCATCTTCTGACCTGACTAAGGTGACAGCCTGGCTCTGCCTCCCAAGGAAATATCTAGAAGGTAGCAAGAGATGGTTCTGGGCCCAGGCAATGTGAGTTCCCTGCCAGAATCAGGCTCAAGGCTCCTGCGCTGACCATCAGGGCCGGGTAGCCTGCCCTCTGGCAAACTATGCCTGGGACCCACCAAAGTGACCATTCTTCCCATGGTGACCAGGCCTGGGGCAGAAACAGGGAGACCGTGGCACAAGACAAAGACCAAGGGGAAGACTCAGGAGGCCGAGGGCCTGCCGCCCACCCAGCCCTGCACAACCACAATCACCTCGCCTTTTCCCTGTTCTGAGGTCTCCGTGTTCAACATGAGTTCTCTAATGGATATAGTGTTCAAACCAACATTTTATTGCAGGGCATATAAATATCATGATCAAAGTTTTGACTTTTCACTTCAAAAATACCGAACTAGGGACTGATTTCACATTTCTGTTTGTAGAAATATTCCAAAGAAAACAAGTCTCTGAAAGCAATGCTTGCCAAAAATATTGTTTCTTAATACCCTTGTTTATAGAAAAATGAAGCATCTGGACCAAAGGCTCAGCAAAGAGCAGAGGGCTGATGCTTGCATGAAGGAAGCTGCCACAGAGTCCCGGCAAGCTTTGCAGAGGGGCTGATGCTTGCATGAAGGAAGCTGCCACAGAGTCATGGCAAGTTTTATTCCTTCTTATTTCTAAAGAGATGTTGTGGGTTATGCCCAAAACTGAAAACCCAGAAACAAAGATTCGGGGGGGATGGCTCTGAGCTTGTTATCTCTGAACTTCTCTGGGGAGCACGGTAAGATTGCAGAGGGCTGCAGGGCCATGTGAGTTGAGCTTTCAAACTTTTTGGAGGTTTTGCATTCTATTTTTGTCTCTAAGACAGATTTATTGAGGTACATTATGCATGTACGGTTTAATCCATCCTTTTCAGGTGTACACACCATAGGTGTTGACAAATGTAGCCAGTCATGTGACCACCACCACAATCAAGATATAGATCATTCCCATCACCCCCTAAGCTCCCCTTCCCCTGGCCATCAATCACCTCCCCCCATCCTCAGCAACCTTAATTTATGTCCCTATAGTTTTGCCTTTTCCAGAAAGGTGTACAAATACAGTTGTACCAAATGTAGATTTCAGCATCTGGCTTCTTTCACTTCGCATAATGCGTTTGAGATCATCCATGTTCTTGTATCAGCAATTGTTTGTGGCTGAGCAGTACTCAGTTGTTTATGGCTGAGTAGCATTCTATTGGCTGGATATCACACTGTTATCCAAGCACCAGTGGAGGGCCCTTTGGGTTGCTTCCAATGTGGGTGATAAAGCTGCTGTTTTCTTTTCTCTTGGGTAATCACCTGGGAGTGAAAGTGTTGGGTCATGGCAAGTTTCCTGTGCAGTAGGTTTAACTGTGGCCCAAAGTGGCTGTATCATTTCACATTCTCACCAACAATGTATGTGAGTTCCGGTTGCTCTCCATTTTTGCTGACATTTGATCTTGTATTTCTAATGTAGCCATTCTAATCGTGGTATCTCATTATCATTTGAATTTGTGTTTCCCTAATGACCATCGGTGCTGAGTGCCTTTTCATATTCTTCTGTGCTGTTTGATCTCTTCTTTGGTGACGTATCTGTCGAGCCCAACCCTTAAACGCATTCTCATACCCGGTGCTGATGAGTGGTGGGGGCGGGGCCTATGTGGGAGGCATCCCAACGTGTCTGTTACTGCGGCTTTCCTTCCTGTGCCCTCTAATGATGCCCTGGAGGACACCGTTTGACCACAGCCATCCTACAAAGGCCTCTCGGGGTGAAAGCTCCTAGCACTCTGTGCTAATCAGCTGTGAGGTTCATAAATGCCCCTCTCATTGAGGTTATGGGGAGGACGTAGTCCAGTGACTGTCATGATGTATCCATGCATGCTTTTCTGAGCGTGGTGACCGCACAGCCAGCACATTTAGAATCATGCAGAACCTATGGCCTACCTGATGCTGGGCCCAGAGAGGTGACCAGATTTGACGGATCTTAACACAGTTCTTATGGCTGTGAAGGCAACAGGGACCTTGTCAGCAAGTCCACTCATGGCAGTGGATGGGAAGAGCAGGGCTGGACCCCACGTGGAGGGCAGCAGCCTTGGAGCCTCCCACCAGGGCCCTTCCGTGACAGCTGCACGCGGTACTGCTCCGGGGCTCCTGTCCACAGGCGCCCTATGCTGCCCTCTGCCAGGTTCTTGGTCTTTTCCTGCACACTTTGTGCAGCCTCCTAACGTGAGCTCAGCACGACCCCAGCTCCTCCCCACCTCCTTGCACCCTGGCTGCTGCTGCCCACAGTCAGATGGGCCAGACCAGTGCTTCCCAGCTGGGGCCGGCTTCCCCTCCTCCCCGATGCCTGGAGATATCTCGGGTTGTTGTGACTAGAAGCAGATGATACTAGCTAGCATCTTGTAGGTCAAGGCCAAGGATGCTGCTCAACACCCTACAGTGCACGGGACTGCCCCTCCCACCCACAACCAGGGCATATCCATCCCTGGTGTTGATAGGGTGTGAAGAGTGCTGAGGTTGGAACCCTTGCCCTAGGCACTTCCTGACTGACGTCCTCCATGGGGGGGCCCAGCTTTCCTCAGGGCACACATGGCACTAAGCCCGTGGGGGTGGGGGTGGACAGGGAGCCGCAGAACCAAGTGTCACCCACAGCAGGGACTTAGGGGCGAGCAGGAGGAGCGGGGACATTGGCTGTGTGACGAACATATCCAGGGCACCAATTTGTCATTAATCCTTGTGGCACTTTAGGTTATGAACTGTGGTTTTATTATTACTTCCATTTTATTTTTATCTTCAGCAAGGAAAAAAATAATAAGGAAACAGGCAAAGATCAAAGAAGAAGGCATGAGTAATAGCTACACCCCACAGTGATCTGGACGTCGGCAGGGCTGAGGACATGAGACTGTCTGCTGCAGATGCCACCCTTCTGCAGCTGCCACGTCATAGCAGGCCAGCCCTGTGTGGTCCCCACCTCCTGAAAAAATCTATCTGCTATTTTTTCAACAGGAAAGTTTATGGATTCTCTTTCTCACATCATTAATCTTAACTTAGAGGCTTACAAAAACTTAACTTGTTTAAAAAGTAAAAGCAAATTAAAAAGTAGATTAAGCATAAGGTAATGGTTAATTTTATGTATCAACCCGGCTAAGCCACAGTACCCAGATATTTGGTCAAACATTGTTCTAGATGTTTTTGTGAAGGTACTTTTTGTAAATGAGATTAACGTTTAAATCAGTAGACTTTGAGTAAAGCTGATTTGCATCCATAGTGTGGGTGAGCCTCATCCAGTCAGCCAAAGGTCTTCTAGAGAAAGACTGAGGTCCCCTGAACAGGAAGGAACTCTCCCGCCCACGGCCTTCCTACTCAAACTGCAGCTCTTTCCTGGGTGTCCAGCATGCCCGCCCATCCTACAGACTGTGGACATGCCAGGCTGCACAACTGCATGAGCTGATTCCTTAGCATAAGTCTTCCTCCCTCCTTCTTTCTCTGTGTGCATGCACACACACACACACACACACACACACACACACGTTGCTTCTGTTTCTCTAGAGAACCCCGACAAACATGCCATGTTTATTATTTTTAGATTTTTCAGTGGCTGACACTCCATTATCCACATGACATTGGCTCTTTTTCCTTTCACAGTATGTTTTAATTTCACGGAGATCTGGGTCAGCCTGTGGGCGTGGGTAGCTTGTGAACCACCATCAGTGGGTATGTTCCAAAGAGACTCAGTGTTGAGAACGGCTGTCCTGTCCACCTAGAGTGCAATCTAAGGCCATGGAGAGAGGGTCGGTCAGGCCCAGTCACAAACAAAACACCCATAAGATCTCAAGTCAGTATCACCTCCCTCCTGGGAAGAAGGCTCCGCACAGGCAGGACCCAGGGAGGAGGCCTGGGGAAGCCACCCTGGCCTGGAGAGGAGAATGGGAGACAGAGGAAAAGGGAGCTCGGTGAGGCTTCGAGTCACAGCCACAACCCGACAAAGTGAGGCGCAAAGTCGTTCGGGACACAGAGGAGAGCAGCACCCCCAGCATGGTGCCACCTAGGGAGTCCAGGAAGACGATGGTGGCATTGGGCCATGTCCTCACACTACATTTTATCTTTCATAGATCGTGGAAGACAAAAGGCGGCAATACGTGTTTACTAAATGAACAAATGAATGGAAGAAGCCCATAGAGTCAAAACAGAAGAAGTTTTTGTGCATACACGTTCAGCCCTAACTCCTTCACTCTTCCAGCCGTTAAGAAAATGTCACCCAGTAGTAGCCGACACTCAGCACCTGTTCCAACACATTCTTCAGAGGCCGCCCAAGGTTTACAGTGAAGTCCATTCTCTAAAATGTGGTAGTGAAAGTTCTTGAAAATGCCTCCCCGACCATTTTTAGTTATTTTTGTGAGAAGTAGTGTTGTGAGTTGAATTGCATTCTGCCAAAAAGATATGATACTCAACCCCAGTGCCTAAGAATGTCACCATTTTTGGAAATAGGGATCTTGCAGATGTAATTAGGTGACGATGAGGTCATGCTGGAGTAAGGTGGGTCCTGAATCCAATGACTGAGGACCTTATACGAGGAGAGATACAGAGAAACACAAGAAGAAGACCACGCAAAGTCAGGCAGTGATTGGAGCACGGCTGGTGCCAGCCAAGGAGCGCTGAGCCTTGCCAGCATGCCAGCAAACTGGGAGAGGCAAGGAGGGACCCTACCCTGGTGCCTTCAGAGGCCGCGTGGCCCTGTAAAATCCTGCACCTGGATTTCTGGTCTCCAGATTGTGAAAGAATGCATTCTGATGTTTAAGCTTGTGGTAATTAATTATATCGTGGTAATTAATTACATCGGCCACAGGAAACTAACAGAGACCCCAAACAAAAGGAGTGGAACAAGGGGTTGAATCATCACTCCAGTTGAGAACAAGTCTGTGCCTTAAAGAACAGGTACTAATACTGAACCCATTGGGAAGCTCCAATTCTTAAACACGGCACCTTTCACAACACCCAGTGCTCTTGCGGTGCTTACATCATGCTGGGCAGCCGGCTCTTGTCTGCTTTACACTCTTGTCTTGTACTTTACACTCATTAACTCAACTCTTCCACAACCCATGGGGAGACCGAGGCACAGAGAGTTTAAGTAGCTCACTCAAGGTCACACAGTTGATCGCTGGCAGGGTCAGGATGTGAGATCTGGGTCCACAAGCTTTTTTTTTTTTTTTTTTTTTTTTTTTTTCAGGGTCTCACTCTGTCACCCAGGCTGGAGTGCAGTGGTGCCAACATGGCTCAGTGCAGCCTTGACTTCCTGGGCTCAAGCAATCCTCCCACCTCCATCTCTCATCTAGCTGGAAACACAGGTGTGCTAATGTTTTTATTTTTTGTAGAGACAGGAACTTACTTTGTTGCTCAGGCTGGTCTCAAATTCCTGGGCTCAAGCGATCCTCCTGTCTCAGCCTCGCAAAGTGCTGGATTCTAGGCGTGAGCATCAGCACCTGGGCACAAGCTTTTTCTTAAGCACTAAACGATGCTGCCTGTATTCATTTTCTGGGGCTGCCACAACAAATGCCAACAAACCAGGTGTCTGAAACCACAGAAATATGGTCTTTCAAAGTTCCGGAGAGTAGAAGTCCAAAAGTGAGGTGCGGGCAGGACCACCCTCCTCTGAAGCCCCCAGGAAGGCGCCTTGCCCAGCACCTCTCAGGTGACTTCAGTCCTTGGTGCTCCTTGGCTTGGAGCAGCATTGCCCTAGTCTTGGTCTCCATCTTCACGCGGCCTTTCCCTGTGCATCCCCCACTTATAAGGTCACAGCCATTAGATTTAGGACCCACCCTAATCCAAGATGACCGCATCTGAACCTGAATACATCTGCAAAGACTGTTTTTCCAAATAGGGTAACGTTCACACATACAGAGAGTTCGGGCTTCCATCTACCTTTCTGGGGACTCAACTCAGCCCACCACAGAGCTCAGGCCTGCCCCAGGAATGCTGTGCCCTTGGGATGCTCCAGGCTGGAAGGGCGCAGGAAGCAGAGCCGGCCTCCAGGGCTCCGCCAGGGACCACACTCCAGCCCATGCACCGGGGACCCAAGACAGCCCAGCGGGAGGACAGTTGGAACAGAGACTCTGATGACCGTGGGAACAGCTTGCACACCTCTGTGCCGCTCTGAGTGTGACCTGCTCCATCCCTTCACTTGATTTGTCCTCTGTATCTGGAAGCATCCTCTCCACAGTGCAGTGGTTTCCCTGCGAGGCTCCTGGGTTATTCCCGATGATTTGCTTTGCTGCCCAGCACAAAGGCTAGCATTTATAGTCACTCTCCAGAGAGACCCCTAAGACCCAACTAAAGCAGAATCACAACAGAAGCCTAGAGAGGTTGCCTGGCAACGACTCCCTATTGTGCCTATTGTGACCTCGTCTTCCCCGGCCTCCTGCAATGCCCCTGTGCATTGCCACTGTCATCGGCCTGAGGTGCATGCCAGTATGGGCCTTCCCACAGTTCTGTGCCCTGTCCCCTTCCTCCCAGGGACTAAAGACCCTGGAGGAGCTTGGAATGCCAGGCTTCCAGAGCCTGACTCCTGCCCGTTACACACTGCACAGCAAAGTCCGGGTTCTATGTTCCATTGCCGCCTGGTCACCTGGTCCCTGCCCTGTTGTTCCTCTTTTGCAGGACTTGCCTTGGCTCTCTTGTCCTCAGTCTACGTCTTGTCTCAAACAAAGGCCCTCCCCAGACACAGTGCGCTCCACAGTAGTGACATGTGAACAACTACACATCCCTGATTTCCAGGAACACTTGTGAATTCACGTATTCACCCTCCATTTTAAAAAGTCACATTTCCCATGCAGTGCTGGGTACAGCATTTAAAGCATATCTCCCGGACTGCTGTGTGCTCTGGGCAGCTGCCGGAGACCATGGCAGGATGTGTGCCACTGTCACAGATGAATAACCCCTTCTTAGCATACTTTGCAATATAATCAAATCCCATCATGCTTGTTTGGTGATGTTAATTCCAGGATTCTATTCTATTCTATTCTATTCTATTCTATTCTATTCTAGTAAGAACACATGAGATCTATCCTCTTAAAATGCTAAGTGTCCACTGCAGCATCATGACTATGGATGTGATGTTCTGCAGCGGATCTCTAGAGCTCATTCATTTGGCTTAATTAAAACTTAATGCCTCTCATTTCCCCTCCCTGAGCCCCTGGCAGCCACCTTCCCACTCTTGGGTTCTATGAGTTTCACTGCGTTAGCCAGCTCGTATAAGTGGAATCCTGTAGGATTTGTCCCACTGTGACTGGCCTGTGTCACTCATCCGTGTTGTCGTGGTTTGCAGAATTGTCTTTGGTAAGGGCGAATAGTATTTCACTGGCTGTACGCACCATGCTTTCTTTATTCGTTCACGTGTAGATGGACGTTCAGGCTGACTCCACATCTTAGCTGTTGGGAATGAACGTGGGAGTGCAGACATCTCCTGGAGAGCCTCATTCCAATAATTTGGATAAACACCCAGGATAGACTAATGCAGCTGTGGCAGGGGTTCAACAGCAGGCTTGGTGGGGCTGGGGGCAGGATTCTGCGTAGAGCTCCAGGGCAGGCACAGGGCACGAAGAAGGAACGTGGGCGGGGGGTGAAGAAGCAGCTGTCTGAGGGTAGGGCTCTGGTTACACCTGGTCCCCCAGCCTCAAACCAGCATTGTTGCAGGCTCCTCCCAAGTCCAATGAGCCACAGGCCTGCCCTGGATGCCGGTGTCCATACCATCACCACTGTCTTGTTCAGGCTCTTTAATTCCTTCTTGAAAGCATTGCAGAAGGCCCCCACCTCCAACCCCGCTTCTAATCTCTTCCTCTCCTTTGACCTTCCACAAGGAGAAGGCTTGTGGAAGCCTCAAAACCTGAACATGTCTCTCCTGATTGTGAAACTCCACCCAGTGTTCTTGTTACCCAAGGGGAGTCCAGACCTGGGCACATGTGCACAGAGGCCCCTACCTGTCCATCCTCAGCCCTCACACCAGGTCTCCAGCTGGGCCCCAAACCCTCAGGTCCAGAGTGTCCTCTAAGCCCTATGCCAGGCTTTCCATCTAGAACTCCCGTCCCGATGTCCATTCTTTCAAGTATTCACTGAGCACCTGCCATGTCCAGGACCTATCTTAGGTGCCAGGGATACACCATGGAACTGAAATTTGGGTGAGGTAACTGACGGTAAACAAAGACACAAGAACGCAGCAGATATTGGTAAGAGCTACAATGAGTTATTCAGGATCAAGATGGGAAGAACTGACTGAAAGAAGGAGACATAAGAAGAACAAAGAGGAAGGATGTCCCAGGTGGAGAAAAGAGGCCACACAAGGCCCCTGAGCAGGAGGGAAGGCAGAGAACAGTGCAGCTAGAGGTGGTGAAAGGGACAACAGGCATGGTCTGGGGCTGGGTGCTTCCTGCAGGAGGTAAATGAGGGCTTGCTCTAGGGCTCAACACCTGTGGATGTCCACAAGCATGGAGACTCCATGAGGGCAGGAATCTCTGTTCTGCTTACTGAAGTATCCTAAGGGATAGAACCATGCATACAGTGTGTGTAGGGGGTGCAGAACCATGAGTGATTGAATGAATGAAGACAAATACATGACTCTGGATTTGGTCACACAGAGGCCACTGGTGACCCTGACAAGTCGTGGAGACTCCAGAAGACTGATTGGCACTCGGGAGGTGAGATGCAGACAGGGACACATAGGCCTTGAAGGGAACTCAGCACACTGTGTTTAAAGTGTCTGCATGCCCCTTGGCTGGTGTGCTCCTTCGGGTTGGGGCCTGAGTCCCATGCCTCTCTGCACCCTGCCAGCCAGCATAGCGTGCAGCCACCACTTGGTACATACTCAGTGAATATTCATCAAATGCAGGTATCACGTTGATGAGCAATCAGGAGCTGACCAATGTCACTTCTCAGAATCCACCAGCCACCACTGGTCACACAACCTACCTAAGGGCAGGAGGCTGGCCATGTCACTATCATGACTGCCCTGTGGGGAGGGAGATGACCCAGAGAGAAGCACAGAAAGTCTCTGCTGCTCTCCTCAAAAGCAAATCCCATTCCACCCGCAAATACCACAGGAGCCCTCACTTGGGGCCAGGTGCACACTGGCCTAGAAGCTCACGGTCTAGAAGTAGAGACAGCTAATAAGCCAACATTCCAGCCCAGTGCTTTAACAGAGGTGTGTCCTGGGCCCCCAGGTGTTGGTGGCTGCTGCTCCAGTTGAGGGGATCAGAGAGGGAACTACAAGGCAGTAACACTTGCCTGTGGCCCAGAAGGATGGGCTGCAGTTCTCCAGGCCACCTGCCCTGGAGATAGGACAACGCTGGAGCCCTAGCGTGTTACTGACTTCTAGTATTGCCTAGTGGTAACTGCCTTGCCCAACTGGAGGATCAGAGAAGGGCAACAGTAAGGTCTGTCTTCTACACTGTAAAATCCTTCCACAGAGTTCTAGATTTTGCATGTAAAACCTTCTGAGTCATTAACATATTAGAAATCTCTGAAAGATAATTTAGAATTTCCTGATTATCAAAGAATCTACATCTCCCCTCCATTATTACAACCCAATGGTCAAGTTTTAGATCCTCACTATAATTCAGTAATGATTTCCACGACCAAAAATGATTTTGAGATTGTTAACTGAGCGAGTATCATTGGGGTTAACTCAGTGAAGCCTCGAGCGATTCGTCTCAGTATTGCTGATTGCCTTCAGTCACGTGCTGCTGGGCCTGTGCTCCAAGGGGCTACAGTGACAACACAGAGCAGATCTACAGTGGGGATGACACTGGAAACCTCCCGTTCAGATCCTGTGACGCGTCAAGTGAAGCTTCTTCACTTCCAATACAATTAATATCAATTCTTGGGCCTGAAGGCATTTCAATTTCAAAGTGCTTTGCAGTAGTTCAACTTTGCTCTGTGATATTTTGTCTTTTATAATATATTTGATGTAATTTTTGCTTGTTGATGGTCTTTTGACATTTTTGCACATATTTGGTCCTATTCAGAACATCTGAACAATGTTATTCTGAAGGGTAGCTTACACTTGATAAAACAATTGGTGTTTTTTTACCGTAGATTTATTGTCATGGTGGCCACCTAGTTGTTTCTTTGGTTGTTGTTGTTTTTGGTACCTGAATCGAGGATAGGCCACTCACTGTACTGGCCAGTAAAAGACAGTGAATGCAGAAATGGGGATTTTAGTTTTAACAGAGAATTCTGCTGAACTAACTTCAAGCCCAGGAGAAAGAACACAGGGCTTAATTTTAGAATAAGTATTACATTGCTGATAATATAGTCTAGTAAGAATACTACCTTGATAACTATGCCACCATAATGAAATCAAATAAGCACTCCAGTCCACTGATTGCAAGGAAAAAACTAAAGTTAAAAAGGAAGTCAGATTTCATAGAGATGTTCAGATGTTGTTCTCCCTTACCGCCCTTATCACATGCCCTAGTCATCTCATTTTTCAAACTTAGTTGATTTTTATAAAGCACAATTTGGGGGAATATTTCCAAGAATCATTTGAAAATTCCAGACTTAGGCTGAGCGGGGTTGCTGATGCCTGTAATCCCAGCACTTTGGGAGGCCAAGACGGGAGGATCACTTGAACTCAGGAATCCAAGAACAGCCTGGGCAACATGACAAAACCCTGTCTCTACAAAAAATGCAAAAATTAGCCAGGCATGGTGGTGCACGCCTGGGGTCCCAGATTCTTGGAGAACTGAGGCAGGAGGATTGTTTGACCCAGGAGTTGGAGGCTGCAGTGAGCCATGTTTGCACCACTGCCCTCCAGCCTGGGTGACAGAGTAAGACCTTGTCTGGGGAAAAAAAAAAGAGAAGAAAGAAAATTCTAGAGTTATTATCGTCAACAATATGTAAAACAAATTGAATATGCAAACTTTGTGAAACCTCAGAAGACATCACTGTGGTTCTTGATCATTGGTCTTCACCAGCTAACAATTTTTAAAGTGCTGCAACATCAACAATCGGCCTACCTCAGAAAGAAAGCATAAAGAGAACTCAGTTTCTATTTTTAGACATAGTAATTTCACAGATATCAGAGAAGCAGACAGTGTACCAAATCAATTGAGTCACATTTAAAAGGAGGGGTTGGGGGACGGGGAGAAAGTCTCCTCTATAATGGAGAAAACAGATTAAATCATTTGACCCAGTTTTTGTGAGAGGGCTTTATAAGCAAACCAAGTATAAGTTCTATAATGTTTTATTAAATCTAGTTCTAAAATGGATGTTTTAATTCAAATTTGAGGGTGTATATTTATTAAGATATTTAAATGTATCAAAGGTATAATATAAGCATGCCAAATATAAAAAATAGATTTTGGAAATAAAAAAGCACAGTAAATGCTTTTTAAATCAAATTTAAACACACATTCACGTCTTTCTCAATAAGGTGATTCATGAGTCAACAAGGTTGACTCTTAACAAAAGGAGTAAAGCTCTAAACTCTCCAAGATTTAAAAACAAAAACAAACAAAAACCAGCTATTTGTTGTTGTTGTTGTTGTTGTTTTAATAGCTTTCGGATCAGATGATTTAGTGAGCACTTTTCACCACTGATGCATTATGTGTGCAGGGGCCCATGAAGCTTGATGTCCAAATTGAACAAACGGCCTTGGCTGCCCTGAACACTGTGGGAAGGAAACACCGCCGTTTGCCTTGCAGATGCACCATACATGCTGCCATTTGGAAAAGGCCACCTAGACTAATGCCTTCTGGTGAGTTCACATTGCCCACAATCTGATGTCCCAGCCTGTGAATCCAGAACAGCCACTGTCAGCCCGCTCAGGCCTGTCCAGGAATCAGCAAAGCCTTTGTCTGGGGCAAAGCTGCCTCCGCTTTCTTCGTGGCCATTGCATGGAAGGGGGTAACTGATGGACTCCAGTGCTTGTCCTCGTCAGGCCCTGGCCGAGGGAGCTCAATGCACTGAGAGGACCAAAGCCTGGCACCACCATCTGCAGGCTCAGGCCAGCTGGATCTGGGTCCCTGGGAGAGGCAGAATAGTCTCCCCTCCTCTGTGCCTCATAACCTTGAGCGCACACGTGTCTCCAAGCATTTACCACTTGTATCGATAGTTCCTGTCATGTCTATTTCCAGGAGACAGAGCTGGTGCCATTTCCTTGAGGGTAGAGATCATCTGGTAGTCACCTTCACAGTCCCAAAGCCTGGGGCCAGGACACACACGAATAACAATGATGAAGACAGGAGGAGCAAGACAAAGATGGTAAAAAGGTAGGCGTGGTCCACCTCCCACGTACCTCACTCTTTATGGAATAAATAACACGTAAACAAATTCACTGATCAGACACAGGACTTGGCGTATGCAGCCTTCTGCTTCCAGCCTCCTTTCAGCCTCTTCCCAGCTGCACAAACCTTTCACCTTCCCGAATGATCTAACCAAAGCACTGTGCTCCACGTTCACCACTTCCCATTTAGGAAAAAATAAGATAAAGGGCTGACCAGTTAACAAATTCTACCATACACATCTGAAATGCTTTCAGAGCAGCTGGCTATATTTGGAAGGTCAGGGACACTGACAGGGACACTGATGTCAAATAGTTCCAACTTCCCTTCCTCCACTTCCCAGCTTTTATGAGGCCCCCTTTCCTGGTGTTATTCCTAAAAAGCAGGATCCCAGTGCAAATGAGATCACAGTCGAGGACACGCAGCAGATGCTTGTAACAACAGAAGCAGTCACTCTTCACCCCACTTCACAGTTTTGGGGATGTGGAATCCATCTTTTTTTTACCAAAGGACGCCCATGGTGCAGATCTGAATGCAACGGTCCTCCTTACCTTTCATGATAGCAACTTAAGGAATAGCACATAAGAATTTTCTTAATTCATACAAAGTTTATAATCATATAGAATTACTACTATTATAACACACACACACACACACACACACAGAGTCCTCTCCCAATCTTAAGACAAAAGGGTTTCTTAGAAACTTGTGTGGATCTAATGCAATGCAAGTAATATTTGTGGCATTTGTATGCTGAACTGGAGGGATATCCTCCAGGCATTTGCCCTTTAAGAATAAGGATGGAGTGACCAGAAGAGAGAGGAAGAGGCAATTAGGCCCTTTGGAGAAAACCAGCACTAATGCTTCTGGCTGGGAGATCCTTAAGCTTAGTACCACTTTTCTTTTATGCTAATGTTTACAGACGGCTTCTCAATTATGAGAACCCAGTGTGATCAACACTCAATCCCACCCAACTTCAACTATGCTGAAGAGGCACTATGACTCAGGACACTCCAGTTCTGAGTATGCGGAGTGATATTCACTGTGAAGGTGGTTGTTGGAAACCATTTACACGGCAACCCAATGTGTTCCTATTTCCTCACTTTCCCCACTTCCCATTCTCTTCTCTTTTCTCTTTCTCTGTTTCACATACCTTTCAAAGGCCTTCCCATGCTGCTACATGCACACAGGAATACTGTTCTTATCTGCAGTAGGCTGAATAATGACCCTTAAAGATATCAAGTCCTGATCTCTGAAACCTCCAATGTTACCTTATATGATAAAAGGGTCTTGCAGATGCTAATTAAATTAAAATATCTTGAGATGGGGAGATCATCCTGGATTCTCCAGGTAGGCCCTAAATGCCTTCCCAAGTGTCCCTTTATGAAAGAGGCAGAGAAGGTCAGGTGTGGTAGTGCACACCTGTAGACCTAGCTACAAGGGAGGCTGAGGCTGGAGGATCACTTAAGCACAGAAGTTCAAGGTTACATGAGCTAAGAGTGCACCACTATACTCCAGCCTAGGCAACAGACCAAGACTAGGTGTCTAAAACAAAAACAAAAACAAAACAAAAGAAAGAAACAGGTAGAGGGAGATTTTACAAACAGAAAAGAGGCCACGTGAACACAAAGGCAGAGATCAGAGTGATGCAGCCACAAGCCCAGGAATGCTGGCAGCCACCAGAGACGGAAAGCAAGGCACTTTCTCTATATCCTCCAGAGGAAATGTGGCCTTGCTCACACCTGGATTTCCATCCCATAAGACAAATTTCGGACTTCTGACCTCCAGAACTGTAAAATAATAAGTTTTTATTGTTTTAACCCACCAAGTTTATAGAAAGTTATTACAGCAGCCACAGGAAACTAATGAATTTTTTAAAGAGATATACCACCCAACCCATAGATTGGGCAAATTTGGACAGCCAGGTATCCATTCCAATGAAGTGATGGTTAAGAGAATCGCAGCTGATTAAAACTTCCCACTTCCAAATATGCAGAAGCAGATACATTAAACCCCATATAGACTTCCCTCCCCCAAATTACGAAAGGGCTGTTTGTGTTTGTTATAAGAAATGCAAACCAACTGAGTCATACCATTAACCCTGGAGAATCAGCTACCACTGTCACAGTTTCAGAGAGAAAACTCTAGCTATCGGGAACAGATGGCCCAGGACACAGCCCTAGCAACAGACCCAAAGCTCCAGGCATACACAAGTTAACAGACATGGACTCTGTGCCAAGGGGTGTACAAACTAGTGGAGAAACCAGCCTTTGAGCAGATGGGAATAGGTGAAATAGATGGTACAGTGGAGTCACTGAAGCACAGAGGGAGGCAGCCTCGGTCTGACACTTGAAATTGGATTTGCCTGCAAATCGAATAGGAAAAGGCCATCCTAGGAAGTGCCTGTGCCAGGCTACACGGCTAGAGTGGTTGGCAAAGGCAAGGCAAGCAGAAAACAAAGCCACCTTGGCAGCACTGAACAGGCCATGCCCAGCACTGAGGCCGTAGGCATCTGCAAGCCACATGGGAGGATGGGTGGGTATACAGCACCAGAGCAAGTTAACCCGATCAGCATTTGGAAAGATGAGTTTGACTGAAAATGGACTAGACTGGGAAGAGAAGGAAGCAAAACTGAGGCAGGAACTTGGTTGCAATGGCTACAGATTGGACAGAGATGCTCCAGGCCAGAAACAGCTGAAGTAAGGCTGGTAAGGACAGGTTTAAGTGGCATTTAAGAGGCAGATTGATAGGACTTAGTGACAGTTGAATGCAGATATTGAGAAATAACCATCAAGTTTCTGGCTTGGGTAGCAAGGCAGACAGCAGCATCTTTAACTAAGTAGGACACGGTCAAGGATGGAAAAAATGATTCAAAGGCAGATAGAATGTCAATAGGAAGTCCAACTGTGAGCTTGCTGTGTGCACAGCTGTGGGTTGTCTGCAGGGTGTCTAATGAGGTGGCTGCATAAACAATGTGCATTTTGTATAAAAGAACATATGTGTCTATGGTGTGAGAGATCCTGTTTGGGGTGCTTCAGTGTATGGATAACACCAATAAAAATGTGTGGAGCTCCTCCTATAGTCCAGGCAAAAGGAAAGAAGTAGAGGGAGATTTGACAGACAGAAGGTGGCCATGTGAACACAGAGGAAGAGATTGGAGTGATACAGCCACAAGCTCAGAAATGCTGGCAACCACCAGAAGCTGAAAGCGGCAAGGAATTTAGACCGAAAGCCAGGCATTGGGCAGGCATAGGCAAACAAGAAACCTGTTGGGGGGATGAGAGGGTCCTGGCTGGCAAATCCAGTATCACCTACACGAGTGGTGTCAACAAAACCTACACCAGGTGCTATGGGAGCACAGAGGAGGGAGCACCAACCCTAGATGCAGCTGAGAAGGTGCCAGTCGGGTGGGGTGGGGAGGTGGTGGAATCCGGGAGGAAGAAGCACCAATCAAGATAAAATTATCCCGTTAAAATAGGGTATTAGTGGTAGGGGCGATAGCTCAGGCAGAGGGGACAACACACTTGAAGCCCAGAAACCCAGAGGCAAGAGACAGAACAAGACTAGAGGCATGCGTGTCAGAGCGGAGGTGGGGGAGAGATGGTGGAGGCTGGGCCAAGTCCTCAGGCACTTGGGCATTGTGGTTTGAACTCTCACCTAGGCAATGGAGAGTCACTAAACCCTAAGCAAGGGAGTGGCATGATTCCTTTTGCTGTTTAGAAAAATCGTTTTGGCTGCAATGTGAGGGTGGATTATAGGGGGAAACCTGGAGGCTGGGAGAACAGTTAGGAAGCCATTCAGGCGGGGAAGAAGTGGTTACATTCCCAGAGAAACATTCAGGAGGTCAGACAGACAGGACTTGGGGATAGACCCAATACTGGAAATGAGGGAGGAGCCCACTATGGTGCCCACATTCCTGGCTCCAGCAACTGGGCATATGTTCCAGGCATGGATGAGACTGCATAGGGTGTGTGTGCCAAGAAACCCAGTGCAAGCATGGGCAGGGGCAGAAGGGCCAACACAGCGGGCCCAGGAGGAGCAGTCAGCCAAGAGGTGGGAAATCCAGGGAATGAGGCGTAACTGAAGCAATCAGTGCTGAAGCAATTGGAAGCGTGTCACAAATCAAAGAGAGCAACTGAAAGATGCAACGGTTTCTGCCAGATTTGGCAGTTGGGTCAATTCCAGTGAAATGGTGAGGCCGAAAGCCTGATCATATAGCTCAAAGCAGAGACACCAATGCGTATCGTCCTGAGGAAGGCTGAAAAAACAAAAAACAAAACAAAACAAAAAAACAGCTAAGCAAGTGGCTACAAACGGATCGCTCAAGGGAGGCTGCTTCCAGCATGTGGTAAAGCGAGTACTAGTTTTCTCACCTATGAAACTAGGATAGCAGCACACACTCCCCCAGCCTAATCACAGGGGATCCTAAAACTCAAGGTTCTTTGAAAACTTATAATCACTGTTGCCTTCTACCTTCAGAACAGAGCCACTTTGTGCTTTTCCATCATACAGTTCAAAATATAGACACTCTTTAGGCTGGGCACGGTGGCTCACACCTGTAATCCCTGCACATTGGGAGGCTGAGGCAGGTAGATTGCTTGAGACCAGGAGTTTGAAACCAGCCTGAGCAACATGGTGAAACCCCATCTCTATCAAAAATACAAAAATTAGCTAGGTGTGGTGGATGCATCCATAGTCCCAGCTACTGCGGAGGCTGAGACGGGAGGATGGCTTGAGCCAGGGAGTGGAGGCTGCAGTGAGCTGAGATCATGCCACTGCACTCCAGCCTAGGGGTGACAGAGACTCCGTCTCAAAAAAAAAAAAAATTTTTTTTAAGTTTTTTAAGGTTGTAGGAGAAAATTTTTAGGTACAAGATCCTTTATGGAAGACTAACAGTCCTCTTAAAATTAGTCAAACTAATAACAATCGACAACAGAGCTGTTAATTTGGGAACAAGTTTTTAATTTGTATCAATCTAATGCTCTTTCACATACTTCCAAACATTACATAAATTATTTTACCTAGTGCATACAACTTTCAAAAACTGTATTTGGGAAGTAACACTCTTGACAGTTATTAACAGGGGTTTTATATCCCGGAGTTTGAGTGTCTACGGGAGAACCCGTCCCTGCAGGAGGCACTCCTCCTCCACCTGCGACCCAGGCTGGGAGAATACACGAAGGGCTCTGTTGAGCACTCTCCGCCAGCGAGGCTTTCCTCCCGGTCGGTGTTGACAGTGTGGCATTTCTGTTATCTAATTTCTGGTTCTGACTGAAAGCGAAGTGAGTTTTCTCATCAGTGGACTTGTCACATTTCTGCAAAAAAACTGACCACAGCCCTCCCAGACACCGATGAGCGGGGCACTATGGAAAGTCTCGGGCTGCCTGCCGGCCGCTGTGGACGCCCCGACGGGGGTCAGGGCCTGCCAACAGGAGTCACCCTCGGACCGACCCCCATCTGAGAGGCGAAGGAGCCCGGACGCCCCGGCAGCGGCCGCCGGGTCCCCGCCCAGGGGCCAGGTGGCCAGGTCGCGTCGGGAGAAGAAAATGGAAGCGCTCTGAGCGACTATCGGCCGGCGCCGCCCCCCGCGGCCTTCCCTCGCGGGCAGGGACCGTCTGCCGCCGACCCGAGGACCGCAGGGCCCCGCTCGCCGCCCGCGCCCGTCAGGAAGCCGCGCGTCGCTCCCATAGCTGTCAAGGTAGTCGGCTCGGGGCGTCGCCCACCGTCCACCGGTGCATGGGAGCGCGTCCTCCCCTCCGAGGAACTAAGCGGCCGCGCCACGCATCCCGCCGCGCCGGAAGCGGGGACTAGGGGCGGCCCAGCCGGGCAGGACCGCGGCGGAATGACCTGGGGCGACCCCGCGGCAAGGGCGCCTCCGGCAGGCGGCAAAATTCCCTGAGAATCGGCGCGCTACTCGCCGCGACGGACTCCACCTGGCCGGGGCGCTCGATCTCCTCGCCGTGGCCACCAGCCGAGCCGCCTCCCCTCAGGGCCGCCGCAGGCTCCCCTCAGGGACCGAGGGCGCGGGCTTGCAGCGCGGCGCCGTCCGTTCGGCGAGCGGCTGCCGGCAGGCCCGCCCTCCCCGGCCCCCAGCGCCGCGAGCCCCTCCCGCCCCGCCCTCCGGCGCCCGGCGCCCAATCAGAGTGCCGCGCACGTGACGAGCGCTGCCTGCGATGACCTCATCCCTGGTGTGGGATGACGTCAAATTCAAGATGGATGGAATCACAGCGGCAGCGGCGGCTGCGGCGCGCGCGAGCCGAGTGTGAGCGGAAAGGGGCCCGGCGTCTGCCTCGGGGCTGAAGACCGGTGAGTAACTGTCACGCCCCTCGCTCTAGGAGAACTGCGGGGCCCCCTGGGAGGCTACAGCCTCCCCGCAAAACGCGGCCTTTCCTGACGTAACTCTGAGGTGATTTCTCTCCTCTTTTTTCTCCACCAGCGGGTTGCGGGCTCCGAGCGCTCCTGCGCGTGCGCGGGGCCTGGGCGCTCACCGAGCATGCCCCGGGTTCCCACGTAGCCGATTGTACCCTCACACTGCGCATACTCCCTGCCCGCACTTGGCCTCGCCCTCGCGAATGCGCATGCTCCATTCCCTCGCGGGCTTCACTCGTCACCGTGGCCGAGCTGCCCCGGGGTAGGGGACTCGCTTGGCCCAGGCGCGCGCGCCTCGCGCGGAGCGGTTGAAATGCCTCGTGGAGAAGGGCGCGTTCTCCCGTTCTGGGCAGGGGTTGGGGGCCGGCGGTCCGGGCCGCGAGGTGCGTGCGGAAGCTGGCCGGTGGCCTTGGGGACCCCGCACCTGCCGCGACCCGCCGCTCCCTTCACGGTCCAGGACCCAGCCCCGCCGCCCCGTCCTCGGCGTAGTGGCCGGAGCGTGACCGCTCGGTGCCCGCCGGACGCTCGCTCCCCGCCCCCGGCCCGCCTCCCCGCCCGGCCCCTCCCGCGGACGCTTGGACCTCGCTGCGCGTTTCTTCCCCTCCAGACCCCCTGCAGACCTTGTCTGGGACTTCTCGGCGGTCCCGCAGAGCACAGCACCCTCCGCTGGCCAGGAGCTCTGCTGCTCGGCCGGCGACCGTCTCCCCGCTGGAGGAGCCCCTTCCCCCGGCCGAGGTCTGCGGCTGTAGGGGCAGGGAGTCAAGACGCAGCCCGTGCCGGCCTTAGAGACCCTGCGGCAGCGCCGCCACATCTCTTCCCGGCTTTTCGGGAACACGTCCAGTAGTCCATCCTCAGAGGCTCCTGCCTTTCCATCCTAGCACACCCCTGGGGGCTCGCACTCTGCCCCCGGTTGCTATGCGCTTCCAGCCACGAGGGCTCTGCGGTTCAGGAGAATTCCGCCAGAGAGCGCGTTCGGAGGCGGGGTGTGTTTAGACAGGTATCCCGGTGGGATTGCCTGAGCAAGAGGAGGGGGAAAGTTAGACTTCACACGGCCTGGGGTTTTTCCTTTCGTGCAAGCACTCGCAGCCCTGGCACCGAGCCTCCGAGGGCACGCGTGTATTACAGCATAGTCCAGCGATTGTTCACATGATGACCCTGAGCGCTCAATTAAGCAGCTTACATATGGTCTTCATACCTTGTTTAAGAAGACAAGAAAGTGGGTTAATCCATTTTAGAAAGATTTCTCTTGGAAAATTATCTTTTAAAGCTTTCCTCATGTACTTGAAGGAGTAAATCATGATCTCTAAGGACTAGTAGTCATTAAGTTTAAGCACCCCTAAATATCGATGTTGAAAAGAAAGTCGAAATTTGAAGTGCTGGTTTACTTAAAAGTAACTTTTTGTTTATTTTTCCTTTTTAACACTATTGAAAGTATAATGTGTTTCATTCTGTTGAAACAGAAATTGAAGAAGATATAACCCCTGCCCTCTAGTAACTTACACTATTTAGGAGGGAATATTAGATGTGTACACTGGTAAGGAAAAATTGTAAATAACAAAATTGGGGTAATTAAGAAGGTCTCGATGGAAATGAGATAATTAAAGGGACAATTTTTTCTTTTCCTTTTTTTTTTTTTTTATTTTGACGGAGTTTCACTCTTGTTGCCCCAGGCTGGAGTACAATGGCATGATCTCGGCAAATACAATACAATGGTATTTGCCCATTATGAACTGAAGTAGTCAAGGAAGGTATGTTAGTTTGCCTGGGCTGCTAGATGAATTGTAACCGCCTTCTGGGTTCAAGCGATTCTTCTGCCTCAGTCTCCCGAGTAGCTGGGATTACAGGCGCCCACCACCACACCCAGCTAATTTTTTTTTTTTTTCCTAGTGGAGAAGGGGTTTCACCCTGTTGGCCAGGATGGTCTTGAGATCTCCTGACTTCGTGATCCACACCCCAGTTGGCCTCCCAAAGTGCTAAGATTACAGGCATGAGCCACTGCGCCCAGCAGAAGGGACAATTTTAGTTGTCCCTAAAGCCAATGGAAGTAGAGAGAGCAGATCGTAAGCTATTTAAGAGCTACGTTTGACCAGGTCGCAGTGATAGGCTATAAGGGAAAGAGAAGAGATTTCTGGTTTTGGAAACTTAGGGGCTGGCAACACACCAAAGTAAATCGGGAATATGTGAGGACAAGCAGATGTGGGAGCAGGGACGAGAGGTGTGGAGTTTAAGTACCATGCTGGACCTGAGGATATACTGTGATGGAACTGTTCAGTAGGTACCTGAGAGGGTGGAGCCTCAAGAGTCTAAGCAGAGATACAGATTTGGGAGTCACCGTCCAGTAGTGATTAAAGTCACAAGGTCTGATAGAAAAAGCAAAGAATACTGCCCCGTGTTGGGGCTCAGTAACGGATGCTGGAGAAATAAAGGTGAGCTAGTCCAGGTCTTGAGCCTCAAGTTTGATGATTTCTCTCTTTGCCCAATACCTAGCTTGCTAGGCCTTGTGCTGGGCATCAGGGATACAGGCATGCAAGCAAGGGTTCTTTCTTTAGGGAGCCCCTTGAGGGAGACACATGTAAAAGCAGATCAATTGAAGAAGTTGTGGTGGTATTACAGAGAGATGAAGTATTGTGGTTTAGATGACTGAGCTGCTGGCTAGGGGCAACTACAAAAGCTTTGTAGAGTCGGTGACATTTCACCTGGATCTTTCGATAGAAATTAACCAAGTAAAGGAGAGGGAAGAGAGATCTTGGGTGGCAGAAGCTGGATATGCAAGTTTGTAGAGTAGATGGTAAGGAGTGTCCAATAAGGGTGGAGAGATGAATTGTAACCAAAGTATGAAAAGTCTTGTATGCCAGTCTATAGTTTGGATTTTCTTTAGAAATAGAAAAATCAGTACAGTACTCCAAAGCAGGGCAGTGATGTAATGTGCTTTACTTCAGCAAAACAACTAACAGCCATAATTTTCACTCCTGCATTTAATTGGAGTGAAGAATATAGAAAAATCAAATCTTTATTGTTGTGGAAGATAACGTGTTGAGCATTGATAAGAATGCCAAAAGATATTAAATAGATTATCAGTCTTTAAATAGCTTTCAGTCCTCTTGGGGAGACACAAATGACTAACAATAAAGGCAGTGAATAAACATGTAAATGGTGCTGAAGTTGAAAGGAGGTATTTGCCCATTATAAACTGAAGTAGTCAAGGAAGGTATGTTAGTTTGCCTGGGCTGCTATAACAAAGTACTGCAGACAGGATGACTTACCAGATTTATTTTCTCACAGTTCTGGAAGCTAGAAGTCCAAGATCAAGGTGTCAGCAGGGTTGGCTGCTTCTGAGGCTTCTCTTTGGCTTATAGGTTACATCTTCTTGTCCCTACTTCGTCCTTCCTCTGTTCATGTCTTTGTGCTAATCTTCCTTATCTGTAAGAACACCAGTTACATCAGTTTAGGGGTCACCCTAAAGCCCTCATTTTAACTTAATTACGTCTTAGAGACCATGTCTCCAAGTACAGTTACATTCTCCAGGTGCTGGAGGGTAAGTCTTTATCATATAAATTTGGGGGGGAAGAGTGGGGACACAATTCAACCCATATTGGAGGATTTTATGGAGGAGCTGGGACTTGACCTGAGCTTTGAAAGGTGGTTCATGTTCTGAGTAGTGTGCTGGGGGGGGGTTTAGGTGAGTTCTAGGACTTTCCAGATTGGGGAATGGAAGAAGTCAGATGTGCAGGTTAGGTCTCAGAGACAGAGTATCTGGAGCAGGAAGGTATCACTAGGGAATAACTAAGGGAAAGAAAAAAAAATTTTTTTTTTTTTTTGAGATGGAATTTCACTCAGGCTCAGCCGTCACCCAGTGGTGACTGGAGTGCAGTGGCACGATCCTGGCTCACTGCATCCTTCACCTCCCAGGTTCAAGCGATTCTCCTGCCTCAGCCTCTCTAGTAGCTGGGATTACAGGCACCCGTCACCACACCCAGCTAATTTTCATATTTTTGGTAGAGACGGGGTTTTACCATGTTGGCCAGGCTGGTCTCAAACTCTTGATCTCAGGTGATCCACCCACCTTGGCTTCCCAAAGTGCTAGGATTACAGGCATGAGTCACTGCGCCCGGCTCAGAAAATTTTAGAAGTCATTTGAAACCACATTTTATAGAGCCCTGTAGTCATTGTTTTAAATATTTTAGCCTAATGGAGAACAATTGTTTTTATTATTTTATTTTTAAACAGGATCAAAGCTGGTTCTCTTCATTCAGATCTTAGATCTCAGCTGAAATATTCCATCAAGGTATTTTCTGACCATCCTCTCGAGGCACTGCATCCAGCAATAGCACCTTGTTTATTTCTACCATAACACTTAGCAGAATCTGAGGTTATCTTTTTTATTTGTTTCCTTATTTAGCATCTGATTTGTCTCACTAGAAAGTGGGGGTCTTGTCTGTTTGGTGCACCCCTATATTTCAGATAAATCTAACCATGCCTTGTACAGAATTGGAATTCAGTAAATAAATTGAATTAATAATAGGAGTATTTAATGTGTATGTTGGGTGAATGATCAAAGCTTTGTTCTAAGAAGCTCAGGCTAGCAGCTGTATTAGGATGGGTTTGGAAGGCATGACAGGAACAGTGAATACCACGTGGAAATGTATTAGGGTTCTTTAATAACAAGAACAGAAAATGGCTGGCTTGAATGGAAAAAGTAGTTTATTGTAAAGATACAGGACTTAAGAGCTAAAAAACTGGGCCAGGAAGAAGGACAAAAACCAAGCTAACTCCAGGAATCTATGTAGCAGGCACTAGCAAGGTTGCATTTTCAGGCCTCCGCTGAGATAAATCAGCTTCATTTATTTATTGCCTTTGTCATTCTTCTCAGGATTCATATTCCAAGGACAAAGTTTCTGATTGATTTGGCTTCGGTTGTATGGTTAGCCCAGAGCTAGGGGAGAGGAGCACATCAGGCTGTGTAGCACATCAGGCTGTAGCACACAGTGGGACAAGAGCAGTTCTTCTATAGCAAAATCATGGGGCTGTTAACGGGATGGAATGGCTGTGTAGTGGCTGGAAGAAAACAGCCAAGGCTGTGACCAGAGTCTGCTAAGGTGCAAAGGAGCTTGAACTATGTTAGAGTAGGATCATTCTGCTGAATGTGGCAGAGAACAAACCATCAAACCAAAATCAAACCCCCTTGGTAGAGACTGAAAGTGTGGTGAAATGGAATACAAGATAATAACATAACTCTTCTTGAAGGATTGGATAAGCTAGTCTAGGTTTGAAATCTGAGGATATTTGCATTGTCACCAAGTGAGTGATGATAAGACTGAAACTCAGAGGCAGCTTCCTATCACCATCGAATAGTAAAATCCATTGGTAGGTGTTATGGCTAAATCCTGAGGTTAGGGTTTGGGGATAAGCAGTCTGTGTGTGTGTTTATATTCCAGAGTCAAATGTAGATGCTTTGTTTTTTTAACTAGGTGTTTGCCCTGTGTTACGTGCATTCCCTCTCTTTTCTAGTATCATGGTTAGGACTATAGAAGCAATCCCCAATATCCAAAGGACCCATGTTCCCAGAGTTGAATTCTAGGTTGATGCTGGATGTAAAGAGACATTTTCCCTGTAGAACTGGTAGTAGCAGTTTTGTGGCTAGTCTGGGAGCCAACTTAATTTATAATGTACCTTTAGCTACGACACTAGTCCAAGTAGTAGGTGAGACTATTTTGATCCCTTTCCATCTCTCTCTCTCAACCCCTCACTCACCCCCTGGTACCCTTCTGAGTGCCAGCTCATGCTTTGCTGTCTTCTGCTTCTATCACTAGAATGCTCTATATTCAAAATTGCCTACCTTCCCCCTCCCTCAAAAATCTTTTCCATACAACTGATTTAACACTCTATAGAGGAAAGTATTTGCATTGAATTAATTTATGTTAAGATATGAGGCTGGGCGTGGTGGCTCACACCTGTAATCCCAGCACTGTGGGAGACCGAGATGGGCGGATCACCTGGGGTCAGGAGTTTGAGACCAGCCTGACCAACATAGTGAAACCCTGTCTCTACTAAAAATACAAAAATTAGCCAGGCCTGGTGGCTGGGGTCCCAGCTACTCAGGAGGCTGAGACAGGAGAATTGCTTGAACCCAGGAGGCAGAGGTTGCAGTGAGCCAAGATCGTGCCACTGCACTCCAGCCTGGGTAACAGAGTGAGACTCCATCTCAAAAAAAAAAAAAGAAGATGTGAGATATGAGTCCCCCACCCCCTTAGCATTTATTACCTGAGGAATTTGAAGTGATGGTATGAAATAATCTTCTGGAATCCAGTTCTGAAGGGTTTTGTAGCCATTCCAGGGAATTGGAAGTTGAGGCCAAGGCAAGCCCTTGCAAGGTTTTAAGCGCCAGCAAGGCCGATGAGCATTTCTGAAAAGTGTCTATGGTAGAAATGTAAAGAATGGAACCTTTAGTATTATAGGTTGACTATTCCTTTCTGAAATGCTTCGGACCAGAGGTGTTTCAGATTTCAGATTGATTGGGATTTTGAAGTATTCGCATTATACCCGGTGATTCAGTATCCCTAATCCAAAAATCCAAAATGCTCTAATGAGCCTTTCCTTTGTGCATCATGTCATTGCTCAGAAAGTAGTTTTGGGTTTTTGGACTAGAGATATTCAGCTTGTATTATAATTGTCAAAGGAGTGATGAGTCCCAAGCCTTCCTTAGGACTATTCACTCATAGTTAATAGTGAGTAGTTCCCACTATTCACTCATCCACCATCCTACCCCCTGGCCAAAGTAATTGCTTCCTGGAATCGGTATCCCCATAGCATTCTTCACATCCTTCATTAATTGTTGTCTGTCCTACCATGGAAATGTGAACTACAGGAGAACAAGAAGCAGGCCAGTTACTCATCTTCCCATCACCAGCACCTGTTGTGATACATGGTGGGTAGCAGGCCCACACAAGCATCTGTGAGGGGAAGAGGAGAAGGAAGGAAGATGTGCATGTGCCACATGGGAAGTGCTGAACGTACTGGGGCTTTCGAACATGTTGCCTCTTCTATCTTTCATAAAAATCCTATGTGGTGGGTAGTGTTAGCCATGTTTAACAGGTAAGGAAACTAGTCAGAAAGATTGAGTCATCTTTAGAAGGTTACATGCCTACTAGGTGGCAGAGCCAGGATTTGAGACAAATAGACTGATTTGAAAGGCTTTTCCATGGAACTGTAAGGTCCTCCGTGAATTGTTAACCATAAAGATTCTCTCATTTTGAAATTTCAGAAGACATGAAGTAGAAACAATCCAGGCAGGCTTTGGGAACCTATTTGTGTGCGAGGATCAAATTGGTAAGCAAGCTGGCCCTGTTTCAGAAACTGGTTTTCCTGGGGGGTTTTCCTTTTAGCTTTTTCTGTTGCTCATAAATAGACCTTTTCTTCCAAATTTCACCCACTTGTCTTTTAAGAGCTCCAAGGTTTTTCCGCCATGACTGAAGTGGCAGAACTTCTGCCGTGATGAGTCAGGTGGAGATGAGCCGTGGAAAGGAGGGGCGTAGATGATGGTGGCAGCAGTGCATGTTTATATGTAAGATGCACTGCTTCTGTAAGTCGGAGGCCCTGATTACTCATAATGAAAACCTGCATGGAAATTTGGAGTGATGTGCCAGCAAACTTACCGGTCTAGATCTGAAAAATACACTGAGGAGAAAGTACACCCAGCAACAAAGTTCGCCTTATCTGACAGCACAAGAGCAGAGAAATCAAAAGTTTTTGAGGATTCGGTCTACACAGCCACCAGCCACAAACAGTCTTGCTGGATTATCTCGTGATTGTCAGCAGTTGTGATTTTCCCCCTTTTACTTACATTCTTGATGGAGCATTTTGTATTTTTAGGTAATTGTTAAACTCAAATATACTGTCATTAAAACACAAAAATTCAGTATGTTGTCTGTTTGCAGCCAGAGTAGGAAAGGGTACATTGTTTTCAAAGCTTAATTGAATTAAAATGTAAAAAAAGCAAGGGCCTTAATATAAAGGTGAGGGATCTGCATCTCGTTCTAGACATCTAGAGTCTCCAGATCCTGGGGTACTGGGGAGAATGGACAATGTTGCTTTCCTGTGCAAGATCCTCAGATAACATATTTTAGCCCCCAAGGCACTAATGCCTCCCTCTTCCTCCAGCCTCATGGGCGTTTCCTCCCCCATGTGTACCTTTACCTTTCACCAGACAAAGCCACCTGTGGTTCCCTTGGATTCCTCCTGCTCTGTCTTGTCTCTGTGGTGGTGCGTGTACTGCAGCCCAGCCAGCTGATATGAATCCTGCCCTGCTACTTATTATCTGTCTGACATTGAGCATGTTACTTAACCTTCTGTGCCTCAGTTTTCTCATCTGTAGAATGGAGATAATAATAGTACCTAAATCCTAGGGTTGATGTCAATATTGGGTTGATACATAAAAAGTGTTTACTTTTGTGTATGTGGCAGAATAAGCACCCAAATTATAGCTGTTATTAAGTACCTAATTACTGTTCTTCTGAATGGAATGAAAAATAAATACTTATCCCTTGAAATGCCCTTCATCCTTCCTGCCTATCTCTTCCCGGCATCCCTATAAAACTTTCTTCGTATAACGCCCTTCCTGGTCTCCATCTCACCTGGCTCTGATGCCTGTCATCCATACTGCATCTCTACCTCTACAAACATCCTGTCTGCTGCTTAGCATACTGGACTAGGCTGATGAATTGACCTGTCCTCTTCCTGCGCAAGACCTTAAGCTCCATAAGGCAGGGCCGTACTTGTTAAATTGGTATCTTCCATGTCTAGAAGGGTTCTAGCACACCCTAGACAGATGCTTGCCATAAGTCTATAACTGTCTGGATAACCTTAGGCAAATGACTGACCTCTCAATGCCTCAGTTTTCTCATTTGTAAAAAGGATTGATGACACTCTAGTTCAGAGGATGATACGAGAATTGGAAGAGGAAACTAGAGGCAGTGTCATGTAGGGGTTAAGAGCTTAGCCTCTGGAGCCAAGCCAGCTGATGCGAATCCTGCTCTGCTACTTATTATCTCTATGACGTTGAGCATGTTACTTGACCTTCTGTGCCTTAGTTTTTCTCATTGTAAAATGGGGATAATAGTACCTACCTCCTGTGATTGATGTAAATATGGAGTTAGTACATAAAAAGTGTTTACTTTTGTGTATGTGACAGAATAAACACCAAATTTTAGTTGTTATTAAGTACCTAGTTACTGTTCTACTGAATGGAATGGAAAGTAAATACTCTGTAAAGTTGTCCTGCAGTTGTGTATCAGGAATTTGGACATCCCAAGGCACTTTTCAGGCTGGTGTGATGGCTCTAAATGGAGGTTATAGGAAAGTTAAGTTTTAAGTCCCCAATAATTTTCAGGGACAGTGAGTATTTCTCTTACAACTTAACTCTGAGTGACTTTATTATTGTCCCCTAGTTCATAGATGTTTTCATTCAAAGAAGATAGAAGTCTGTGATCCAAGAAATTTGAAGCAGTGACTTAGAGCAGAAATAGGGATCATGATACTTTGAATAATGCATAAAGAAGGAAACCTTTCTAAACAAAGAACAGGGACACAAATACTGCTTTTTTGGCAACAGGATGCATACGGTCTGTGGAATATCATTTGCTTCAGGTCCAGGGATGTAGAAAACTCCCCTTGGTTTAGTCTTCACACTAAAGAGCCAGGACAAGCCCTTGGAAGGGAGGTTTGAAGTGGTTAGCCTTTACCTGTGCTTCAAGTTCTGTTTGTGTCTTAGTTTGGATTCCCCCAAAAGTAGACCCTAAGATAAAGATTCAGATTTAGATGTTTATTTGGGAAGTGATCCCAGGAAGCACAAGAAAGGAAGTAGGGACAGTAAGGCAGAGATGGAGGCTCATAAAGGGTACACTGATGAACAGGTTTGCTGCTCACATGTAGGATATCAAAACTGAATTCTTAAAAAAAATCAGAACTCCTGTTTTTTCTGTCAAACCTCGTCTCTCCTAAGGATGCCCTTCCAGTTATTTTGGCAGAATGCTTAACTCCACACCTTCTGTTTTCTCCTGCAGTCTGTCCACTAGAAATCCTAATGACTCTGCCTTTACCTCCATTACTACCACCCTAGTCCCAGCCACTATCCTCTCTCATCTGAGTCATTACAGTGGACTGCAAGCCGGCCCGCAGCTTCCATCCTAACCTACCCTCTGTTGTCTACTCTCAACAACAGAGCCAGAGCAATCCTTTGGAAGCATAATTCAGGTCTTTGTCATTCCTCTGCTCAGAATCTTCAGTGGCTGTCCATTTCATCCATAGTAAGAAAGAAAGTTCTTCTGGAGGTCTCCCAGCCCTTGACAGTCTTCTTCTTGCCTCTCAGATGTCATCTTGCATGGTTCCCAGCACACACTGCTCCAGCCCTTCTGTTGCCTTAGCTTCTCCTTTTGTTGTGATGTTCTTCCTCCATTTATCTCCATGGCTCATCCCTCGCCTCCTTCATACCTTCTCTGATCCCATTTTGATGAGTAAATGACATGAGAAGTTCCTGGTACATTTTATAGTGTAGGTTCCTGTATAGTTAGGTGCTATATAAATGGTAGCAACTATTATCTTATTTAATTCCCACAATAGCATTATGTGGTAGCTGCATTATCCTTATTTTATAGCAAGGTAAACTGAGGCTCAAAGAGGTTGGTTAGCCTAGAACACTGGCTCTCAAAATATTTTGACTGACCCACAGGAAGGAATACATTTTATATCTCAATCCAGTCCGTGCTTGCTTATGTGAATATGTACATATATATAATAGAAACAAAAGTTTCTCAAGCTCGTAATTAACCTTAAGACATTTGATGCATTCTGATATTTTCTGCTCTGTCCTAGTCATTTATTTTTTAAATGCTAATTTTAAACCACCAAATTGAGTTTAAGAACCCCTTTTGACAGAGACTATCCAAGCCTTTAATTCTGTATCGTTAATTCTGTGTTACAGCTTTTCCCTGTGGCAACATCTGAACTAGCTTTGTCAAAAATTATTAGTGCTAAAAACTCCTCAGTACCCAGCTGAGTAATACATGTAACATTATAAGCTTATGTCTTTTTCTGCTGACCTCTGTAAAATATGATAAGGGTTTCTTTATACAGATAGATGTAAAGAACGTCTGGTAGGAATAAGGAAAATTTGAATGACTAACAGAAGAAAGAGGAAGGGAAATTATCTCTATCAAGTAGTCACAAATAGAATAATTTTTAAAAAATAGAGGAATTAAAATTTACCATTTACTTTGAAAGGATGGTAGGCGGGAATGGATAGAAACTTGGTACAGTCTGACCAAAGCAGTTGTTTGTGGACAGGCTAAAGGCATCATCTCTAGAAGCAAAGTCCTGTGTTGCAGTCAGTTAAATTGAGTCGCATCTTATCAGGGAGTCAGAAGGAATTGTATACTGCATGTGGCCACTCCCAGGTTGACAGCCTAGGAGACTCTGGGCTCTTCTGAAGAGCCTGGTGGCTGGGGTAACCAGCAAAGGCCAAAAGAGAACGTACAAATGTGCTGGGGTCAAGTTTGGTTCATCTACAGTTTGCCCTCTAGAGAAAGATAAAACCGTCACAAATATTCTTAGTTACTTGGGATACATTTAATCTTAGAAATAAATGTCTTAACAATATTTGAAAGAAAATACGGCATTATAAAATGAAAGGGATGAGCCAGGTGCATTGGCTCACGCCTGTAATCCCAGCACTTTGGGAGGCTGAGGCAGGCAGATCACGTGAGGTCAGGAGTTCGGGACCAGTCTAACCAATATGGTGAAACCCCATCTATACTAAAAATACAAAAGTTAGCTGGGCGTTGTGGGGCACGCCTGTAATCCCAGCTACTCAGGAGGCTGAGGCAGGAGAATCACTGGAACCCAGGAGGCAGAGGTTACAGTGAGCCAAGATTGAGCCATTGCACTCCAGCCTGGGCAACAGAGCGATACCCCGTCTAAAAGAAAAAATGAAAAGGATGAGGTGTTAGAGGAACAGAAGCCTAAATAAAGGGTCAGATACACAGAGTCAAGCATTGTCTCCGCATGAAATGGCTTTGTCTGCATCGAGAATATGGTGGGGTTAATCTGCCCTATTTCTTTGATACCAAATAGATGCCTATTAATCCTGCAATTTCTGCAAGTTAATTTGTTGAGTTTTCTTTAGATGAACTCTTTGCAACAACCCTGCAAGAGGAGGGCACAGTTGTCATTCCCATCTCACGTGAGGGACCTGCCACACCGAGAGGCTAACAGAAACACCCAAGGACAATCAGCCAGCCTGCAAGGAGCTGGCATCTCAACCCAAGTGTCTGGCACCAGAGCTTGCACTCTACCACTTGGCCTCCTCTTTTCATGTTTAGATTTGAAGAGCATTTCAGTGAAATCTCAGTTTAAACTCTTTAATTAAATTTAGAACTGGACTAAAGTTTCCTTTGTGCTATTGTTGAAAATGTGATTTGGTAAGAAAATAGTATTCATGAGATTGCAAGGCAAATAGCATTAAGAAAGAAAACAAACTTCTTTTATTCTTTAACACTTACAATCTTTTTTTTTTTTTTTTTTTTTTTTTTTTTGAGACAGCGTCCTGCTCTGTCACCCAGGCTGGAGTGCAGTGGCACAGTCTTGGCTCACTACAACCTCCACCTCCCAGGCTTAAGTGATTCTCATGCTTCAGTCTCCTGAGTAGCTGGGATTACAGGCGCATGCCTCCATCCCTGGCTAATTTTTGTATTTTCAGTAGAGATGGGGTTTCACCATGTTGGCCGGGCTTGTCTCGAACTCCTGACCTCAAGTGACCTGCCTGCTTTGGCCTCCCAAAGTGCTGGGATTACAAGTGTGAGCCACCATGCCCGGCATAAACACTTTCGTTAGTAATTAGCAAATAATTTTTCTCTTTCCAAATTCTTATCTATTTTTAAAGGTCTCTTGGCCAAGCTCAGTGGCTCATGCCTATAATCCCAACACTTGGGGAGGCTGAAGCGGGAGGATCTCTTGAGCCCACAAGTTGGAGACCAGCCTGAGCAACATAGTGAGGCCCCATTTCTAAATAAAAAAAATTACCCGGGTGTAATTAGTCCATTTTCATAATGCTAATAAAGACATACCTGAGGCTGGGTAACTAACAAAAAGAGGTTCAGTGAACTCACAGTTCCACGTGACTGGGGAAGCCGTGTAATTATGGTAGAAGGCGAGTGCCGGGCACATCTCACATGGTGGCAGGGAAGAGAGAACTTGTGCAGGGGAACTCCTCTTTATAAAACCATCAGCTCTCCTGAGATTTATGCATTATCTCAAGAACAGCATAAGAAAGACCTGCCCCCATGATTCAGTTGCTTCCCACTGGGTCCCTCCCAGATGTGAGGAACTGTGGGAGCTACAGTTCAAAATGAGATTTTACTGGGGACACAGCCAAAATATATCATTCCATCCTGGCCCCTCCTGAATCTCACATCTTCACATTTCAAAACCAATCATGCATTCCCAACAGTCCCCCAAAGTCTTAACTAATTTCAGCATTAACTCAAAAGTCCACAGACCAAAGTCTCATCTGAGACAAAGCAAGTCCCTTCCACCTATGAGCCTGCAAAGTCAAAAACAAGTTAGTTACTTCCCAGATACAGTGGGGGTACAGGAATTGGGTAACTACAGCCATTCCAAATGGGAGAAATTGGCCAAAACAAAGAGGCTTACAGGCCCCATGCAAGGCCAAAATCCAGCAGGGCAGTCAAATTTCAAAGCCCCCAAATTATCTTGGACTCTGTCTCACATCCAGGTCAAGCTGATGTAAGAGGTGAGCTCCCATGGTCTTGGGCCGCTCCGCCCCTGTGACTTTGCAGGGTATATCCCCCGCTCCTGGCTGCTTTTATGGGCTGGAATTGAGTGTCGATGGGTTTTGCAGGCACACAGTGCCAGCTGTCAGTGTATCTACCATTCTGGGTTCTGGAGGATGGTGGCCCTCTTCTCACAGCTCCACTAGGCAGTGCCCCAGTGGGGACTCTATATGGGGGCTTCAACCCCATATTTCCCTTCTGCATTGCCCTAGCAGAAGTTGCTCCATGAGGGCCCTGTCCCTCATGGAAGGGACACAGCCCTGCAGCAAACTTCTTCCTGGACATACAGGTGTCCACATGGAAACTGTCAATGCTTGGAGCTTGCACCATCTGAAGCCATGGCCCAAGCTGTACCTTGGCCCCTTTCAGCCACGGCTAGAGCACCTGGGACACAGGGCACCAAGTTCCTAGGCTGCACACAGAAAGGGGTCCCTGGGCCTGGCCCACGAAACCATTTTTTCCTCCTAGACCTCTGGGCCTGTGATGGGAGGGGCTGCTGCAAAGGTCTCTGGCATGTCCTAGAAACATTTTCCCCATTGTCTTGGTGATTAACATTCGGCTCCTCGTTACTTAGGCAAATTCCTGCAGCCAGTTTGAATTTCTCCTCAGAAAATGGGATTTTCTTTTCTTTTTACTGTTAGGCGGCAACTTCTCCAAACTTTTATTCTCTACTTCCCTATAAAACTGAATGCCTCTAACAGCACCTGAGTCACCTCTTGAATGCTTTGCTGCTTAGAAATTCCTTCTGCCAGATACCCTGAATAATCTCTCTCAAGTTAAAAGTTCCATAGATCTCTAGGGCAGGGGCAAAATGCCACCAGTCTCTTTGCTAAAACATAACAAGAGTCACCTTAGCTTCAGTTCCCCACAAATTCCTCATCTCCATCTGAGACCACCTCAGCCTGGATTTCATTGTCCATATCATTATCAGCATTATGGTCAAAGCCATTCAGCAAGTCTCTAGGGAGTTCCAGACTTGCCCTCATTTTCCTGTCTTCTTCTGAGTCCTGAACTGCTCCAGCCTCTGCCTGTTACCCAGTTCCAAAGTTGCTTCCACATTTTTGGGTATCTTTTCAGCAGTGCCCCAGTCTATTGGTATCAATTTACTGTATTAGTACATTTTCACACTTCTAATGAAGACATACCCAAGACTGGGTAACTTACAAGAAAAAGAGGTTCAGTGGACTCACAGTTCCACGTGGTTGGGGAGGCCTTATAATGATGGTGGAAGGCAAGGAGGAGCAAGTCACATCTCACATGGCAGCAGGGAAGAGAGAACTTGTGCTATCATGAGAAGAGCATGAGAAAGAGAAAAGAAAGAAACCATGATTCAGTTACCTCCCACTGGGTCCCTCCCACGACATGTGGGAATTGTGGGAGTTACAATTCAAAAGGAGATTTGGGTGGGGACACCACCAAACCGTATCACCTGGCGAGGTGGCATATGCTTGTGGTCCCAGCTACTCAGGAGGCTGAGTGGGAGGATTGCTTGAGCCCAGGAGGTTGAGGCTGCAGTGAGCCATCATGGTGCCACTGCACTCCAGCCTGGGTGACAGAGAGATACCCTATCTCAAAATAAAAAATAAGGGTCTCACAAGACCTGCTTTGCAACCAATTGTTAACAGTTCACATTATGTTTAAGTATATGTAGTAATAAAGCTGATTTTCTGTCAAAATTATAGACTTCAGGGGTTTTGATAATTCATACTTGTTTTCTGAATTGATAAGGAATAGTGCCAAGCATCAAATGGATAAGGACCCTAAATAATAAACCTTTATTTTCAAATATTGCTTCCATATCCACCTGCCAAGTTCTGGCAGCCTTTTTGATGGTATACAAATGCCTATGTTATAGTTCCTGCAATTCTTCTGTTTTAATGAGGACCTACTTAAACCACGAGACTTATTTTACATTTTCACCATTATTTAAATAAGATTGTTCATTCATAAAGCTTCTGTCAGCCTACGGTCTGCTAAATATTGGTACCTTTGCAAAGACAGCTGATGTTCCCTGCTCTTGAGGAGCCCTTCATTCCAAGGGAACTTTTCACTGCAATATCTGTAGTAATTTTACATTTTGTCTTTTAGATAAACTCAAGCCATGGAGGGATTACTGCATTACATCAACCCCGCACACGCCATTTCTCTCCTAAGTGCCCTGAATGAGGAGCGTCTCAAAGGACAGCTGTGCGATGTGCTGCTGATTGTTGGAGACCAAAAGTTCCGAGCTCATAAAAACGTCTTGGCTGCCAGCAGCGAATACTTTCAGAGTTTATTCACAAATAAGGAAAATGAGTCACAAGCTGTATTTCAGCTTGACTTCTGTGAGCCAGATGCTTTTGATAATGTTTTAAACTACATTTATTCTTCCTCTCTATTTGTTGAGAAGAGCAGCCTTGCTGCTGTGCAAGAACTTGGCTATAGTCTTGGGATTTCCTTTCTGACAAACATCGTTTCTAAAACACCTCAAGCCCCCTTTCCAGCGTGTCCTAATAGAAAAAAAGTGTTCGTAGAAGATGATGAAAACAGTTCTCAAAAGAGAAGTGTCATTGTTTGTCAAAGTAGAAACGAAGCACAAGGAAAAACTGTTAGTCAAAATCAACCTGATGTAAGCCATACTTCCCGGCCCTCTCCTAGCATTGCAGTCAAGGCTAATACCAATAAGCCACATGTCCCAAAACCAGTTGAACCGCCTCATAGTTTGTCATTAACTGAAAAGAGTTGGCCGAAAGATAGTTCTGTGGGATATGCAAAGTCTCTTGAGCATTCTGGATCTTTGGATGATCCTAATAGAATCAGTTTGGTGAAAAGAAATGCAGTATTGCCTTCAAAGCCTCTGCAAGACAGAGAAGCTATGGATGATAAACCAGGTGTGAGTGGTCAGCTTCCAAAAGGAAAAGCTCTAGAGCTGGCTTTGAAGAGACCACGGCCACCTGTTTTGTCTCTTTGTAGCTCATCAGAGACTCCCTATGTATTAAAAGAAACTAACAAAGGAAATGGTCAAGGTGAAGATAGAAACTTGTTGTATTATTCAAAGTTAGGCTTAGTGATCCCATCCAGTGGATCTGGTTCTGGAAACCAAAGCATTGACAGGAGTGGCCCACTTGTTAAGAGTCTCCTCAGACGGTCTTTGTCGATGGATAGCCAGGTTCCTGTCTATTCACCTTCCATAGATTTGAAATCTTCCCAGGGATCATCTTCGGTGTCCAGTGATGCACCAGGGAATGTGTTGTGTGCTTTATCTCAAAAGTCATCTTTAAAAGATTGTAGTGAAAAAACAGCCCTAGATGACAGGCCTCAAGTGCTACAACCGCATCGCCTCAGGTCCTTTAGTGCTTCTCAGTCAACAGACAGAGAGGGAGCCTCCCCTGTGACTGAGGTGCGCATAAAGACCGAGCCCAGCAGCCCGCTGTCGGACCCCTCGGACATCATCCGCGTCACTGTGGGAGATGCGGCAGCAACAGCAGCTGCCTCATCTTCATCGGTCACAAGAGACCTGTCTCTGAAAACAGAAGATGACCAAAAAGACATGAGCAGACTCCCAGCAAAAAGGAGGTTCCAAGCGGACCGAAGGTTGCCGTTTAAGAAGTTAAAGGTGAATGAGCATGGGTCTCCTGTGTCAGAAGATAATTTTGAGGAAGGCTCAAGCCCTACTATCCTTGATGCAGATTTTCCAGATTCTGATTTGAATAAAGACGAATTTGGTGAGTTGGAGGGGACGAGACCAAACAAAAAATTTAAATGCAAACATTGCCTTAAGATCTTTAGATCAACAGCAGGTCTTCACCGTCATGTTAACATGTACCATAACCCAGAAAAGCCCTACGCTTGTGACATCTGTCACAAGAGGTTTCACACCAACTTCAAAGTGTGGACACACTGTCAGACCCAACATGGCATAGTGAAGAACCCATCACCAGCCTCTAGTTCACATGCTGTTTTGGATGAAAAATTCCAAAGAAAGCTGATTGACATAGTGAGAGAGAGAGAAATTAAGAAGGCCCTGATCATTAAGTTAAGGCGCGGCAAGCCTGGTTTTCAGGGACAGAGTAGCTCCCAAGCGCAGCAAGTCATCAAGAGGAACTTGAGATCTCGAGCCAAAGGAGCTTACATTTGTACTTACTGCGGAAAAGCATACCGCTTTCTCTCTCAATTTAAGCAGCACATAAAAATGCATCCAGGAGAAAAACCCCTTGGAGTAAATAAAGTTGCTAAACCAAAAGAGCATGCTCCTCTTGCAAGTCCAGTAGAAAACAAGGAGGTTTACCAGTGCCGTCTCTGTAATGCTAAGCTCTCTTCTCTCCTAGAGCAAGGAAGCCACGAGCGGCTGTGCCGGAACGCGGCCGTCTGCCCTTACTGCAGCCTCAGGTTTTTCTCGCCCGAGCTGAAGCAAGAACACGAGAGCAAGTGTGAGTATAAGAAGCTGACCTGCCTCGAGTGCATGCGCACCTTCAAGTCCTCTTTCAGCATCTGGCGGCACCAGGTTGAAGTCCATAATCAGAACAACATGGCACCCACCGAAAACTTTTCTTTGCCCGTTTTGGACCACAATGGTGATGTAACTGGTTCTTCAAGGCCCCAGTCCCACCCTGAGCCCAATAAAGTAAACCACATCGTCACCACAAAAGATGATAACGTGTTCAGTGATTCTTCAGAACAAGTTAACTTCGACTCGGAAGATTCCTCTTGTCTCCCTGAAGATCTTAGTCTTTCCAAGCAACTGAAAATCCAAGTCAAAGAGGAGCCTGTGGAGGAGGCTGAGGAAGAGGCACCCGAGGCCAGCACAGCCCCCAAAGAAGCGGGTCCTAGCAAAGAAGCCAGCCTGTGGCCCTGCGAGAAGTGTGGGAAGATGTTCACAGTGCACAAGCAGCTGGAGCGTCACCAGGAGCTTCTGTGCTCTGTGAAACCATTTATTTGTCACGTGTGCAACAAAGCTTTTCGCACTAATTTTAGACTCTGGAGTCACTTCCAGTCGCACATGTCTCAGGCTTCAGAGGAATCGGCACATAAGGAATCTGAGGTGTGCCCTGTTCCCACAAACTCTCCCTCTCCACCACCTCTGCCACCGCCACCGCCACTGCCCAAGATCCAGCCTTTGGAGCCTGACAGCCCCACAGGCCTGTCCGAAAACCCAACTCCAGCCACAGAAAAACTGTTTGTGCCCCAAGAATCAGACACCCTTTTTTACCATGCCCCACCCCTTTCAGCAATCACATTTAAAAGACAGTTTATGTGTAAACTTTGCCACAGGACATTCAAGACTGCATTTAGTCTTTGGAGTCACGAACAAACACACAATTGAAAGACCAACACTTTTTACCTATGGGAGGCAGTCCCCAGATTTCAACCGGAATTGTGAAATGTGTCATAAGAAACAAAATATTTTTTAAACAAGAATAATAAAGGTTGGAGATTGTTACGCTTGAAATTAAGTTTGAGACAAATTGATAATTACTTAGTAAAGTCTTTAATCAACTTTAGAAATACACCTTTTAAAATATTGTGATTCTGGACCTTACAAGAACAAGATGGTTTGATTTCGTTAATGTTGAAATTGGATTAGTCTTGATTGTGTGCATGGTTCCTCATTCCATGGTGTCAATATAATCATTTAATTGAGGTTTTTGGTTTTTTACTGATTTGTAATTAGTGGAATACTATCAAAGTATTCCTTCTTTTGATTATTTTAGACACTTGAGTTCTAGTTAAATCTTAACCATGTTCTTAAGTCCAAAATATATCAGGAAGAAGTGGAGTAGTTTTCTGTATTGATTTGTATCTTAGACTACTTTAGCAATAAAAGATAAATCTCAACTTTGATAAGTTATCCTGACACTTGATAAAAATAAATATTTGGTATTTTGTGGTCATGTAGAACTTCTTTTTGTATGACAATTGTGAGAAATTTAAATCAGCAATAGTAACACTTAGATCTTTATAAACTAACAAAAACTTGCTTTCAGTCAATATAATAAACGATAAACTCTAAGGAAGACCTGGGAAATGAACGCAATTTATGGAAGTCCCCTACAGTCAGTTTATAAGGGTTTCAGTAGTGATAGACATTGTGATAAAAACTTGTACCATGTTACATGTACACTGCACCACAGTCTAAATTCAGACCAGCATTTGAAGGACTGCAGATGTTTCATTTCCTCTGATTTATGCTGTCACAAATTGAAAATCTGAGTGTAGTTAGGACCAAAAACAAAGCTAACCATATGGCACTAATTTTGATTTTAACATTAGTCTAAAAAATAAGGTCAGGACATATATTTAAATAGATCCCAGATACTCAAGAGTTAGCACAGCTGATCTAAAATTCTAAATTACCATTTACTTCTAGATAATTCAGAGCAGAGGAGAAACATCTCACTGCAGTTTCAACATTCTTTTCAAGAACAATATATACAACATTTACATTTTCCTGCCTCTCTTTTGTGACAGTTTCTGTTAGAATTTTTTGGTGGTCTGGTGGTTAAAATCAGCAAGGCCATTCTCTACATCATTGCTTAATATTTCAGAAATAGATATTAAAGCACTATCAGTGGTCCAAAATTAGTTTTCGCTACTTATTTTGGTCTGTGGGTTTTGGGCTTTTCAGAGAATACTATGTATAATTTGTAATTGAAAGCCTTTCAATAGGATATCCAAAGTTCAGTGTGGTGTTTCAAAAGGGAAAATTTTTACTTGTAGGGGTGGGAATTAGATGTATTTAAAAAAATGAAACTATAAAATCCTTTTAAGAAAGTAATACCAATTTAGACTCTAGTTTGTGTTACAAGGTGTTCTTTCAAAATTTTTTAAAAAGTCGACTACTATCATTAAGAAATAACTTTAAATTTGTGCTGTAGCAGAAAATAACTCCGTACCCATCAGTCTTATTGCCAACATTCCATCCCACTGGGAGGAAAGAGAATTCTCATTTTTTTATTGAACCAGACATTTTTATAAAATACTGATTGACTTTGTACATTATAGATATTATATATGAAATTTTGCCTTGTATTCTTTCACTTGAAAAAACTCCAAAATTCCACATTTTAGTAGTTACTTCCTATTCTTTCTTAAATTTGATGGAGAAGGGAAAATAAATTGCAGTTATTGATTCTTGCCATCTTTGTTTTCCTAAAGAAATCTATGCATTTTAAGGATAAAACTAAAGCATATGGCTTTACATGAAACATCAGGATGGATTATTGTACATTGAATTCATTCCCCGTATAATGTGGTATTTCTTACTCTGACCATCTTAGTAGCTGTCACTTCAGAAGAAGACAGTTTCCCTGAGTGATCATCACCTACATGGCCATTAGAGTATCTATTGGTGATAATTCCATGATACAGAGTATCTTGGCATTATAAATTCAGTATCCCAGGACTTGAACCTTTATGCTACATTTTTGAAGATTTTTAAAAAATAATATTGTTAATCAGTAAAAAAAAGAAAAAAATATTTTTGATCTAAACATAGGTTCTGCATATCTGTTAGATTTTAAAAATGACTGGTGTTTTGTCTTCACATTTTTGTCTAAGCAAGGAATATAAGATTTCAAATAAAATTTTGAACCAAAAACATTTATAATGCCGTTCTGGTTTTTCTATTACTTTTTATACTGTACTTTAAAAGCATTAGGCTGAAAGAGTTTATTTTGGTGGTCAAAAAAAATATGCTTCCACTCATGTAACTATTTTAAATGTTAAGAAGTAAAATAATGAAAGATATGTTAATTACTTTATTCAGTAAAGTTTTTTAAGAATGTTTATCTCAGCCAGTAGGCAAATACTTGGTGTAAAACAAGTTGGTCTTAAATTGTTGCAACTCATTAGCTAGTGAAGATATTCATGTAAATATCTTTTAGGATTGTAATTAATTTTGAAAATGTAGAAAGCTCTTTATTCCATGTAAGTATGCAGGATGCCTGCTTTTTTATGCAGTTGTGGAAAGAATGTAAAATGTTTTAATATATTCTTTGTTAATCTGAGAACTTGATATTGAATCATTTTCTTTATGTGGGAGAAGGAGGGAGTAACATAAAACGTGTTTTTATCACTCAAAGTAAGCAATGGAGGTAACAAATATTGTGCATTTTAACAATAATATTTGAAGATTTGTAGAATATTCACCTTTAAAACTAGTTAGTATGCATTTATAATTTTACCAGAATATACAACTAACAATTCAACAGTGATGTTCTTTACATTTGTGGGGAGATATGTGATGTTCTTGGTATTCTGGTTTGGAATGGAATGTTTATAGCCTTGCCAGTAAAAATATGCCCCAGCACTTAATTAGTGACCGTTTGAATCCATATGTAGTCCCATGGTGCTAATGAGAGTAGCTGCTGTGAAACAGGAATAAAATGTGTCTGTTCACGGAGGTGCAGTGTGGCTGCATCTACAAAGCCAACTGTCTGATCAAGGTGAGGGGGAGATGTGAGAATTAACAGATCTAAAGTTGGCCTTTGTTGCCTCAAATTGGGTTTGTACACACGTGCATGCGTGCGTATATACAACTGTAATCTGGAACTTTAAGAAGTAAAATTATTTGAAATTTCTTAGTAAAAAGTAATTAGGTATAATTCCAATAGATTTCTGTATAAATTTTATCTAACTGGATTACAAGTCAGTTTGTCAATTTACGATGTCTCAGTGATGTTTCTGCAATAATTGTGAAATGCATTATTGATTTAAATAATGCTAACACATTTTAAAAGTGTTCTTTAACACTGACTACTAAACTTTAAGTTTTAAAAAATAGGTTTTCATTTATGGCTTTTTGTGGTTTTAGCACTTTAAGAAGTTTAATTTTTGTAATTTTTAATATGCTCTTTCAGTGCATCTCAGCAGGTACTCCAGCTTATGGCATTCCCATGTGACTCGGGGGAAGACAAAGTCGGTGTTTAGATTCTGGAGGAGAAAAAATGAGTTACAATGTCAGGTGTTTTTAAAAATTCCTTTTAGAGACAGTCTTTTGGGAACCAAAGCATTTTACTGTAAATCTTTAAAATAACAGAATTCAGTGCTCTTTCATCATTTGTTAGTGCTGTCCAGATTTTTCACACAGTTATACTCAGTTATTACTAATTTTCAGAACATTAGTCCAAGGCTATTTCAAATTTTCCGTTGAATATATGCTTATGGTTAAAAGAAAAACAAATGAATGGTTTTATAATTCTGTATATTTTGTCATATGCCTTAGCAGAGTAAGTCATTTTTCAGTTTTACTTAGGAATAAGCTTTTTCGAACTGAAAATTCATGGTAAAGTAGGATTTCTATCTAATGTTAATCCATTGCTTATTTGTATTCAATTCTTTTGTCTGTTTACTTTGCTTAAATGTTGACTAAGAATGATTGGAGTCAATAAATTTGTACTGTATTTTGCTTTGAGTCAGTCTCAATGGTATGCTCTGTACTTTGATAGTAACCATGTGTAGCATTTACATTTATGAAAGTAAAGTTAAAATCTTCTTATTTGGGTAATGTGAGTAGCCACTTATGAGTTGTGAGAGATTTAATTTTCCCCCATTCCAGGTTGCTTATCGAATTAAGGTTGTATTAAAGCTTTAGTTATTTGGGCACCACAAATATATGATGGTTAAAACCAGATAGGCAACCATCTTTGCTCATCTGCCATTTCCTTTACTACTCACACTAGTAGTTTTTAAGGTGATGGGGCAGGGGGGTAAATGCAGAAAAAGAACATTTTTAAGTACCCTGCATTAATATTTCTGCATAGCAATTGATAAACCAGTTTTATTTGATAATCTAAAGAATTTAATGTCATAGCTTTTTTTTCCCCATTGTAATGAGGCTTTTCTGTAAAACTGGGGTATATCATTTTTTAAGTTTTATTAGCTCTCCCCGTAACGTGAACAGCTGAACTGTAGATAATCAAATTAATGCCACCAAGCTGACTGGAAAATAAGGAATTAGAGAGAAGGTACAGAGACCCACAGTGGGTTGATCAGTGCTGCTTTTCACCTGCTTGGACTCGCACTTCTTGGCTTCTGATGGTTCTGTTTTCCTTTACTGATATCCTAAACTAGCCTTTCTCGGGAGCCTCTGCCCAAAGTGTCTTGAACACACTGTACCAGGAACAAATTATATATATACACACATACACACACACACATATATACACACACATAAATTTTAATCATCTGCTTTAACCTTTTTTGTTTTTTTATTTTTATTTTTTAGCAATAACAGGCTTTATGAGATTTGGGATTGCTGCACTCCTTTGCATCCTCTTAATCTTTGGCACATACTCAAGACAGCAAATAGTGTGGTAGCAAAATCATGTCCCCAGTGTTTAATATTTTCCCCAGCCAGAGGCAAGATCTTGGCTCAGTTCTTACGAACGTGAGCTCTATGAACTTGGAAAGTTGAGTGGCAGGTGTTCCTCATACATGGTGTATGTGTGAAGATTTGCCATATTGTCATAGAGGCACTTTACAAATGCAGCACAGGGAAACACTGCTGCAGCATTAATTTGGGTATCATGCTATTGATCATCAGTCCGTGTCCTCCACAGGAGAGTCCTTTGTCAGTTCATCCCCCTCATGATAATGCAAGTCTGCCTTTTGTGCAGTGTCTTAAAACCCCCTTGTGGTTGGCATCATTTCCTCCAGAAAATACTTCCCGGCCCCTTTCCAGGTGCTCTTCACCCCAGCCCACAGCAGTTGCTCCTCCTAAGTGTTGCCCATAACACCCTGATATCAGCCTGTCATTTGACTTGCTACTTTCTATTTCATCTGCATGTGGTTTATCCTGCTAGACTAGGAGGGACCCAAGGATAGGGGCTATTCCTTGCGTTTCCAGGACCTGGCAAAGGGAAGGTGCCTATTAAGTATTTGATAAACAAATACAGCAAAGAAATTTTGTCCAAGGCAGCAGTCAACCAATTTGTTTTTAGCTGATACGGGAAAGTTAGTGAAGATCTCTGCAAATAGTCTCCAGAGTTTGATTCACCTACACAGTGAGAGACCCATAGCGTATTTTAATTTTCATATGATCCTCAGTATGCTCAAGGGAAAATGAAAATGTTCGAATGGCTGGTGTTAGATTGACAAGTTCCTGGAATTTTATGAATCCCAGGCGCTCTGTGCTGCCATGATTGTTTTGGATGTGTGACAATCCATGTGCATCACTGGCACTGCCAAGGTCCCCCCTTACGACACCCGAGTGTGGACAGTTGCCTAACAAACTCATCAGTAAACCTAAGAAAAGGAATAGTAACTAATTCTGAGTGCTTATTGTGTGTGAAGCACTGTACAGGCATGTGGTGGTATTTGTAAACCATTAACAGACTTGTTTTTCTTAACTTTTTACTCCGATTCCCCATTCTCAGGTATCCCAGTCTCCTGCAGTCTGGAATATTCCTTATTCTCTCTCTGGCTTTTATGGCCTTGATCATTTGGAAGACTGTGAACCAGTCATTTTGTAGAGTGTTGCTTAATTGGAGTTTGTCCCATGCTTTCTCGTGGCTGAACCATCACTATGCATTTTGCGGTCAAAATATGCAGAATCTGTATTCTCTTCATTTCAACCTATGGATGGCATCTGATGCCTGTATGCCCTGTTGCTGATGGCATTCATTTTAATCCTTTGACTAAGGTGGACTTCTGCCAACTTCACTATGTTTGCCCCCATTTGTAGTTAATAAGTATTTCGTGGGGAGATATTTTGAGACTATGTAAAGTTCTCCTCATCTCAGTTCTACCCGCTAACTTTAGCATCTCTTGATGTTCCTTGCCTGAATTAATTTATTTTTGCAGTTGTTGCCAAATGGAGGTTTTCTCGTGCCATCATTCCCTCTTCATTTATTTGTGGGCTTTCTACTGCAAGAAAAAAAAATTCTGTAAGTCCCATTAACTTACTCATTTACATGTATATGTGTTGTGGATTCATAGATTCCTATTCTGTTCATTGGTTTCTAATCAGTTCCCACCTGTTTCATTTTTTTTTGATGTTCAAATTTTCCTAAATTTAGTAGTAGGAATTTCAAACCGGGCTGCTGCAAGCTTTGACATGTCCTCTTGGCAAAGTTTGACATGTCCTCTCGGCAAAGTAAGAAAAATGCTCAAAGAGCTTGAGTTTTTTTCTTAATTTCTGCTACAACAAGATGTTCCAGACTCATCTCCCTCTTTCCCTGCCAGAGCCCTGAAACCAGCCATTTTATTTTTGCATATGTAATAAGCTCCAAAATACATCGTTATTATTTTTGCTTTAAATAGCCAATTGTCTTTTAAAGATATTTAATTAATAAAAAAAAAAGTCTTTATAGTTACCTATTTAAGTTTCCATTTCTGGTACTCATTATTTTGCCTGCAGATTCAAGTTTCCTATGATACCGTTTTACTTCTGCTCAAAAGACATTAACATTTCTTTCAGTGTAGGTCTACTGATGTTGAATTCTTTCAGCTCGTGTATATCTAAAAAATATTTATTTTGCCAACCTTGAAAGCTATTTTTGATGGGCATGGAATTCTAGATAGCTTTTTTTTTTCTTGTGGTGCTTAAAATGCGTTACTCCCTGTTTCTAGCTTTATTTCCAGTGAGAAATCCTACTGTCCTTACCTTTGTTCCTCTGTATACAGTGTGTCTTTTTTACTCTGGCTGCTTTTTAAAGTTCTCTTTATTACCAGTTTTATTGCAATTTGATTATGATGCATAACCTTATATTAGGCCATTTGAAATTGTCTCAGAAATCTATTGTTCTGTTGCATTGTTCTCTTTTTTCTCTCTATGTTTCATTCTGGAGAGTTTCTATTGTTATGTCTTCTAGTTCACTAACCTTCTGCAATGTCTAATCTGCCACTAACCCCATCTGGTGTATTTTTCATTTCAGACGTGTAGTTTTCATCTCTAGAAGTTTGATTTGAATCTTTTGTATATATTCTACGTCTCTACTTAACACATTCCATCTTTCCTCTGGCTTCTTTAACATATGGGATACAGTTAGAACACCTTTATAATGTCCTTGTCTACTAATTCTATCATCTACTCCATTTCTGGGTTTGTTTTAAATTGATGTATTTTTCTCCTCATTATGGGTGACTTTTTGTTTCCTCTTGGCGTGTCTGGTAATGTTTTGTTGAATTGCAGACATTGTGAACTTTACCCCATGGTGCTGGTTATTTTTGTATTTCTAGAAATATTCTGGAGCTTTATTGGGGGGATGTAATTAACTTACTTGGAAACCATTTTATCCAGGTTTTGCTTTTAAATGGTATTAAATGGGATCAGAGCAGAATTTAGATGAGGGCTGATTTTGTTCCATTACTAAGGCAAGTACACCCCCTGGACTCAATGCCCTTGAATTACTTCAAGCACTGTATGAACTCCAGGGATTGTTCCTTCTAATGCTTATGTGTTTTGTTGAGTTTTTTTTCTTTGATTTTTTTTTTTTTTTTTTTTTTGACCAGCTTCAAGATGTTTCCTTACATGTTGAAGAGTCAAGGGACCTCTCTGCAGACCTCCAGAGTTAGTTCTTATTCATTCGTGCGCTCGCTCGCTCGCTTGCTCGTTCTCAGGCTTTCTCTTCTCCAGCACACTGTGCTTAGAGCCCTAGCCGCCTTTCCCTCCCTGGGCTCCCAGCTCCATCTCCTCAACTCAGGAACACTGCTGCTTTATCTCATCTCTTTCTCATCTCCCAGTGATCACTGTTCTTTGTTGCCTTATGTTCAATGTTTTGAAAATCACTCTTTCATATGCTTTGTCTGCAATTTAGTCATTTCATGCAAGATGGAAAATCAAGTCTCTATGATTTCATCTTGCCCAGAAGTGGAACTGAACTTGTTACTTTGTTATGGATAAGTTAGCAAATATGGTCTAAAGCACCTAGCCCTGTATGTCTGGGGATGCTATGCCAAAAGTTTGCCAGTGGAAAATTCTCCCAAATTCTAAGCAGCTCATTTACGAAAGAACTCAGTAGAGATTTTCTCAAACTTAACAAAAAAAAATTACACACGTCTCACTAAATTCAGACTAACTTTATCTCCTCCTCAGCTCCGGAGCCTTTAGTCAGGTCTGAAAAAGCCTATGGTCACTTCAGCAGCAACCATCATGAAAGGAATTATGGAAGAGAAGATCAGGATGGAAAGAGACAGGCATCTCTCTCCTGTTTGGTATAAGCATGGTCACAGTTTTACAAAGCCATAAAATATTACAAATTATAAAATAATGAGATATTTATGACCTGGAAATGTCCTGACAGCTGAGGCACCTGGAGCTTCAGCTTCACAGTAAATCTGCCTATTTTATTCATTCACAGTGAAAAACCTTGGTCACAATCCAGTATGTGGATTTTATAAGCTGTTAATGAGTCACCATCTGCCATTAGACAGCCCTTTCCCTTGGCCAGGTCTTCAGATGACCTGGGTGGCAAGGATGGACTCTGCAAAACCAGGCTGGGGTGGTGTCCAGCTTGCTGGCTGGAGGAAGAGCCATTGCTTTGGGTTCTCAGTGTTTTTGGTGACAGATGATATGTAGTAAAATGGCAGAAACACTAGATCTTTTCTATCGTGATAAAGACATCAGGAAGTCAGGATGCAATCTTAATTTCTACCACTTGAAACAGAAATTGGTGTGTAAGGAAGCAGAGATTTTGTTCTGAGGGTCCTCATTATTATTTAAAAGTAGGTTTTCACGGGCCTGAAAGTTAGGTTTCCAAGTGGAGTTCATGGAACAAAAGAGCCAGTTTCTGTTCACAAAACCAAAGACCAAAGATAGATTACTGAATAATGTATAAGTTTGGTGTTATAAAAATAACATGTCTGTCTGAGTTTTTGTTAGGTAAAAGCATTAAGTACAAAATAACCTACTAGCCCTTTAAATAAAATGATTTACATCAACTGCTGTTGGGCCTCTAAGAAGTGTTAGCCTTCATGTCCAGCCCCTACACAGCCATATTATTTTAGAAACCTTGAGTGGGAGCTTTTCCTGATTTGTCAGAGTGAATAGTTTGGAAAAATCTCTAGCCTGTCACTAAGAAAAGGCTACCAACAATTGAGGAGCTAAAGCTCTTTCGCTGCAAATTTACTTGATGATCCAAAGAGTTATAGTTGAAGAGTTACCAGAGCTCAGGAAAAATATTAAAATTTATACAATTTGGAATCTGTTAGTTCTGCTTTTGGAATAACCGTATTTCCATTGCCAATGCTAGGACACAAGCCTAGGAGCATATTATGTCCCCAGTAAGTGGTTTTAGTTTTTTTTTTTTTTAATACCTTGAAGGCAGGATCGCAGCATAACTTTTGTGGGCCCTGGACACTTTGGGGACACATTTCCTCCACAAAATATACACAAAATTGTATCTTGCAACTACATTGATATAAGGGCAAATATAATTCAGGCTCTATTAAAAATAAACTTTTCTTCAACCCTAACAACTCATTTTTTTCCTTCTGATTTTAAAATAAACTCAAACATTGTTGTGGTCCATTAAAAAAAATTTATATTTCCCTAAAAGTACCAGGGGCTCTAAGCACTTTGTCTACTGTGCCTAATGAATAAGTTGGCCCTGATTAAAGGAAGAAATGAAGCAGGCATGCAGCCAAGCAGGGAGAAACAGATTCTAATACAGATAAATGGAAACTTGGGGTTCTAATGTTTCTGTTGGAAAAGTTGTCCAGTGGATGACAACCTCCCAACATTCGTGTTTATTTTTTAGCCTGGATAACTGTGACTATGAATTCTTATTGACACTTTTTTAATCCTCTAAAAAAAGGGGGGGCTTTTATAGCTGACTCAGGATGAATTAGGTGCTCTGAGGAGCACTTAGATTCTTGATAAGACACACTTTTTGATGAATGCCAGACTTTGTAGGGAGTTTTCCAAGCCCTTCCTCAACTTACCTCCAAGAAGCCAACAAAACTCATGAGCTAGGCAGAGCTCGGTGACCTAATGGTGGACACTCCTAGTGTCTCTGTCCAGGCACACTAACAAAGTAGGAGAGTTGACCCTGTGACTCCCACACTGAATCGGGACCCTGCAGGGTGGGTGGGGACTGACAAGGTGTACAGAGAAGAGTAACCACAGCTCTCCTGGGAAAGAAGGCAAGGTTAAGTCTGGCCTAGCATCTAGGAACTTGGATTTTGGGAGGTTCTCACCATCCCTGATAAACCCAGTGGCTTACTGCACCTAAACGTGTGCAAACCATACACTTCATGCTCAACAGCCACTTTCCTTCCAAGAGTCTGGAATGTTGATGCATCCTGGGCAGGAGACACCTACATGACTAGCCCCCAGTAACGACCCTGGCACCAAATCTCTCATGAGCTTCCCTGGGGGCAACGTCTCATTCATGTTGCCACAAGTAGTTCCTGAAGGAATTAAATGCATCCTGTGTGACTTCACTATGAGAGGGCTCTTGGAAGCTTACTCCTGGTTTCTTTCAGATTTCATGCCTTTCTTTTCCTTTGCTGATTTTGCCTTGTGTCCTTTTACTGAAATCAGTCACACCCATCAGTGCAACTCTCTACCAAGTCCTGTGGGTCCTCCTAGCCAATCCATGAACCCAGGGTTGGTCTTGGGGTTCCCCAACTCATGGTTTCAAGTCCATGACACCAGTGGCTTGCAGTGAATTCAACAACAATTGTATTTGTGAAAGCACTACAAATTTAGACTTTCATGATTCCAGCAGATCAAGGCAACGGCTCACACTCAACACATGAGCAGGCAAGCAACCCCTCGAGTGAGAGTCAGCAGAAACAACCAGCAACAGAACTAGACCACCAGAGACTGCTGGCATGTGCCGGGTACACAGCATATACTTATGAAATGTTTAAATAAATGAAACGTGAAACAGTAAGATGACAAGTAATTGGACATTATCAGTACTGAACAGGCAGATTCGAGAAAGGAACAAATGGAATTTCTAAAAAAGAAAAGAGATTTTAAGTAAAAAATCTCAATGAATGAGTTAAAGAATAGATTGCATATGACTGCAGAGAACTAATGAAGAAGCAGATATATCAGGGAAAAAATTACACGGAATAAGCCGAGACAGGATTGAAAATGTGAAGGAAAAGTTCGGAGTTATGGGGGATTTCTGCTCTGACCAAGATAGAGTAACAAAGACTGCATATGCCTTTGTACCTAAAACAATTAAAACAGCAGATAAAATATATAAACCAATAGTTCTCCAGGCAATAGGACCCCAGGCAATGAAGTGACAAATTTTAAATTATTTTATTTATTTATTTATTTTTGGAGACAGGGTCTCGCCATGTCACCTGAGCTGGAGTGCAAAGGCTAGTCACTGGTGCAGTCTTACTGCATTTCAGCCTTGAACTCTTGGGCTCAAGTGACCCTCTTGCCCCAGCCTCCCAGTGTTAAATCATTTTAATGTTAGTAAAACTGTAAATATTTAGTATTATTTAATATTAATATTTGATAATAGTTAATGTTAATGAGATAGCCACTTGTAATATCTCTTAATCAAGTGACACTTCAATTTTTAATGCTATTAAAATACTTCATATTTAATGTTTTTAATATTGAAAATAATATATGAACTTAAAAGGATTTGAGATCATCACTTGGTCAGGAGAAATTATCAAATATAGCAGCTCTCTGAATTGAAAATGAGGTAAGTGTGGCTGGGTTTATTTCACGCCTGTAATCCCAGCACTTTGGGAGGCTGAGGCAGGTAGATCACCTGAAGTCAGGAGTTCAAGACCTGCCTGGCCAATATGGTGAAACCCTGTCTCTACTAAAAATACAAAAATTAGTCTGGTGTGGTGGCACACATCTTTAATCCCAGCTACTCAGGAGGCTGAGGCAGGAGAATCGCTTGAACCCAGGAGGCAGAGGTTGCAGTGAGCCGAGATCACGCCATTGGACTCCAGTCTGAGTGACAGAATGAGGCCTCATCTCAAAAAAAAAAAAAAAGAAAAAAAGAAAAAAGAAAAAGAGAAAAGAAGATGAGATACGCAAAGAAGTAGGTGTTGAAAATGCCATTGATGAGTTTGTTTCCATTAAAGCCAGAAAAGCAAAATTATAATAAATTTGTTTATAGTGTTAGTAAAATATTTAAACTTGAAACAATTTTATGACAATGTTACCTACTTTTCCATTTTTCAAGATTTTTCAACTTCTTTAATGTTCTAGAAAAAAACAAAACCATTCAAAATATAAAACATACATATAGGGGTGTACATCTTTCCTTTTGCCTGTGATCCATTTTAACTAAAGATCTAGTCTTTAGTTAAAATGATGGAGTTTTTTTGTTCATAATGGATGTTTTGCATTAATTTTGATTTTTTCTAATATTACATTAAAATATTTATCTTGATTACTGAGTTTCTGGCATCCTCTTCCATTTTACACCCAGACAGGTACCTCACTCCCCTCACCCATCTCTGTTTGGAAGCATCAGCCTCCTGGAAGCAGGGAGCCTGGGCAGGGTATCCCACCACAGTCCATTCCCTGACCAGATGCCTGGCGACTCTTGGGCCAGCGCATAAGGCAGTGTTCTTCAGATCTCTTGAGTGTGACTGAAAGAAAGTGAGGCAGAACTTCAAATACCCCACAGCTCCCGCTGTCCTGGAAGAATGCAGGGGCTTCTGGATGTGGCCATTTGTCATTCTTGGATGGCAGGACACAAAGATAAAGCAGTAGCTGCCGCAGTGACTCGGTGGTCTCTGAACGTGGAGCTGACGGGAAAGGGCCTCAGGTCACCACAAAGGTAAAGGTTGTGTCCAGCAGGTGTGGTGGCAAACCTGGCTCTACATAAAGTCACTAGGGGAGCTGTTGAGACACAAGTCGCCATATTCATAATAGCCCCACGGTGCCAGCCATCCAGTGCCCATCAACAGCAGTACAGAGGGTAGAGAGGTGTATTCACACAACGACTTCTGCTCGGCAGGGAGGGTGGATAAGCCGCAGTCACATGCTGTCTCCCACACCTAGTGAGCAAAAGACCGACACAGAAGACTGTTGACTGTGTGATTCTGTTGTGTAAAGAACAAAAACAGTCAAAAACACATATGCCATAAGGAGTCAATGCCTGGTTATCTTTGGTGGGGGCCAGGGGTCTCGACTGGAGGCAGTATAGGGGTCCTGGGTGCTGGTCACCTTCCCATTCCTGATCTGGCTACACAGGTTTGACTGGGGAAAACTCACTGAGCTGAGCACATGATATGTGCCCATATCTTTACGTATATTATACTTAAATAAAATACCTTAAAAGTAAATATAGGGTATTTGTGTGCCCAGCCTCATTGCGGACCAACCAGAATTTCTCAGGGTGAGCCCCAGGCATGAGAAAATTTTGTTAACTCTTTGGATGTTTCCAATAAATTTTAATATACAGCCAAGATTGAGAACCGCTGATCAGTCAAGGCCTGTTCTTAAACTTCCAAGTGAATGGAACCCCCGGGAGCTTGCTACAGGGCAGTTCTGCTTTCCTAGGCCTGGCCAGGGCCCAGGAGCCTGCATTTCTAACAAGTGCCCAGGCCAAGCCCAGGCTGCTGGAAGCAGACCCGCTCTGAGCAGCCGTGTTAAATGATTCACTGTCCCCTGCAAGGAGAGACTGGGAACTGCTCTCCATTTTTAACCAACACCTTGGTTATTCTTAGGCAAATTTGAAAAACACTGATCAAGTTACAAACGGCCTCATCAGATGTGAGGAGTTCCATAACATTCACTGTGTTTCTTCACATGAGAAAGTTGGCTTTTCAAGGATTTCAGAAACTGCTTTAAAAAAATAATAATTTTACGGCTGGGCGCGGTGGCTCAGGCCTGTAATCCCAGCACTTTGGGAGGCTGAGGCGGGCAGATCACGAGGTCAGGAGATCGAGACCATCCTGGCTAACACGGTGAAACCCCGTCTCTACTGAAAATACAAGAAACTAGCCGGGTGTGGTGGGGGATGTCTGTAGTCCCAGCTACTTGGGAGGCTGAGGCAGGAGAATGGCGTGAACCCAGGAGGCGGAGCTTGCAGTGAGCTGAGATCGTGCCACTGCACTCCAACCTGGGCAACAGAGCAAGACTCCATCTCAAAAAAAAAAAAGGAAGAAAAAGAAAATAATAATAGTAATAATTTTTAAAAAATCAACAGGTGGAGGCCCAAGCACATGTTCCTAGCTGGGAGGTGGCCGAGAGCCGCAGGGCTTGGCAGGCGCTGCCCACGCTGGCCTGAGAGAAGCAGAGGACAGGACCCTGCAGAGCGGCAGCTGGAGCAGTCCCAAGGGCAGCTGGGCCCCCATTGCCTCAGGAGGGCCCCACAGGGCTCCAGGATGATGGAGACTTGTCCAAGATCCTAGGACCAGCTGGAAGTGACCAGGACTGTCCCGTGCCCAGCACACAGCACATGTGTCTCCTCAGGGTCAGGAGCTTGGAGGCAGCCATCCTCAGAGCTCAGGCTTCCATCCTCCATTCTGACTTTGCTCCTAATCTCCTCACTAAAGACAGCAGTGCACAAGGTAAAATCAGTCTGCAGGGACCAGAGCGGGACAGAGACTAGAGAACCGGGATGCCTTCAGACGCTGCTAGGGCCAGGCCTTTGGGCCCAGGTGGACCTGCAGGAAATGCTGCCAGAGCTTGCAGGTGTGGCAAGCTTTCCCACCACACAGCCGACCTTCCCCTAGAGGTCAGGTGAGTCATGGAAAAGCATCCCCCAGCCCCATGTCTCCTCGGGACAGGGGCTCTAATCACCCATCTCCTGGCCTCCAGTGACCCTGGGCTACCAGGCTCCTGGGGAGCGGGTGTGGCTCTTGGATTGGCAAATTCTGGAAGAATATTTGATGGGCATGGTTAGGAATCTGCTGCCTGCAGAAAGCTCGTCAGCCCCATCAGCCCTGCCAGTGCTTGAGTTTCGAGATCTACCCAATTCACAACCCAACTTTACCAGGAGATCTCAGGCCGCATCCTCGACTTACCTTCACAGGACAAATAGCGACTGTTCACTCCCTGGGTACTCATGACTTCACTCAGCTTATTCAACTTATCTAATATCTAACGTCTCCAGCACCCAGGTGAGGAAGAGGGGTGTTATTTACTGGGACCCCATGCAGGGACCTTAATATGAATTGCAAATGAAAGGGGAAAACATAAATATCCCAATTGTCTACAAGATGACTCCAGAAATTTCAGTCTGGTAATGATGACAGTGATCCCTAAGAACATTCTAGACCTAATCATTAAGCAGATGGTTTGTAAAGATTTGGAAAATAGTGAAGACTCAAGGAAGCAAGGATTCACTAACATCACTCCCGGTGAACGTCTCTGGTTTCCTATCTCCATGGACACCTCAGATGGGGCAGCCCCAGGCAGAGCCCATCGCCCCCTCCCCTTTCCCCCCTGCCCGGCCTGCATTTCCACGAAGCACGTCACCCCCCACCCACGGATGAGACCTGGCAGTGTCTCCTGGCTCCTCCCCCTGCCTTACCCTCACCAGTTCCCAGCAGATGCTATGAGTCCTTCCTCTCCTCTCTCGCCAAAGACCCTTCCCTTACAGAACTCTGCTGCCCTGCCCCAAGCCCAGTCAAAAGCATCCTCTGCAAAGTGCCCTAGGACAGGACTTCCCAAATTTTAATGTGCATTCAAACACCCTGGGCTCTTAATGAGAATGCAGGGTTTGGTCCCACAGATCCAGGGCAGAGCCTGACACTCTGCATTTCCAACACGCTCCCAGGTGGTGTGGAAGCTGCTGTCCTGGCCCACACACTGGAATAGCGAGGCTGTAGGGGACACACAAACTTGATGGCAGTTCTTCCTCACTTGATCCCAGGGTGGGGGTTCCTCATCTGCTCTGAGTAAAACTGAATTCTCTCCAAGGTCACTTTGCACTTTGACCAGGAAATGCCTTCAGTTCCAAACTCATCTCAACCAGGTCCGATCAAACACGCTGGATATCCGGCAGATCTACCAGAAGCACAGGGCCCAGTCTCCTCGGAGCCCGGCCTCCTCACGTTTCCTGGCCTTTGAACTCACTGCGCCTGCAGTCTAGAGTGTTTGTCCCGCCCTTCCCCACTTCCTCTTCAAGATTCAATTCAACCTTCCCCCGACCTGCCCCAGGGGACCGGGCTGGCTTTCTTCGTGCCACAGACTCTGGGAAATGCCTCGTGGCCCTCACCACGTGGGTTGAGATGGTTCCTGGGTGCCTGACTCCATCTCCCTGCACTGTGAGCTTCCTGTGGCTGCCTTAGCTACTTTCCTCCAATAACAAGAGCTTGTGGCCTAGTGGTGAGTTCTGGGAAGTGATTCCAGGAACAGGTCCGGACTGGGAGGAGGAAAACAGGGAAGAAGGGAACCCGCACTGGATTACTAGGCTGTGGGCAGTGGGGATTCGCTGCCTCCTGCTGGGGACCCTGGAGACCCACAGGGAAGCCTCTGAGAAGGGAGATACAAGCGGCAAGTGTTTGTCCTTCGTCCTCCATCTCTTGTCACTCACTGGTCAAGGTTGGCCCCAGGGAATTAATGTTTCATCATTTCAAGATCTACCTGTCCCCCAGCATGGTGACGCCAGCCCCATGCAGGGACAGTAGGGAAACCCGAGGCAAGAGCGTAGGCACAGGGCTGCCAGGTCCTTCCTGTGCACCGCCAGGTGACAGAGCAGGGCTGAGGCAGAAAGGTGGGTCAGGAGGACACGAGGTGGGGCCTAAAGCCTCCAACAAGAGGTAAGGATTGCAGCTCTTCTCAGGTGTGGCCCAGAACAGACTGCCTCTGCGCCCCATGGCTGCTGGCTGCACTCCAAGGAATGCCGAATGAACGAAGGAATGAATGCACGAGCAAAAACAAACAGCCTCCTGTTCTTTATGGATGCAGCTTCCAGACTGATAACCCAGGAAGTGATCGTCGTTTTGCAAGCAGAGTCCTGATGCAGTGGCGGGTGGGTGAAACCTCATGCAGGAGGCGTTCAGCTCTGCACCTCCCGGCCCCCTAAAGAAACAGCCTTAAGAACAGGGCTGGGGATGACGTCCTTCTCAGCCAACTCTCTTCATCTTTCCCATGCCTCATCCAACGCCAGTGTCTGTTTCTTGACAAAGACTTTGAAGTCATGCTGATGCTGATCAAAGTTGATACTTTGGGCAGATAAAATAAAAGCTGGAAGAATACCAAGTATCTCGTGGGCAAGGCCTAAGTTAAAAAGAAAAAATAACTTAGTGGAGAAGAGGCTCTACTTCCAGAAAAGACTCTACACAATGGCTTTACATGCAGCCTGGGAAGTTAGGGTTGGCTGGCTGAGACCCTGGAGTCCATCTGACCCTTAGTGTGTTCAGGCACGTGAAACACCTTCTCAGGTGCGTGAGAAACAATGTCTTGGCAGAGATGCAAGGGGCAGGCTGGTTGGGGAACACGCTTGAACTGGGACGAGAAAGAGTAGGAATGCAGTAGGCCAGGAGTGACCAGATGCCGGTGACAAGTGCAGAAAGGAGAGCAAAAGTGGACCAAAAGCAAAAGATGGAAACATGAATACGCGAAATGAAAAACCAAAGTAAACATTGCTTTCTCCCAGGTTTGATTTTGAAGAGCATTGTTGTGGCGCTGTCCCCTAACCCCCGGCCCCCGGCCCAATCCCACCATCTCCCTCTCCCAGGGCGACAAGAGAAGACTGAGCAGCAGGGTGCAGTCCCAGCTTGGCCGGTGATCCCTGAGGCTCTGGCACAATCTCTAGAGCTGGAGGGTTCCTGGCACTCCCTTTATCAGCCAACATCTGGCTCTTACCTGAATTTTATTTTCGTAATAATCCAGATGCTTTGGTTTACAGGTCGTATCCTTCTATAAGGAGCCTTATCAAAGTCAACCAGATATAAACCAGAACAACTAAAAATCCAAGAACCGACTGGGCGCAGGGACTCACGTCTATAATCCCAACACTTTGGGAGGCTGAGCCGGGGGATCACTTGAGGCCAGGAGTTCGAGAGCAGCCTGTCCAACACGGTGAAACTCCGTCTCCACTAAAATTACAAAAATTAGCTGGGCATGGTGGCACACACCTGTGATCCCAGCTACTCAGGAGGCTGAGGCAGGAGAATCACTTGAATTCCAGAGGCAGAGGTTGCAGCGAGCCAACATGGCACCACTGCAGTCCAGCCTAGGCAACAGATCGAGACCCTGTTTCAAAATAATGAATAAAAATAAAAATAAAAATCCAAGAGCTGATCAAAACCAATCAGGAGCAGGCCCTTGAAACAGAACAGCTGTTGATCAAGAGGCATCTGGGGAAACTGCCTCATGGTCACCCAATCACAGTGACCTCTAAGGTTAAACTGGGGAGACAAACTCCAACTAATATTAAAGAAAGAGTCTATTATACATTTTAAACCAAAGGGGCCTTGGTAAAATAACAAAGTCTTTTAATACCAAAATATTCTTCACACAAATCATCTTTATACTGGACCTTATTAAAAGCAGAAGGTATATCATTCATATCAGCTCAGGGAAATTCTTCCCATGCGGCACTGAAATAAGGTTTGGGTTTTTCTCCTCATCATCTAACGTCATGTAAGTCTTTGTCAAGAAACAGACGCTGGTGTTGAATGAGGCATGGGAAAAATGAAGAGAGTTGACTGAAAAGGACGTGGTCCCCAGCCCCGTTCTTGAGGCTGGTTCTTTAGGGGGCCAGGAGGTGCGAAGCTGAACGCCTCCTGCATGAGGCTTCACCCACCCGCAAGTGTGTCGGGACTCTGCCTGCATAATGTCATTGCAGGCCCTGGAAATGCCCTTGTCCCCCGTGTGTCCATCTCTTGGATGCCAGATGTCCTCCATGGGCCTCTGCCCCTGAGGTCTCACCGCACTCCTGGTGGAATTCATTGACTGGGGCCTACGGAACCCCGTTCTGTGCTGCATTTGCTCGCGGGAAAATGCCAGCAAGCCCCTCCCCTGCCTGGCTAGCGGCAGGCACTTCCTCCCAGCGGGGATTGGGGAGCACTGGCTCCTGCTCCTCCTTGCAGGGCCTCGGGGGAGATTTTATGGGAACAGAGGCTCCTTTGGCCTGGGCGCTTCTGCAGGGCGTTTCCAACTGGAGGCAGCTCCAGCTCATCTCCTCTGCCTTGTCTGTCTCCATGGCCTCCATCTGTGACCCTGACCGGGTTATCTCTGCTCCTTTTACCCAGCATGGAATAGAGCACAGCTTTCCCAAGCCCCTCTCTCCTGAACACAGCTTCCCCGAAGTCGGCTGACAGACCACCCAGCCCCAGTTTCTCGTGCATCACTGGGGGTCTCAGACTTCATATCCAGCACAGCAACCTCACAAGCCCCTGAGTGCAGTGCCATGGTACTCCTGGGAGGACGAGGGAGCCAGGGCTGCCACCAGCCGGACAGGCCCTCTCCTGCATCAGAAAGACACCCCTTCCTCCAGGCAGACGCAGCCTTCCACCAGGAGGTACACTGGCCCCACTGCTCCTTCTGCCAGGTGTCCTTGTGCAGTGAGAGGCCTGAGTAACTGAACACAAATGTGGTAGCAGTCATGAGAGCTAAGAGACTGCAGCCTCCAAGGCCACTACTGCCACCTCTGTGCAGTGCAAAAAGGCATGAAGCAGGTGTCAGGAGTGGGAGACCTACAGCCTCTAACTCCAAGAAAAGAAATGGGAGCAAGAAGAAAGAACAATTCCTACTGTGGTACATCTAAGCCAAGGACAAAAGAATATCTAGAAACAGCTAACTATAGGCTGGCACCTTTATTTTAATCATTTTCCATCTTTATAGATGTAAAATAAATGTAATATGTGGAATTTTGCTTTTGATGTGTGTTATCCACACTGTAGCAAGATGAATGGCCTGAAACTGCCCGGATGAAGAGGCTTCCTACCTCCAGACACAGCAGTGCCATGACCCGTGATTTTGAAGCCAAGATTGTATTTATTTTAAAGAGAAGCATATTGAATTGGGGAACACATTCTAACATCCCAGCTCCAGCGGGTGGAGGAATTCTGCTCTGCAAACCTCTCTCCAGGGCTGATTTGCTGTTGTGTCCCCGCTCTGTGGAAGCCACGAGGAATGGTCATGAGGATGTTGATCCTGGGCCCCCTCGGTGTGCTAGTGACTGGCAGCAACAGTGAGGGACAACCAGCTGTGTGTGTGTGTGTGTGTGTGTGTGTGTGTGTGGTGTGCTCGCAGGCTGGAGCCAGCCAATACCAGGGTAGCTGTGGGCATGCATGCATGTTTACATGCGTGATCTCAGCTTTGGTTCTGCTTGAATATTCCTGACAACTGCACACTCTCCTTTCTGCCCTTCACAAAAGGGCTGTCACTCAGAGGCACTGGCCAGGAGACTGAAAGCAGCTTTTGTCCCACTAACCCCCTGCCCTGAGTAAGATGTAGGAGGAAGTTCATATTTTGCAACAACAGGGTGACTAAATTCTGGGACACCAAATAAAATTGCACTTGAAAACCCAGCCAGGCATGGTGGCTCATGCCTGTAGTCCCAGCACTTTGGGAGGCCGAGGAGGGAGGATCACAAGGTCAGGAGATCGAGACCATCCTGGCTAACATGGTGAAACCCCGTCTCTACTAAAAATACAAAAAAATTACTGGACACGGTGGTGGGCGCCTGTGGTCCCAGCTACTCAGAAAGCTGAGGCGGGAGAATGGCATGAACCCGGGAGGCGGAGCTTGCAGTGAGCTGAGATCGCGCCACTGCACTCCAGCCTGGGCGACAGAGCGAGACTCCGTCTCAAAAAAATGAAAATAGAAAGAAAACCTTCTTGTTGGCTTTTGTGACTTGCATTCACTCACTCATTCATTCACCCATTCATTCAATTATCTAACAACCATCTGTTGAGGCTACGCCATCTGACCAGTTCCCCATCCCATGCTGGGAAACAAAGCGGAACAAGACAGTGAGGGAAGGAGACAGACCTGATCGCAGGGTGACTGTCTGCTGTACACCCGGAGCCGATGGAAGTGACCTTGTGCCAGGTCCTGTGCTTGCACATATGCTTATTAGTTACCTGGTCCTCACAGAGACTGTAAGAAGTGGGTGCTCTCATTCCCCCGTTACAGATGAGGAAACTGAGGGGCAGTGAGGTGAAATGATGTACCTAAAATCACAGCAGCCAGAATTTGACCCCAAACAGTCGGACCTGGAGTCAGGGGTCTTAATCCATACGTGACACTTCCTGCTGAAGGAGATCATGTCTACGGTGGTCCGTTTTCAAGACAAAGTGCCTTGAATTGGCTTAGGTCAGCAAACTACAGAAGAAACAGGATACACTAGGCCCCTGCTTGGATCGTCAACGCCTGCTTGTCCGCTGCCCCTGCCCTCAGTTGCCGTCACCTGAACCAAAGAAATTTAGTCTAAGATGAAAGTTTACTAGCCTTCAAAATAGCTCACTTTGTCTGTTCTTATCAGCCTGCCCGGCTACTTAGGTCATAAATACTTGAAGAGCCCCTGAGCTAACTAGGATTGCAATGCATTGTGCCTGCAACAAAATGCAGCAGGACAATCCTACAAAACAAACAAACAAACAAAAAAACCACCTAAAGTCCCTGCCCAACAACCAAGAGTGACATCTGGGAAGATTGTGAGCCCCGGTGTGTTAGTGACTAGCAGCAATGAAGAACCAGGGGAGGGCCCTGCACTCCAGGGGATAAATTGCCTGTTAAAACCATGCTGGGTATGCTTGCCCATCAGACACTTGATTTTGCAAGACCATCATTAAGAGTCTCACTCTCAGGCCCAGTGGCACAGGCTCAGTGGCTCGTGCCTGTAATCCCAGAATTTTGGGAGGCTGAGGCGGGCAGATCACCTGAGGTCAGGAGTTTGAGACCAGCCTGGCCAACATGTTGAAACCTGTTTGTATGGGAGGCCGAGACAGGCGGATCACGAGGTCAAAAGATCGAGACCATCCCGGCTAACACGGTGAAACCCCGTCTCTACTAAAAATATAAAAAAATTAGCCAGGTGTGGTGGCGGGTGCCTGTAGTCCCAGCTACTCGGGAGGCTGAGGCAGGAGGATGGCGTGAACCCGGGAGGCGGAGCTGGCAGTGAGCCGAGATCAAGCCACTGCACTCCAGCCTGGGTGACAGAGCGAGACTCCGTCTCAAAACAAAAAACAAAAAACAAAAAAAATTAGCTGGGCATGGTGACTCGTGCCTATAATCCCAGCTTCTTGGGAGGCTGAGGCATAAGAATCACTTGAACTGGGGCGGCAGAGGTTGCAGTGAGCCGAGATCACGCCACTGCACTCCAGCCTGGGCGACAGAGCAAGACTCCGTATCAATTAAAAAAAAAAAAAAAGTCTCACTCTCACTGTTCTCCAGGTCTCTGAGTCTGTTCTTTGGGCTTGGACAGGTGAGTTTGTTTCTCACACTGCTAAGGGGTAACTGTGATCTGATTCTTGGAGGCAGGAGAGAGATTTTCAGGTGAGGAAGAAGGGGGATCTGCAGGCAGAAAATGGTAGGGGTGATGCCAACCGCTGGGCTGGCTGGGGTCTGAGGAGGCCCTGCAGGAGGCTGGATGTGCCTGTGGAGGGTCAGGGGTGCAGGGATCAGAGGGATTATCTGAGCAGGGAAGCCTGGCATTGTTTTCCAGGCTGAAGGGCTTGAACGCTTCCCTGTGGTCAAAGCCAAGGAGTGAGTGGTCGCTTCTGCACCCCAGAAAGACACCCGGTCTCCACAGGAGGACTGATCCTGAGAGGGGAGGGGGCAGGGCAGCCCCAGCCCAGCACTGGAGGGCCTGGCTGCCGCAGGGCCTGTGCACACCTGGAGTAGTAAGTATGTCTTGCAAAGAGCAGCCCTAGACCCAACTTAACTTTGGTGTTGGAGCTACAAACCTCTAATTGAAATCAAGAGATGTTTCTAGAAAACCTGCAGATTTTTAAGGAGGAATTCAAAGGACCGTAAGGCCTGGTCCCAGTCCTGAAGAAACTGAGTCCAGCCGAGGCGATAGGCACACACACGAAATGTGAAATAGCAATCCAGGTCCCCATGACATTCCACAGGATAGAGGAGGTGTCTCTGGACAGCACCTAAGGAGAGTTCAGGAAGCAGCAGGTGCAGGCGCGCAGGTCACTAAGGAGAGTTCAGGAAGCAGCAGGTGCAGGCGCGCAGGTCACTAAGGAGAGTTCAGGAAGCAGCAGGTGCAGGCGCGCAGGTCACTAAGGAGAGTTCAGGAAGCAGCAGGTGCAGGCGCGCAGGTCACTAAGGAGAGTTCAGGAAGCAGCAGGTGCAGGCGCGCAGGTCACTAAGGAGAGTTCAGGAAGCAGCAGGTGCAGGCGCGCAGGTCACTAAGGAGAGTTCAGGAAGCAGCAGGTGCAGGCGCGCAGGTCGCTGCAGGCGGCTGATCAGCAGTGTCTTCAGCAGGATGAAGCCCAGGGGAAGGGAAACTGTGGCAAGGAGCACTGGCTGAGGATCCAGGGGACAGGTCTGGGGAATGGGGAATGGAAGGTGATTCAATGTGTATGTGGAGGGAACATAGGGGAGCCCCATTGCCAGGAAGTATTCCTAAGTAGCCGTGGGCGACACTTGCGTGAGGCAGGTCCCGGGATCCTTACCTGCCCTATCGCCTGTGTTGGGCACCATGCAGGAGCTTCATGCCTCCTGCTGTGGTCTTCCATCCTTTCCATGGCCCAGTGAGCTAGGTAGCCTCATGCCTGTTTTACAGATGGGGAAGATGAACATTAGGAAGGGGAGATAACACGTCCAAGGTCACACAGCTTGGAAGCCCCCTGGGGGGATCCACAGCCAGGTCTGTTCCAAAGTCCCGGCAGCTGGGCCGGCAGGTGGGTGCGGGATGGTGTGAAGGAGAAGGTTCCCGCTGGAGAGCCAGCAGATGGACCCAGCGGGGAAGAAGAAAGAAGCTGCAGTTCAATCACAGAGAGAGGGCTGGCGGGATCTGGTTCCTGATTGGTCGGATGAGATGGGATCGAGGTTAGAGAAAAGGAGGCTGGTATAGAGATGATTCCTGGGTGTGTGTGTGAGAGGTGGTGATTCCGAGACCTGGATGGAGAAGTCAGAGGCAGGAATATCTTCGTTGCTGAATAAACATTTAAAATGGTATTTGTACGTGGTCTCTCCAACACAGTGGGTGCTCAGTCCGGATGAGCTGCACGAATGAATGAATGACTCTCTAGACTCTCTTCACTTGTATTTAACCAAAAGAAGCATCACCAGCCAGGAGCGGATTCCTCTGTTCTCCTTTTGACTCATTTTTAATGTTTTTTAAACACTAAACAATGGAGGGGGCCAGCTCACCAACCCAGATCAGCCTCCAGGGTCACCCCCTTCTTCCCCCTACTATCTCCTGGGGCCATCTTGGTCAAGTGCAAATATGATCTCATCTCTTCTCTGCCAAGTCAGCCACTCCTTTCTTTTGCTGTAGGAACAAAACCCAAAGTTTGTTTTTGCTGCTTATTCATCTGAAGTTAAATACACTTGGCATGAAGGGTGCACTTAGAGCTAAATGAATTCTTCCCTATTCTTGGCTCTGTGTAATAACAGTCATTATTGTGCTGTACGGAGCGCCCGCCATGGGCCAGCCACCGTGTCTGTGTACATGTGTTACCTCCAGCCCCATAGCGGTTCTTTGCAGCAGGACTGGCTCCCACCTACAGTGGAGGAGGCAAAGCCCACGCCCTTCATGCTGCACCCATGTCCTCTCAGAGCCCTGAGCCCTGGAGGCAGGATGGGGCAACCCGTATGCCAGGGAAGGTACCCAACCTCCCCTCCTCACCCAGACAATTGCCCAGTGGGCCGCTCTGGTTGACCTCACTGGTCTTTTCCCATTTGATAATTCATCCCAAGACTTACTAATTACATCCTTTCCCAGTGTTTTGTGACGTTCACACCCAGGCATCAGTTTCTAGAGTCTGTTGTGTTTGGGAGCCTTGCCATTCCATTTCAAGGTGCTGCTTTATAACACGTGCCCACAGGGCGGGTGCCTGGCACTGGCTCAGCACTCGGTCTCTGCCACCCCCACTGTGGAACCCTTTCTCTTCCCTGACTATTTCTTGCCTTTAGAATTTCTCAACCCCTTCCATGGTCCTCTCCTTCGTTTCTATCTTCTGGCATCTCAGACCAACGAGATACTCCCGTGGGCAGGCATTGCTTTATCCTTGCTGGGGTGGCCTCTCCTCACAAGCCCTGCCCCACACACCCGCTATGCTGCCTAAGGGAGACCCCTACATGGCACCCTTTATAGCCCACTCCCACCTGCCACCCCCTCCAAGTGCATTGTGGAGGGGCCTGGCTCACCATCCCAGCTGAGCCTCCGGGTCACCCACCTCCTCCCCCTACTGTCTCCATTTTGGTCAAATGCAAATATAATTTCATCTTTTCTCTGCCAAGTCAGCCACTCCTTTCTTTTGCTATAGGAACAAAACCCACAGGCTCATTGCAGTCCTGCCTGAGCCCCTTGCCCACCCTCCAGTGGCATCGCAGGGCTTTCCTCAGACTCCTCTTGGCCACTACTCCCAGCTGCACGGCTGCCCTGCCACCCATGCAGTTCACACAGTGACTTGTGGAATAGTCCCTCTCTCTCTGCTGACTTCAGGTCCCATGATAATTGATTTAGCTCATCACTAACCCCCCAGCATCTAGCCCAGCCCCTGACACACAGCAGCTGTTCAACAAGTATTTGCCAAATCAGTGAACAAAAAAGTGAACAAACCACCACACCTGGCCCATAACAAAAGCCACTCATAATATTTGTTAAACTAACCAGTCAAGCTCTGTTTTACACGGTGGTAAGATACACATAATATTAAATGTACCATTACCACCATTTTAAAGTGTATCATTTGATGGTATTCAGCACACTCAAAATGCTGCGCATCTGTCACCCCATCTAGTCTTCCAGAATGTTTTCATCTACCCCAAAAGAAACCCTGTGCACATCAGCAGTCACTCCCTGTCGGCCCACCCCTATCCCCTGGTAACCACTCACCTGCTTCTGCCCCTGTCGCTCACTTATTCTGGGCATTTCATGTAAATGGAATCATGCAATGTGTGCCATTTGAATCATGCAGTGTGTGGCGTTTGAATCATGCAGTGTGTGGCGTTTGGATCATGCAGTGTGTGGCGTTTGGATCATGCAGTGTGTGGCATTTGAATCATGCAATGTGTGGCGTTTGGATCATGCAATGTGTGGCGTTTGTGCGTGGCTTCTTTCACGCAGCATTGTGTTTTCACGGTTCACCATGTTGTAGCCTGGGTCAGTGCTTCATTCCTTTCTACGGCTGAATAATGTTCCATCACATGGAGAGACCGCATTCTGTCTGCTCATTCATCTGCTGATGGACTTCTGAGCCTCCCATCTCAAACGGCTGGTATGACACTTCGCCTTCTTGCAGCTGGTCCCAGAGCTACAGGAGGAAGGCAGGGATGCCTCCTGGCATAATGGACATTCTCTCTTTTGCCTGCCCCCCTTTCTCTCCTTCATCTCAGGACAGGCTTATTAAACACCGGGGACGGACCACCAGGAGTAGCAGCTCTGCCACCGTCAGCGTGCACCAGGACAACCCCTCCCGTGGCCTCCTGGGACAGCTCCTGCAAGAGACTCTCATCTACAGCATCAGCAGTGGCCAGTCCAGCTCTCCCCAACACAGAAGAATACTCCCTTGTCTCTGCTTCTCACCAGAAGCTTTGAATCTTATAAACCTGCAGGCAAGAAGCATCTCCATGTTTTCTCTCCATCGTTTGAGCGGGGAGGAGAAGCTCTGGTGAGGAGATGGCTATCTGGATCACCTACCTTTGTCCTCACCAGGGAACCCTCCTGGGGAGATTTAGAGAGAAAGGAAGCAGTCACTTCCTGTCGGCCCACCCCTATCCCCTGGTAACCACTCACCTGCTTTCTGCCCACACATTGTTTGTGTCCATAGTGTCCATAGTACTGGATACTCTCTGTCTAGGAGGACCTTGCGTGCTGTCGTTGACAGATGGAGGCTTTCCCAAGGCCAAAGGGTGCAGGGACTGGAGCAGGCACAGTACCATGGCCACATGTTGACCCAGTCTCCAAAGGACACATTTGCACACTGGACACACCTCTATCAACGAGAGAACTTTGCTTCAGTTGCTCCTTGAATTCTGCGTAATTTGTTAGATCAATTTTTTAAAAAGACAAAAAATTTTTTAAAAGGATCATTTTCTCTCCAAGAGTAGTGGATTATTGCATCTGAACAAATGCTTATGCACAAACCCTTCAGTTATCTCGGGCCTCCCCATGGATGCCTGGCTTAGGTGCTTTGACTTCTCACTGCAGAGCAGTGTTGACGAACATGAGCATGCATGGATTTATTATTGGAGCAAATAATGCCAACCAGCCCTTTCTAACACTTGGCTGAATATGAAATGATTCCCAAAGACATCTGATGGAACTGATGTCTTAGAAAAATGCCCTCAGGACTGAGGCTTCGCTGCTTTGCAGTCACTTGTCTTCACAGAGGTGTATTCTCAGCTAGTAAAGGGGTTACCTGTTTGGCGTCCAAGCTGTGGACACACCGCTTCAGCCCCGGCTGACTTCATAATAAGTGGAGTGTCCTTGATGAGGACTTTGGGTTCCTCACCTGCAGGACAGTGATAATAACATCTGTTTCATCCACCTCATAGCTTTTTTTGTTTGTTTGTTTGAGATGGAGTCTCGCTCTGTCGCCCAGGCTGGAGTGCAGTGGGGTGAACTTAGCTCACTGCAGCCTCTGCCTCCTAGGTTCAAGTGATTCTCCTGCCTCAGCCTCCTGAGTAGCTGGGATTACAGGCACGTGCCACCACACCTGGCTAATTTTTGTGTTTTTAGTAGAGATGGGGTTTCACCATGTTGGCCAGGCTGGTCTCGAACTCCTGGCCTCGTGATCCGCCCGCCTCGGCATGTTTATGAGGGCTAAAATAAAAATGTGCCAGTATCTAATTTCTTTTTCATCTTTTCAATTCCCTTTAAAGGGTCTTTGGTCAATCATTTATTGGACAGCCCAGGCTCCATCACATTGGCTGAGATTCTGGGTGCTTTAACCTGGCTTCTCACTATTTCTGTGGACTTGCCCTGGAATCTGCATTCCTTGGAGCAGCCTAGCCGAGGGGTCTCTGGGCACCGACTAAGGATTTCGCCCCACAGAGGGTCCTCTGCCAGGTGCCCTGAGCATTCCCACCCTGACATCCCCTGCAGAGGAAGGACCCTTCGTGTTCCCCCAAAATTCACATGTTGACCTTTCGTGTTCCCCCAAAATTCACATGTTGAAGTCCTTACCTCCACCGTGATGGTATTAGGAGATGGAGCCTTTGGGAGGTGACACTGAGGTCACAAGGTTGAACCCCCGTGAATGGGATTAGTGCCCTTGCAAAAGAGACCCCAGAGAGCGCCCTCCCTTTCTTCCCACCGTGTGAAGAAACAACGAGAAGGCGGCAGTCAGCAACCCCTCACCAGAACCTGACCCTTCTGGCCCCCAGATCTCAGGCTTCCAGCCTCCAGGATGGGGAGAAATAAATGTCGTTTACAAACCACCCAGGATGGTATTTTGTTCTAGTGGCTGAGCGAAGACACCTTCTTTTTTAAGGAATGTCTGCATGGATTTCTGAGGTCGTGCAGCTTCCCTGACTTCACCTTTTAGTCCTGGAATATTCTTTCTCCAGTTCTCTTTTGAAGAGCTCTGTTCAATGTGTGGGGCTCGCGTCCAGCAGCTCAGCAACAGCCTGTGTTCTGGCCTACAGTTTTCTTTTTTCACGATTTTCCTTTCTACAGACCCCCTGCTCCTCAGTGACAGAAGGCCACCAAGCCTGCCCTGCTTCAGAACACCAGGAACCCAGCGGGCTTAACCTGGCCCCCCTTTTCCTGTTTTTGTTTGGGGAGAGACTTGAGACTCCTTTTAAAATCAACCCTAGCCATGCATTTGGAAGACTGCTTTTGTGATTCCATGCAGTGCCCTGAGATGGGGGGAGGACAGTCCCCACCCCCTTGCTGGACACAGAGGTACTGGTTCAAACAACAGTTGTGAGGATCATGGGGACAGCCGCACTCACCCACCTGCGAGGAAGGCCGCGATGCGCTTCACAGACTGAAAGAGAATGGCTTGCGAGGCTGTTTTCTCTCCCACTGGGCTCCACTGGTGCCCCTTTCCCTGTCACCAGGGGCTTCTATTAGGTTGGTGCAAATGTAATTGCGGTTTTTGCCATAATACTAACAAAAGGAGAGCCCGGAGGAGGAGCTGGGGCTGCTTCCTTCCTGAGGGTCCCTGGCTTCCTCTTTGTTGCCCCTTTAGCCGACTGGACGGGAGAACAAGCTGGGGAAGGGGCTGGACTGGCAGGCAGTATGGATGCCCCGAGTGTGGTGACCGCCCACTCTGCAGGGCCCATCCCTCCCCCGGGCCCCGTGAGCGGGAGCTGGCAGACCTTCTGGAAGGTGACTCCACGGGGAAATGACACACCAAGAGAATACACACAATGACTTCGCGTACTCTAGTACAGTCCCAGCTCCCTGCTCTGAGTAGCTAGAGGAGATGATGACCCATCAAAATCCGGGGAGATGACACATTGCAATAAATCTGTGTTGATAAGCTGCTCTTCTCTCATTCCACGGGGGTGTCGTATAGACTTGCTGCTTGGTGCGGCACGGGAGATCACGCAGCAAACACCTGGAGTCCAGGTCTAGCTCCGCCTCTAACCCTAACCCTAACCACATCGTTGTTGTCCCCGGTGAGTCGCTCAGCATCTCTAAGCTTCCACCTCTCATTCCCATGGTGGGGGTGATAATTCCTGCCTCTTACTTGTTATAGGATTTCTTACAATGTGCTAGGGAAACAGAAGCATGAGTATTTCCTGGAGCAGCAAAATTTATTCCCTTCATCTTTATTGCACTATTTGGGGTAACCACTGGAATAGATAATAATTATTTGTAATTAGTACTGAGTTATGGGTAGATACATGTATGCTCCTGGATTGTTTTTAAAAGCCCTTTAATGGGATTTCCTTTAACTCTTAAAGAGACTATCCCTCCAGATATTTAGTTGATTCTACTCACTGTGCTCAATAAAAACAATAGCAGAAAGGAAAACTGTAGCCCAGAAGACAGGCAAAGCACTAATTACAAGGAATGTGCCTTGCCCTGCAGGGAACAGGGGCAGCTTTCCTGATTCCTGTGCTGGGTAAGGGGAGACCCCTCTGGCCTGCGGGGCCTGGCTCTTTTCTAGAGGAGCTGCCCATAGATCAAGTGTTATTCCAGAGTCAGTGCTGGGAACAGCCAGATGGCTGGAGCTGCAGAAGCAGAACCCACAGGTTCTGAGAAACTAGGAGCAGCTCCCATCCTGCAGTCTAGGGGCCATCCCCAGCAAGCAAGGCCCCACTGTGGCCACCCCTCGCTGGAGCCTGTGCATGGCATTCATCAAGAGTCTCAGCATGGGGAGGGGTCATCTCACTGCAGCGGAGTCATCTCTCTCTTCCTCAGTGCACTCCCACTGCCACCTGACACATCCCTACAAACTCAACTTCTACACGATGAACACATCTGTTTTATTTTTTTCAAGACAAGGTCTTTGCTCTGTTGCCCAGGCTGCAGTGCAATGGTACAAACGTGGTTTACTGCAGCCTCAACCTCTTGGGCTCAAATGATCCTCCTGCCTCAGCCTTCTATGTAGCTGGGACCGCAGGTGTAAGCCATCACGCCTGGCTAATTTTTAATTTTTTTTTTTAATAGAGAAGGAGTCTCACTTTGTTATCCAGGCTGGTCTTGAACGCCTGAGCTCAAGCTATCCTCCTGCCTCGGCCTCATTCCAAGGTGCTGGGATTACAGGGGCCCGGGCCAGGAACACATCATGAGGTCAGTTCCTCCAGGTCAGTTACTCCAACAGTGTGATTTTGGTTATCAGTGCATAGGTGTGGGACCAGCATTCTTTGGAGTTGGAGAAAATACACAATTCAGTTAACTGCCTCCTTGGAAATATATTTAAAAATTGGGGGCAGAGACCGGGCACTGTGGCTCATGCCTGTAATGCCAGCACTTTGGGAGGCCGGGGTGGGTGAACCACAAGATCAGGAGATCAAGACCATCCTGGTCAACATGGTGAAACCCCATTTCTAGTAAAAGACAAAAAATTAACCGGGCGTGGTGGTGGGCACCTGTAATTGCAGCTACTCGGGAGGCTGAGGCAGGGGAATCGCTTGAACCTGGGAGGTGGAGATTGCAGTGAGCCAAGATTGCACCACTGCATTCCAACCTGATGACAGAGTGAGACTCCATCTCAAGAAAAAAAAAAAAAAAAATTGGGGGTTGGAGGATCTCTTGAGCCCAGGAGTTCAAGACCAGCCTGGGCAACACAGTGAGACTCTGCCTCTACAAAAAAGAATCGAGGTTAAATATTTTCATTCATAAAGTTGGTCCCAGCCTTGGGTACAGGCAAAAATGTCAAGTTACCTTGCTCCTGGGCATTCCCAAGGGAGGCTTAACCGAGCCACCTGGCGGAGGCAGGGCAGCCATCTGAGCCACATTCTTTTGTCTGCCCGGCGTGGGCACAGACTCACAGGATGCATCATCGGGATTGCCTGGGGCAGACTCTTGGCAGGACTGGCTGGCCCGCAGTGGGCTGGCAGGCCCTGCCTCAGACGCTGCCCGGCCGCCTCCCAGCATCATGGCGTGACTCAGGCTCCCTGACAGGCTGTCACCAGGGTGGGATTTGAAGGAGCAGCGTATCTGCTATTCACTCTTAGGGTGGGTGGTGGACATCCTGGGAGGCTCTTCTAGGTTGGCACCTGTGCAGAGACACTGATCATGGCAAATGCTAGGGCTGGATTCATCTCACGTCTTTCCCAGAAAGGACATGGGACTGAATTCACAGAAGCTCCATGAGTGAAGTTCCCCTCTGGGTTTGAGCAGCCATGTCTCCCGGACTTCAGAACACAAAAGACAATTCTTTAGGCGGATCTTTGAACATGAACGTGAGCAATGGGGCCTCTATTTCCAGCTTTTAACATTTTTCTCTGTTTTTGGAGAATTTGTTTGCCTTGACCTTTATGAAAGGAGATGGAGAGAACACGGCCCCTTGGGTCAAACCCTGGCTCAGCCACTTTCTTGCTCGGTGGCCTTGGACAAGTTACTTAGCTTCTCTGAACTCAGTTTCCTTATTTCTAAAATGGGGCAATGCCCTCCTTCACATGTTGCTGTGAAAATGTAGTGAGTCCATGAAGTCGAGTACCCAGGTGGTGTCTGATGGCAGGAGATGCTCAGTACACACAGCTGTGACTTTCTGAACACCCGCCAGGTGCGTAAGAGTGCCTGGTGCATCTGTGGGGACCCGGGAGGGAGCCAGAGGGAGGCAGGGGCTCAGCCGATGGCACTACCATTTCCATCAGTCTCTCCTGGGAGGGACGGCAGGCATGTGGTCTGGTCTTCACTCTCAGAGACTATCACGCGGCCATCTGAGGCTCACCTGGAGAGTTAGTGCAGTTACTCAGCATTGCTACTTTCCTCCTGGGGAAGGCATCATGAACAGTGTCTCCGTAAGTCATGTGAATGATTACAAGAAGAACTCACGGCTTCTCCTGGAGGGGAAAGCCCTGTCTGGCGCAGGGCCAGGCTCTGGCCACCGGTGACCTTTGGTTGGGTCTGCTGGCTCCGGTATTGACCGTGTGAGCAGGACAGGAAACAGGCTGGAAGCACATTCCAGCCTCCAGGTGGTGGAAATGACTAAGCCAGTGAGATGGAGCCAAGGAGATTGGGTCAAATGTCTCCACAGCCTCTCTGGTCTCCAGAAATCTCGCTTCCCACAGCAGCTGCCGAGAGCACTGAGCCAAGTCTTAAAAGCATTTTGCTCAGAGGGAATTCTCGAAATGTCTGCCCCTAAGGGCTGCTGGGGGGAAGCTGTGTATTTCCACTTGCTAGAGGTCCTTTGTAGGGCCTGTGAAGTGACCATCACAGCCCCCCGGGCCCCCCAAGGTGCTGACCTCTCAGAATATTGAGGCCCAACTTGATCATTGAAGCAATACTAATAATATGAACCGCTTCAGGGTGAAGGGAAAACTCTTCACTCAGAGACAAACTATAAATGTTTTGGACCCTCTTCTTTTCCCCGCTTCTAGAAATTTAAGAATTACATGGACAACTTAACAAAAGTCCCATATTTTTCTAAACGTATTTTTTAAAACCCAAAAGTATAACAAAGTATAACTGCTTATAGACATGAGATTCATGACACTAGACATATCTATTAATTTCTAAAAATCTCACATCATCCCAGAACCTCCTGGGCTTGGTAGAGGAAGGTGTTCAAAGACTCCCAGCTTTGACGCAGGGATGAGGCACTGCACCCAAGACTGGGTGACTCAGCAGAGATCACCCAACAAACAATTCTCATCTCTACCTCGAGCATTTTAGAAATGTTTTAAAATGAAAAATAGAGCCGTGGATCTTGACTCTGGCCTCAAACCCAGCTACTAAAGCATTATGAAGAATAATTTAGAAACCTGGCTTCCTCCTTCCTGCCCAGAGGCCTGCCCTGCTAGCAAAGCAAGTCCTGGTCCAAGGTTTCTGGTGGACCCAGCAGGTTGTTGGAAAGCGGGCTTAGCTTGACCTAAACAGCTGGGAGCTGGGAGCTCAAGGGGAGCATGCAGGAGGAGCCACAGCCACAGTGATTTCCTTTATGAGCAGCTAAAAATAGCAAACAACCACTGCAGAGTGACAGACACCCATTTGAAGGTTTTGGTGGGGACAGAAGCCCTACCTGGGCAGAGCTGCTGTCTCACTCCTCGGGTCGAAGGGAGATGGGGTGGAGAGAGCGGTGCCGGGAGCAGGAAATGTCACTGCGGGGGTGAAGAATACTGTGCTCTCGGAGAACCCAGCCCTCCAGTGTCTTCTGCAGTGGGAGAAGGGGACTGGGAGCTGGTGGATGTGTGGGGCTGGGAGCTTACGTAAAGGGAGCCTGCTCTTTTTCATAGATTTATAAGATGTTTCTGTTCCAATTTCGTGTTTTAGCCAACTGCATTGTCCTGCAAGCCTGCATCATTCCTTATTTTCCCTCAATTTGCTTCTACACATAAGTAATCCAATATCTATATGTTGACATTCTCTTTGAAAACACTTAAGGGGGCTGGGCACAGTGGCTCACACCTGTAATCCCAGCACTTTGGGAGGCTGAGGTGGGCAGATCACCTGAGGTCAGGAGTTCAAGACCAGCCTAGCCAACATGGTGAAACCCTGTCTTTACTAAAAATACAAAAATTAGCTGGCATGGTGGCAGGCGCCTGTAGTCCCAGCTACTTGGGAGGCTGAGGCAGGAGAATTGCTTGAACCCAGGAGGTAGAGGCTGCAGTGAGCTGAGATCGTGCCACTGCACTCCAGCCTGGGTGATGGAGCGAGACTCTGTCTCAAAACCAAACCAAACCAAACCAAATCAAACAAAACAAAAAGGAAATTAGCCGGGCATGGTGGCACACTCTTGTAATCCCAGTTACTTGGGAGGCTGAGGCAAGAGAGTCACTTGAACCTGGAAGGCGGAGTTTGCAGTGGGCCGAGATTGCACCACTGCACTCCAGCCTAGGTGACAGTGAGACTCTGCCTCAGAAAGAAAGAAGAAGAAAGAAAGAAAAGAAAAAAGAAAAGACAAGACAAGAAAAAGAAAATACTTATGGAGGTGTGACAAATTCCAAAGTCGGGGTGGTGGTTAGTTTACAGTTTGTTAGAAGTCTCTAAGCCAAGTGGGATGGGCCAGCACACCTGAGACCTGAAGGAATGAGACGGGTTCCACCGGTCACACAGGACAGGCTCTTGTCACTGCCCACACGGCTGCAGGCAGCCTGTGTGCACACATGGCACGGGGGACACCGGGCCCTCGGTTTCGTCACCCCGGTTATTCTGGCAAGGGGACCAGCAGGACTCTAATTATCCGACTGCCTAGGTCTAGCTACAGGTCAGGAAATAATTAGACTTTTCTGCCAAATAAGAAGGGATTTCTTTTGTTTCTGCCTAAAGTAACACAGAATAGAAGAAAAGAAGAGCAGTTCCCCCCACCCTTACAGACTGGAGTGCCTGTGTGTAACAGATGGGTCACTTGCAGGAAGTTGATAGTCTCATTCTTTTTTTTTTTTTTTTTTTGAGACAGCGTGTCTCTCTGTCGCCCAGACTGGAGTGCAGTGGCGCGATCTCGGCTCACGGCAAGCTCCGCCTCCCGGGTTCAAGCCATTCTCCTGCCTCAGCCTCCCGAGTAGCTGGGACTACAGGCACCCGCCACCACACCAGGCTGTTTTGTGTGTGTTTTTAGTAGAGACGAGGTTTCACCATGTTAGCCAGGATAGATAGTCTCATTCTTATTTCCACTTTCTGATAACAGACCTGGCTCGCAAGGGCCCATCCCCAGCTCACCTGGGCAATCCCCGTCTAATTTTACCTCCCTGCCAGCTTCCTATCCTGTTCCCCACAAAGGCTCCCTGTCCAGCTGCTGTGCGATTCCTTCCTCTTTCCTGAAGAAAATCCAGACCCACGGATTCGGGGCCAGAATCCCCTCTGATGTACCAACTACCGGCCCCGCAGCAGACTCCTGGCTAGGGTAGAGAAGATCAAGTGCTCAGTCTATCTAATTCCTTTCAAGGTCAAGTTCCCTTAACACAGGTGCAGAAAATAACAGGTGAATCACTTTCTCATGGTTTAGGCCTGTGTTAGGCCCTGGAGAATCTCAGGCTAGTATGTTTCTATGGCACTCCCTAAGGACCGCATCCACTCTGCAAGAGGAGGGCACAGGGACACGTCCCACACACCACACCACACACACACACACACACACACACACACCACATGCACTGCACTTACACTTCACACATACACACACACCCATGCACCACCCATTCACACTCGCACCACTCTGTGCACCCCACACACACCACATGCACCACACACACCACATGCACCGCGCACACCACATGCACCACACACACCACATGCACCACACATATCACATGCACCACACACACCACATGCACCACACATATCACATGCACCACACATACCACATGCACCACACATATCACATGCACCACACACACCACATGCACCACACATATCACATGCACCACACATACCACATGCACCACACACACCACATGCACCACACACACCACATGCACTGCACACACCACATGCACCACACACCACATGCACCACACATACCACATGCACCACACACACCACATGCACCACACACACATGCACCACACACACCACATGCACCACACATATCACATGCACCACACACACCACATGCACCACACATATCACATGCACCACACACACCACATGCACCACACATATCACATGCACCACACACACTACATGCACCACACATACCACATGCACCACACACACCACATGCACCACACATACCACATGCACCGCACCACACACACTACATGCACCACACATACCACATGCACCACACACCACATACACCACACACACATGCACCACACACACTACATGCACCACACACACATGTGCCACACATACCACATGCACCACACACACCACATGCACCACACACACCACATGCACCACACACACCACATGCACCACACACACATGCAGTGCACTTACACATCACATATACACACACATCCATGCACCACACTGACACACCACACACACAAACACATGCACCATGCTTACACATCACACATACACACACACCACACCCATGCACCACACATACACACTCACACCACCCTGTGCACCACACACACCACACTCACAACACATCACACCACAGGTACCACACTCACATCACACCACATGCACCACACACGTCACACCACATGCACCCCCGGCTCCATACACACTGAATGAATAACACAGCCACACAGAGGGCAGGGCCTGGGCCCGGTACTGAGTCCCTCCTTGCCTCTGAACAGCACACCCCCTAAGGCAGGCCCAGCCCACGGCTCCAGGGGCTGTCACAGATTTCCAGGGACTTTCCGAGGAGGGAGCCTGGAGCCTGTCTTGCTGGCGAGCAAATGGCAGTCCTCGAGATCACCCTGACTGCGCGCTGTGCACACGCACACTCACACGTGCGCACACACACGCACTTGTGCAAGCGCGCACACGAGCCAAGCCAGGCAGCCGCACAGCAGCCGCCAGGGTCGGGTTGATGAATCCGGAGGCCCCGGTCACCTCGCGGCCCGCGGACAGGCGCCGGAGGGGCTGGCGGCGCGCGCACGTGGCGGGGCCCGGGCGGCGGGCCCTTTAAAGGGGCGGGGGCGGGCCGCGTTGGTAGCAGCCGGGAGAACGGCGGCCCCCGCAGGCCCAGCCGCGCCCCCTCCCTCGGGCACCGCCCCCGCCCCGCCCCGCCCCGCGGTCCGAGCCTCCTCCGGCCGCTGCTGGGCCGCGGGCGGGACGCCCGGGGCGGCGCGCGCAGGAGGAAGCGCGCCCGGCCGCGGCCCAGGAACTTCCCTGACGCCGAGTCGGGAGCGCCGGCCGCGGGGTCCGCTCGCGCCCCTGTTCCGCAGGTGTGCGGGGCTTTCGCCCAGCCCCGGCTGCGGCCGCCGCGCATTTCCTCCCCGCTCGCCCCGCCCGCAGGCCCCGGACCGCGCTCCTCGCCGGGCTCCGACCCCGCCGCGCCCCCTCCACGCCCCCCGCGCGCCGCGGCCGCCGCCAGCGCGTGTCCTGAGTCCGCCGCTCCGGCCCGGGGCTGCCGGGGAAGTTGGGGCGAGGCGGGCCGGGGATGCGCCATGGCCATGGCCCGGCTAGGCTCGTGGCTTGGGGAGGCGCAGTGGCTCGCGCTGGTGTCGCTCTTCGTCGCGGCGCTGGCCACGGTAGGCCTGTACCTGGCGCAGTGGGCGCTGGCCAGGGCGCGACCCCAGCCCCAGCGGCGGGCGGTGGAGCATGGAGAGGGGCAGCGCCCGGGGTCCGACGCGCTGCTCTCCTGGATCCTGACGCTGGGCAGCTGGAGGAGCCAGTGGCAGGCGGCCTGGGTGACCGCCCTGAACGAGGAGGCCAAGAGGAAAGGGGTGAGTTTCCGGGACTGCGGGCCGGGGGGCGGCCGATGCCGGGGCGGTCTGTCCGGGCCAAGCTCTTTCCTGGAGGCGTCGCCACAGCCCCTGACCCAGGCGAAGTGTTGAGTCCTCTCCCCAGCGCAGAGCATCCTCCAGAGTTAGGAGAGAGACGGGGGAGCGAGGACCCTTGACTGGGAGACAAGACAAAGTGATTGATTTTATTCTCCAAACGGCAGGTGCTCCAGGCCCTGGGCTCCGCGAGGGACAGGCTGGCGGTTGGAGGGACTGTCAGTAGCGCTCATCCGCGCCAGTCGGTACCTCCCCTGCCTGGAGTCCCGACGCGAATTCCCGTGCCCGATCGGACACTCACTGAGCTTGCACATGATACACGAATAGCTGTGACCCCAATGTGCTTCCACCTCTCATAGAGCTGAATTTCACCAAGAATTTATCTCCAAAGACTTGCATTCCTTGGCATATAAAAACAGCGACCGTTTGCTGAGGGCCAGCTGCTGGGCAGACATCCTACCGAGGCTTTCGGTGCGTCTGCCATCTCTGAATCCTCACAACTCCCCGGACATAGGTGTTATCACTGTTTTACAGATGAGGAAACCGAGGCCCAGAGACGGCAGGCAGCCTGCCCAGTGCCACACAGCTCGTGGGCGGCAGAGCTGGCATGTGAGCCCAGCTGCCCTGGCCTGCAAGCTAAGGGCCTCGTGTCTTACCTCTGCTGCCTCACAGTCCTGTGGGCGTTTCTGTAGTCGCTGATTGTTCCTTGACTTATTTTTGCTTTTAAGACATCTTAGTTTAATGACAAGTTCCTGGTATGTACTGTTCTTAGGCGTTTCACAGGAGGAGTTGGAGCCTGGGTGAGTTTGGGGAGGCACCCCTAGTCTTGGCCGCTGCTCCGCCCTTCCAGGCCACAGTTTCCTGCACCTACATATAAAGCTCAGTGGTCATTCGCTGTGGAAATAGCAGAATTGCTAATTTTGAACGTCTGGCCCCATCAACCTTCAAAATATTCCATGGCAGGCCCTGTGCCTGGTCCTTGTGCCATGGCCTTGGAAGACATGGCCATGGAATTAAAAAACAAAAAAGCTTTGACTATCAGCAGACATCCAGCAAATCAAGAGACCTTGTTCTGAACTCTTGAAAAAGAACATAAATGACTGTACTTTTTGGAGGAAAAAAGGCTTCAGGGTCAGTCGACTGACTTTTGTCCTGGTGCCCAGAATCTGTGCCTCAGCTGTCCAGAGCTGAAGAGTTTCTCAGGGAAACCAGCGGTCTCTTGTGGGAGCCCTCCACTCCTGTTGGCCTCACATCCAGGAGCAAATGCAGGTATTTCCCCAGGAAGCTTCCATCACTGACCCCTGATTGACCTGGTTTCAAGGCTTCTGAGGCTGAGTCCCCTCCAGGCTGGTGGCGCGATTGGGCACCAGTCTCATCCGTGCCCTTTGTAGGAGGCAGGCGAGTGTTGGGCGAATGACCTGTGAGTTCCGCTTCTAACTCTGGAGTTTCAGGCCCAGAGGCAGTGACCTTACCTTCTGTATATTTGGGATGGTTTGTTTCCTGACATGTATGGATTGGCTTCAGAAAATATGATCCCCTTGGATATGATCCTTCCATATTCCCATCTGCCTGAAGTGTCGAGAGGCAGAGAAGAGGACGTCCCTGCCCTGACATCTGTCTTGGGCTGGTCAAGTCAATCTGAGAACACGGAAGGAAATATTTGAAAGTTTTGGGTAAAAACTTTTTACCTGAGTCTTCGTGTGGGATCAGGGAGGGTTTGCATTCAGGGAGAGAGAGGGTCTCAGCTTGTCTGCACCTTCTCTGTTCTCTGTCTGCTGTTGGCCACACACTGCAGTCTCATACCCCTGTCTCTCCTGACTTCCTGCCCGGAAGAGGCAACAGTGTCCTGGATTCATGCTCAAAGCAACCCAGGACCATCTCTGCCATATTTGCATGGACATAGTCCATTAGTTCTGTGATGACAGTCTTTGGTATTGCTTACTTTCCTGGGGACTGGGGTGGGGGAACACAGTCCTGATGCCTGGGAATGTCATTTCATTTCCATTCGAATGGAACGTGTTGCTGGCAGATAGGATCTGGGTGACTGGGCTCCCTATGAGTGATGGTCGCACACCCTCCCCGCATCCTGAGCCATCGCTGCTGTGTCAGTGATGGCATTGTGGGTGAGCAGGTGGTGGTGTTTGCATTCCTGGCCGCCCTGAGTCCGGTGATTGTCACATACATCCGAGCATCCTGGGCCATCGCTGTTGTGACAGTGATGACCGTGTGGGAGAGCAGGGGCTGCTGTGTCCATTCGTGGCTGCCCTGACTCTGGCAGGAGTTTCTCGCTGCCCTCCCCCACCTCAATTCCCACTAATCCCGGATTAGGGCTGACACTCCGAGCCCGCTCTCGCCCGGAAAGCCACAGCTTAGTGCTCCCCCTCCTGCCTCTGCCTTGTCCTGATGTCACTCTGTCCTACCCAGGGAGGAGACCAGTTCTTGGCCTGTCACTTAGGGATTGAGAAGACCTGGTAATAACTTAATCACATGCAGCATTCTGTCTGAAAAGTGGAGTTTTTTATACAACGGAGACAATAACTCCTCCCATTCCAAGTTTTACCCCACCTTTGTATTTTAAGATGGAAAGAAACCCTAAACTCTTCTAGCCAAGCCCCTTCCTTCTCCAGAAGAGGAGACTGAGGCCCCTGAGCTGGAGGAATTTGCTGAGGTCTGCCCATCAGTGGCTGCAGCCTGTTCCCTTGTGGGAAGCAGTTTCAACTTGGAGACCTAAATGTTTCCTTTAAATGAGAGCCAGCGAGAACGGCTCAGAGAATAGAATTGTTAATGTGTTATCCTAAACAGTGGGGCTTGCACCTCCCAGGATCCAAGGACTGGGCAGCACCCTAGGAGTCCTCGTGCTCTCTGATGACCACTGCAGCAGCGCAGACTCCCCATATCGCAGGGGACCTCGGATTCCCACCCTCACTCCAGAAAGGGCTCTAAATTTTATGTGACAGTGATTTGCACTGACCTCAGAGGAAACCATTGCTGATCTGCCAGCTGGCCAGGTGGACGCCAGGTATGCAGAGATCGCAGGAGTCCCGCCCAGAGAGCTTAGCGACACACATGCCTGCCCCCCACATCTGCCTCAGTAGGCTTGGGGAGCACACTGTGAGGGTGTCCCATGGTTGAGAATCACTGGTGAGAAGCTGCTAGAACACACCTGCCATCCATCAGAGTTACTCTTTCTTTTTTTTTTCCTTTTTTTTTTTTATTGTTATACTTTAAGTTCTAGGGTACATGTGCGCAAGGTGCAGGTTTGTTACATAGGTATACATGTGCCATGTTGGTTTGCTTCACTCATCAACTCATCATTTACATTAGGTATTTGTCCGAATGCTGTTCCTCCCCCAGTCCCCCACCCCCCGACAGGCCCTGGTGTGTGATGTTCCCCACCCTGTGTCCATGTGTTCTCGTTGTTCAACTCCCACCTATGAGTGAGAACATGCGGTGTTTGGTTTTCTGTCCTTGTGATAGTTTGCTGAGAATGCTGGTTTCCAGCTACATCCATGTCCCTGCAAAGGACATGAACTCATCCTTTTTTATGGCTGCATAGTATTCCATGGTATATATGTGCCACATTTTCTTAATCCAGTCTATCGTTGATAGGTATTTGGGTTGGTTCCAAGTCTTTGCTATTGTGAATAATGCTGCAGTAAACATCCATGTGCATGTGTCTTTATAGTAGCATGATTTATAGTCCTTTGGGTATATACCCAGTAATGGGATTGCTGAGTCAAATGGTATTTCTAGTTCTAGATCCTTGAGGAATCGCCATACTGTCTTCCAAAATGGTTGAACTAATTTACACTCCCACCAACAGGGTAAATAGAGTTCCCCTTTCACCCAGCACCACCTAAAAGCAGTTGTTTGAGCTTTGACTCTTGCCTCTCCATTTGGTGTGGTGTTGCAGACACCTCATTCCCATTGATGTGATCACTCTTTGGTCGTAGAGAACAGAAGATGCCAGAACTGGCTCAGTCTCAGGTCAGGCTCCTTAGACTGAGAACTAATATTATGGTATCCAAAAGCACCAGTTGAGATTTTCTTTTTGCTCCCCTGTGATTACATCAGTATTTACAAAGTGGTTCATGATCATCAGTTATACCCTCAACACCCGCTTGGGAGTCTCCGGGACTGCTGTCCCACAGTCTCCTTGACTCTGGGATCCAGCGTGCTTGCTGCCGATGGCCCCTGCCCGTGGGCTGCGTAGCACTCCCCCCAAGGCTGATGCTGTCTGGACCACGTGTGGGCAGCACCCGTCCCGAAGTGAGGCCTGTGTTCTGTGGCCTGCGCTCTGGGCTTGTCTAGTAGCGGCCCACCTGAGTGGGATGAGGCCCCGGACGAGGAGGGTCCCCAGTGCTGTTTGTTTCTTTAGTCCTTCAGCCCAGGGTTTCTTTAAAGGAATGTTCCAAATACAAATGATCAAGACTATAACTATCAAACAATTTGTGGTCTTTGTAAAAAGAAAAAAAAAAAAAAAGAAAGATGCTGTGTGGACTTGGAACATGTTATTAATAGCACTGACTTGAATAGAAGTTTCTGCATTTACAAAGTAAACAAAGTGGCCACCAGACTTCAGAGTCTTTGCATTATATAATGACCTTCCAGTTGTGCTCACAAAGTCCAAACTCCTTGACCAGTGACAGGGACTGTGGTGTAGGAAGAAGCCAGTTGGTAGAACTGTGGCAGCCACTGTGGGGAAGGGCCATGGAGCTGCCCTTCCCTCCTCCAGTAGAAGGAACTTGGGCCTCTTTGGGGCTGTGAACCCTGCGCCCTCCACCGTGACCCCTTCTGTCGCTCCAGTGTCCAGGGACTTTTCCTGTATGGGGCCTTCCCACAGGTCATTCCTTTTGTTTGGAATTCTTATCTTTTTTTCTGCTTATTTGACTTCTCTAAATCTTTTGGATCTTGGCTCAGAGGTCCCTGATCCTCCCCTTCAGCCAGGATGCTCCCCACCCTGCCCTCCTCCCGACCCCCTGGAGTCACTTATGCCCTGGTCAGCTCCCGGCATTGTGAGCTGGGGCAGAGCCAGGGGCCGTCCAGGCAGAGCCAGTCCCAGTGCCCGGCACAAAGCCGGCTCGCGGCAGGCTCTGGTCTCAGTGGGGTGAATGATGGGCCTCTGGAGGAGGAGAAACAGTGGTGATGCCCATTCCTCCATCTGGACTCAGGCCTTCTGTCTTGGGAGCCGGCCAGGCCTGGGCAAAACAAGCTGTTTAATGTGCTTTGTTTTTCACTTCTAAAGCATCAACATTAAAGGAGGCTCTGATGACTTTGCAAGTCATCAATGCAAAACCCAGGAATAGGCGCCAGTTCAGTTTGTTCTTTGCACTTACCCATTCTCCCAACAAGACAGGAATTCAGGAAAGTGTGGGTGTAGTGTTCACATCAACTAAAATTCCCCCAATGCTAACTTCCATTCCCGCGGGCCCCTTGTAGGTTGCCGAGGAGGGAAGGCACTTCTTCAGCCTGTGGAAGAGCCTGTGGGGAAGCCGTGGAGCTGGGTGCGGGTTTGCTTGGTGCTCCAGCTCTGCCCTCCCAGCTGTGCGATCCTGGGAGAGTCTCTGTGCATCACCTGCAGGAGGGAAAACTTTGGGTTCAATCCAGAAAACAAAATCCACTCTCCTAGCGGTGAGATCAGATCTGTGTGAGGCATTTAGCAAAATGCCTGGTGCATAGTGAGACAATAAAGGTAGGCTGCTCTCTTTAAAGTCTTATTTTTTAAACTTTTTATTTTGAACTGCTTTCACAGAAAAGTTGAAAAAAAATGATTTAGCTTCCATATATTAGTCGCTCAGCCTTGCATAACCACAGCTCAATGATCAGAACCAAGAAATTAACATTGGTGCCATGTTACTATGATTCGTAACACAATAAGATTAATGTAATGTAATAATTCAAGAAATTTAGGCCAGGCGCGGTGGCTCACGCCTGTAATCCCAGCACTTTGGGAGACTGAGGCGGGCGGATCACCTGAGGTCAAGAGTTCAAGACCAGCCTGACCAACATGGAGAAACCCCCATCTCTACTAAAAATACAAAATTAGCTGGGTGCGGTGGCATGTGCCTGTAATCCCAGCTACTTGGGAGGCTGAGGCAGGAGAATCGCTTGACCCGGGAGGCAGAGATTGCAGTGAGCCAAGATTGTGCCATTGTACTCCAGCCTGGGCAACAAGAGTGAAACTCCGTCTCAAAAAAAAGAGAGAGAGAGAAAGAAAAAGAGAAAGAGAGAGAGAGAGAAAGAAAGAAAGAGAAAGAAAGAAAGAGAAAGAAAGGAAAGAAAGAAAGAAAGAAAGAAAGAAAGAAAGAAAGAAAGAAAGAAAGAAAGAAAGAAAGATTAACATTGTCACAACGCCTAATGACTAAAGCGAAGGCCTTCTTTGAATTTCACCAGTTTTCCACCTGTCTCCTTGTATTGTTCTAGGTTCCCATTAAGGGTACCTGTGGCGTTGAGTTGTGACTTCTTCATCACCTGCAGTCTGTCAGGGTTTCTCAGTCTTCCTTTGTTTTTTATGACCTTGATAACTGAAGACTATTGATCATTATTTTGCTGACTATCTTTCCATTTGCTTCGCATTTTCATATGGTTGGAGTGAGGTTATACAAACCACAGAAGTGGTGTGCACTGTGTCTGGGGCTTGTGACGTCAGTGTGTCTTGTTGCAGTGGATGCTGAGCTTGGTGCCTTGGTTAAGGTGAGTTCTGCTGGGGTCATCCTCTTGTATTTTATGTCTCCTCCTGTATTAGTCTATTCTTGCATTGCCAGAAAGAAATGCCTGAGACTGGTAGTTTATAAGAAAAGAGGTTTAATTGACTGATGGTTCTGCTGTCCAGGAAGCATGGCAGATTCTGCTTCTGGGGAGGCCTCAGGAAACTTACAATCATGGTGGAAGGTGAAGGGGAGCAGGCTCATCTTCTATGACCCAGAGCAGGAGGGAGAGAAAGAGGCAGGAGGTGCTACACACTTTTAAACAACCAGATCTCATAAGAACTCACTCAATGTACAGTACCACGTGGGGATGGTGCTAAACCATTCATGAGAAGTCCCCCTACCATGATCCGGTCACCTCCCACCAGGCCCCTCTGGCAACACTGGAGATTACAATTCAAGATGAGATTTGGGCAGGGACACAGATCCACATCATGTCACCTCATATCTTTCCTGCTGTAGTTAACAGGTAGTGTGGGGACATACTTTGAGCCTGTGCAGATCCCGTCGCTCCTCGAACTTTTCCTCACTGATTTCACAACCATTGGTATATCTTGTGTGCAGTGATGACGCAGGTGCAGTTCGCTTGATGGTGACTTTCTGTTTCCTCTTCCTTGCTCTCTTTATTATCTGGAACTCTACTGCAGGAGAGATCTGTCATTTCTCCTCCAATGAGATATTTATCTGATTGTTTAGCTCAATATAGACTCAATGGGTATTTATTTTATTCTGTGGGTTATAATCCCATACTATCACTATTTATTATATTGTTGTATCAGTTTGTTTTCCCACTGCTTTGAAGGACTTCCCTGAGAGTGGGTAATTGATAAAGGAAAGACATTTAATGACTCACAGTTCCACATGGCTGGGGAAGCCTCAGGAAACTTACAATCATGGTGGTAGGGGAAGCAGGCACCTTCTTCACAAGGTGGCAGGAGAGGGAAGAAGGAAGGAGGAACTTCCAAACACTTATGAAAGCATCAGATCTTGTGAGAACTCACTATCATGAGGACAGCATGGGAGAGACCGCCCCGTGATCCAGTCACCTCCCTCCCTCTACAGATGGGGATTACAGGGCCCTCCCTTGACACGTGGGGATTACAAACAGAGCCACACCAAATCAGTTGCTTAAGTTTTTCTCCTTTGGGCCATCAGGGTGCTCCTTTGAGAGTAGCCTCTTGTGTTCTTCCATCAAGCCCACTTTTTTTTTTTTCATTTCCTTCATGTTTCCACAAAATGTTTGTTTTTGGCTCCCCACAGGCCCTGGATTCAGCCACTTCTTTAAGCAGCCCTGATTCCTTTTATTGGAGAAGTGTTTAGAAACCAAGACCTAGGCGTTGGGTGTGTTCATTACCGCTTGGTTCTCATTGCTCCTCTTCAGTGCTTCAGTGTTCAGCAATAGCAAACATACATGTGTATACCAACATGTGTGCATGTGTCTATATTTCTGTGTATTTCTCACTGCATTTATCTTAAAAATCATGATTGTATCCTGTACCTTGGGTTCTAATCCAACAGAGTTCATTTTAGTTTTTTCCCTTTCTTATTCTTAACTCCCTTCTCCAAGAGTAAGACATTGGACATCTGCTGTCTTATTTACTTACTACTTATATGTTCAGTTCTAGTATATGCATAAAGTAGTTTCTGAGTTCCCAACCTATGAAACACATTTACTGGATTACAGCATTTATGTGCAGTCAAGATGCAGTTTTCCAAGCTTCTTAGGTTATATCTGTATTTTTCCCATCCCCTTCAGGGTGGTTATATTGTTCATTTGTAGTGCATGTGTTTGTTGGTGCACCAGAGCCACACAGTTTTAATTATGGGTTTTCTGTAGTCTGTTTTAATGTCTGGTGGAGCTAGTTACCCTTGTCTTCCTTTTTCAGTGTTTTCCTGGCAATTCTTGTGTGTTTCTTTTTCCATGTGGACACAAAGTCTTCCTTTAAGTGGACTGGGGTCTGGAATAAGGGTTCTCTCAGCATTGACACAGCAGCAGAGATGCAGAGATACCTGAATTTGTGGTTGTGTGTGGCAGGCAGGCACACCCTGCTCCTGAAACTCAAGGTCTTGGCAGATCAGAAAAGGAAAAGCAATCTCTCTTAATAATTCATTTTCTTTGTGAGACCACCCCTTGACCTTAAGTTTCCCAGCAAACTCTTTTTTTTTTTTTTTCTTTTGAGATGGAGTCTCGCTCTGTCGCCCAGGCTGGAGTGCAGTGGTGTGATCTCGGCTCATTGCAAGCTCCGCCTCCCGGGTTCACGCCATTCTCCTGCCTCAGCCTCCCGAGTAGCTGGGATTACAGGCGCCTGCCACCAAGCCTGGCTAATTTTTTTGTATTTTTAGTAGAGATGGGGTTTCACCATGTTAGCCAGGATGGTCTCGATCTCCTGACCTTGTGATCCGCCCGCCTCGGCCTCCCAAAGTGCTGGAATTACAGCCGTGAGCCACCGTACCCGGCTGCAAACTCTTTTCAAGGTTTGAATTCAGAAGGTAGCAAGGGAAGAGGGTAAACACTGCATCTGCTGCCCCAGGGGAGCATGCGTCTGCACCTAGGCTGGTGTAGGGCAACGTCGTATCTTTAGACTACTACAGAAGGTACATTGTTTCTCCACTGCATCCTCCCAGCGGCTGGCATGTTGCCTGCTCATGGTTCTCTGCCTGGCACTGTTCTCTGTGCTGGGTTCTGTTCTCTCAGGCCAGAGAGCCTGGTGCACAGTACTGTCTCATTACCAAGCTCACAGCGTGGCCCTGGCCAGCAGGTCCCACCCAAACAAGCTCCCACCACAGAGAATGCCAGCAGAGCAGCCCTGAAACTGTGATTTCATCCCTGTTGAGTAGTGCATTTAATTCTTTGCTGATTTTTTTGGGATGAGGTAGATAGTGCAAGAACAGGGTGAGGTTAGAAGTGTATAAATCAAAATGTTCTGTCGCTTTTAGGTTTACATGGGTCATTGGGAATTCTTAAGAAATAGCCTCAGCATAACCTCATTGCTTGCTCACTTGCACCATGCTTGCTGGAATCGCCATGGCACGGTTTTACACCGCTTCCCGTCTCCCACCCTCGGTCATGCCTTGTAGCTGGACCTAGCTCACTGCGGTGGAGATGATATACAATGGGAGCCTGTGGGGCTGCGTGTTTTTTAACCACCCAGTCAGAGCTTACTTAAACCTGATGTGCTTTCTACACCATGTCAGGAACAGAGTTCAAGGAGAATTTCAGTGTGGGGTTGTGTCGTTGGCAATACACATTTGGCCTTTCGAGAGCTTAGTTTTGAAAGAGCAAGACTTGGCTGGCCACGTAAACCCTGGTTTCTTTGTTATAAAACGTTGGTCTTGTTGCCTTGTGGTCCTGTTTATTTAATTGTGCATCTCTTGTTTGGGGATTTAATTCTTTCTCTTTGAGACAGGGCCTTGCTCTGTCGCCCAGGCTGGAGTGTGATCCAGCTAAATACAACCTTCACCTCCTGGGTGCGAGTGATTCTTGTGCCTCAGCTTCCTGAGTAGCTGGGATTACCCATGTGTGCCACCACACCCAGTTAATTTTTGTATTTTTGGTAGAGACAGGGTTTTGCCATGTGGTCAGGCTGGTCTTGAACTGCTGGCCTTGAGTGATCTGCCCGCCTTGGCCTCCCAAAGTATTGGGATTACAGGTGTGAGCCACCATGCCTGGCCTTGCTTGGAGATTTTTAATTGGAAGAACCAGAACAGACATGAGCTGACCGAGTTTCCTGAAAGGATGCTGGGGGAACATGCAGAGCCATGGGCAAAGGTGAACCTTGGGGCCAGGTGGCTCCAGAGAGCTGTGAAGTAGGAGCCAAGGAGTCTACGCTGTGGGCAGCCACCAGCTGGGCTCATTTCCAGCCAAGGAACCTTGGTCACCCTCTCAGATCCCAGGCAGAGACCAGGCCTAGGGGGTAGGAGAAGAGAATGGGGGCACCCTAAGTAACCGTGCCACAGCAACCACACGCAACAGGGAGAGGTGCCTCTCCTAGACCAGAGTAGAGGACCGTCCCTAGCAGTCAGGGAGGGCACAGCCGGAGCCCACTGTGCCGGCCAAGGTGACCGCTAGACCCACAGATCCTCTAATGTGCACGAAGCGGCCCTGCCCCAAGAGTCTGTTTCTTTCCTTATGCTGTCAGCAGGAAGATTCCGAATGCCCTTCACAGGCTTCCTGCAGCATCTTCAGCTTCGCTCCTGGGTGCCTGTCCTTTCCCAGCCTTCTCCTATAACTGAATCCTGCGCACTGAGCACAAGCCATCAGCAGCTGCTCCTTGGATGTGCAAACCTACTGATATTTAGCCGCTGCTGCTATTTAGAAGCACAGGGTTAACAGAAAGACGTGTTAGTACATTTTCTTAATTTTTCAGAATTTTAAACAGATACGTAATTTAAAAGATGCAGCCCCTCCTGTGCATGCCCCTCCTCATGCCACTCCTCTGTTCCAGGGCCCGCCTTTCCTGTCCTTTGAGGAGGACCCGCGGCAGCAGCCCCTGGAGCTGGCAGTGCAGGAGGTCTCCAGTGTGCTCAGGTCGGCCGAGGAGAAGGTGAGCCCGGGAGCCCCTTTCCCTGCAGGAGGAAGTGAACTTGGTGCCGGGGACAGGCAGTTTGCTTTGTTTAGAATCATCAGGCCGGGTGCGGTGGCTCAAGCCTGTAATCCCAGCACTTTGGGAGGCCGAGACGGGCGGATCACGAGGTCAGGAGATCGAGACCATCCTGGCTAATACGGTGAAACCCCGTCTCTACTAAAAATACAAAAAACTAGCCAGGCACGGTGGCGGGCGCCTATAGTCCCAGCTACTCGGGAGGCTGAGGCAGGAGAATGGCGTAAACCCGGGAGGCGGAGCTTGCAGTGAGCTGAGATCATGCCACTGCACTCCAGCCTGGGCGACAGAGCGAGACTCCGTCTCAAAAAAAAAAAAAAAGAATCATCGAAAACGCAGAACCCTTTACAGTAGGAAAAAAATCAAAACCACCATCTGGTCCATCAACTGATGGGTGGATGAAGAAAGTGTGATCCGTCCACATAATGGGACGTTATTCCGCCTTGAAAAGGAGCGAAATTCTGACACTCGCTCCAGTGCGGGTGAACCCTGAAAATCAGGTGTCAAGTAGAAAAAGCTGGACACAAAAAGCCTCGTATTGTGTGATTCCATTTATATGAACTATCCAGAGTAGATAAACCTGCAGGGACACAGAGGAGGTTCTTGTTGCCAGGGCCTGGGTGAGGGACTCTTGGGGGAAAATGGAGAGTGACTGCTGATGGGCTGAGGGGTTCATGTTGGGGGGATGAAATGTTCTAGAATTGATGGTGGTGTTAGTTGTAGAACTCTGTGAATATATTAAAAACCATTGATTTGTACAGCTTCGACAGGTGAATCATATCTCAGGGCATCTGATATCTGTTGCTCAAATATGTACATCCTGTTGTAGACTTTATATATTATGATATATCTCGTTTTATATACATATGTTTACATATATATGAACTATGTAGATGTTATGTAGAATTCATTTTCCTGTTGCTAACAGTTTATATGCTCAACTTACTAGACTCATCAGATACCATAAAGCATAAAAGCTTCTGAAATAAGTCCTAAGACACTTCCTCTCTGTCTTTTTTGGTTTTGTTTTGTATTGTTTTAGGGATGGGATCTCGCTCTATTGCCCAGGTTGGAGTGCAGGGGCATCAGCTTACTGTACCCTTAAACTTCTGGGCCCAAATGATCCTCTTGCCTCAGCCTCCTGAGTAGCTGGGACTACAGGCACGTGTCACTGTGCCTGGCTAATTTTTTTTATTTCTTTTTTTGCAGAGATGGGGTCTTCCTATGTTACCTAGGCTGGTTTTGAACTGTTAGTTTCAAGTGATCCTCCAACCTCAGCCTTTGGGAGCAAGTGCTGGGATTATAGATGTGATTCTCCATGACCAGCTGAAATTTTCTCTTTAATACAAGTCTTACCCTTGTACTCATTATATTATTGTTGTTGTTGTTATTATTATTATTATATTTCTTACTCTTGGGCTCTGAATTTTCCCCATTAATAAAAACGGTTTATTTGCCAGTTATGTTCAGCATAACTAGAAAAAATCCAAAGACCACCTCCATGTGGAGAAATACAATGTTCTTGTTGGCTGCTGAATGCACTGATTTGTAATTTACAGTCTAGAGTTGCAGTTAGACATGAGGGTATGGTCTCACTTTAGGAGGGAAAAGAAGGAATCAGTGCTTCCCCCCTTCCCCATAACTCACATGTATATTTCCCATATGTGCATATAAAGAATCTGTTTTTGAAAGCATCATCTATAATGAAGTTCCATTCTCTGTTCCTCCTCTTCCTACCTACACTGATGACTGTTCTTCTAAAGTTGGTCTGCTCTTTCTTCATTTTCAGCCTGTGTTTATATGTTGCCTGTGTTGCTGTATGATGTTTATGGCTCTGTCTGCATTTTTTTTTTGTTTGAGACAGAGTCTTGCTCTGTCGCCCAGGCTGGAGTGCAGTGGCTGGATCTCAGCTCACCGCAAGCTCCGCCTCCTGGGTTTATGCAATTCTCCTGCCTCAGCCTCCCAAGTAGCTGGGACCACAGGCGTCCACCACCTCACCCGGCTAGTTTTTTGTATTTTTTAGTAGAGACGGGGTTTCACTGTATTAGCCAGGATGGTCTCGATCTCCTGACCTTGTGATCCACCCGTCTCGGCCTCCCAAAGTGCTGGGATTACAGGCTTGAGCCACCGCGCCCAGCCTCTGTCTGCATTTTATTATCAAGTTAGGTGTGTGGGTGCCATTTAGCAGACAGCAAGGAGGGGACGCCTGTGTGGCCCCAGATGGAGGAGAGTGTTGCGGGCCCCTCCACCCCACCTCTCACGAATCCCTGTGACAGCTGGAGTATTTGTGTGTTTAACATGTTTATCATTTTTTATGTACTTTTGCAACAAGCTTTCTCTATGTAGATCACTGTAATTTTGAGACTTCTCCAGGTTAGTTTTTGTAGTTCTTTTCTTTGTTGTTCATTTTGCTTCAGCTATAATTCAGGATTCCAGATGAACCCGAGCTCACTTACCCATCTCCTATTACTGGGTAATTAAATTGTTTTCTCTTTTTCGAAAGTACAGGTTGGTATCCCTTATCTGAAATTCTTGGGGTCAGGAGTATTTTGGGTATCAGATCTTTTTTTGGATTTTTGAATATTTGCATTATTTTTTACTAGTCAAGCATCCCGAATCCAAAATACTCCAGTGAGCATTTCCTTTGAGCATCACATCGGCACTCAAAAAGTTTCAGATTTTGGAGCATTTCAGATTTGGGATTGTTGGATTCAGGATGCTCAGTCTGCACAGAGAGTGCTGCAGCAATTGTGTCTGTTCATTGCCTCCCGACTCCTCAGACAAGCACCGGAGGATCCCAAGAGAAGGCATGAGCCTGGCGGGTCGCTGGTGTGCACACTTCAGCTTGGCCAAGTATTCCTGAGTCAGTCATTAAAGTGCTGTTCCGGTTTTCTTTGCCCCAGCAGCATAGGAGAGCTCTCCTTCCTGCATACCCTTGTCAGCACTGGAGCCACACTGTTACATAATCCTTGCGATGAATGTGAGGAAGTTACTGGAAAATACTGGGGTTGCAGGAGGGAGCCCATGGCAGCAGTGCAGGATGCTGAGCCTGGCACAGCCTGGAGAACTGGAAGGGCCCTGCGGCAGGTGGTCCAGTGCCCATTTTACACCTGGGGAGCTGAGGCGCAGAGAGCCGTGGGCCTGCCCTCCTGGAGCCCGCTGCTTTGGAAGTGCCTTCCCGGATGGCGCGCACCCTCTCTATTTGTGGCAAATAGGGACTGAATCCCTTTGTGGCTGGGTGGTTTCTGTATGGTGTTTTCTGGTGCTTTCCCAGTTAAGAGAGGAGTGGAATGTTCAGGCCTGGCCTGGACAGAGAGTGGAGGAAGCGGAGCTGTGGAAATAGCAAGACTCTATCTTTAAAAAAACTTCATATTGCCAGAAAAGTGGCCTGAGACAGTAGGTGATTCAATTGTAATCCCTTTAATAAATACAATTCCAGAAATGGACATGACAAAAATAGTACATGTAAATTAGAAGTTAAAAACAGCATTGTATTTGTACAGCCATGACCATAGTAACATTTTTCATAACGGTTGAAATGTGGAAGCCACCCAAGGGCTCACCGATAGGTGAATGGATAAGGAAATAGAATAGAATTCAGCCATAGAAAGGAAGGGCATTCTAGGCCGGCCACCGTGGCTCAAGCCTGTAATCCCAGCACTTTGAGGCCGAGGTGGGCAGATCACGAGGTCAGGAGTTCGAGACCAGCCTGGCCAACATAATGAAACCCTATCTCTACTAAAAATACACAAAAAGTTAGCTGGGCGTGTTGGTGCGCGCCTGTAATCCCAGCTATTTAGGAGGCTGAGGCAGGAGAATTGCTTGAACCCGGGAGGTGGAGGTTGCAGTGAGCTGAGATTATGCCACTACACTCCAGCTTGGGTGACAAAGCGAGACTCCATCTCAAAAAAGAAAAAAAAAAAAAAAGGAAGGAAGGACATTCTGACATAGGCTATAACATGAATGAACCTTGAGGACATTATGCTCAGTGAAATAAGCCAGATGTGAAGGGACAAATGCTGTGTGAGTCCACTTCTTAGCGGTCCCTAGAGTAGCCTGATTCAGAGAGACAGAAAGTGGAATGGTACGTGCCAGGTGCTTGGGGGAGGAAAGTGGGGACGTAGTGCTTAGTGAGGATAGAGTTTCAGTCTGGGAAGATGCAGCTTCTGGAGGTGGATGGTGATGATGGTTGATGCAACAAAGTGAATGGACTTAATGCCACTGAACTGTGCACTCAAAAATGGCTAAAATGGTCAATTTTATGTTATGTGTATTTTACCACGATAATAAAAGATATGGAAGGGTATAGAGATTTCTTAAGTTTTCATTATTTCACATAGCAAGCTTTGTTTAATTTGTTTACCCTTCCTTTACCTGAGCTATGATTTGTCAATCCTTGTCAGGGGTCAGTGACTTTATTTTCTTTTTAAAATTTATTTTTTTAATTGACAAAAATTGTACATATTTGTGGTATGCATCTTGATGTTTTGATATATATATACATGTGGAATGGCTAAATCTAACATGTGGATGATGTCATATACTTAACATTTTGTGTGGTTAGAAATTTAAAATCTACTCTTTTAGCAATTTTCAGGTATATAATATATTGTTACTAACTTTAGTCACCATGGTATCCAATAGATCTCTTGAACTTATTCCTTCTAACTGAAATTTGATATCCTTTAACCAATACCTCCCCAGTGTCCCCAACTCCCTAGCCCCTGGTAACCACCATTCTGCTCTTGGTTTCTTTGAGTTTAACTTTTTAAGATTCTACTTATAAGTGAGATCACGTGGAATTTCTTTCTGTGCCTGACTTATTTCACTTAACATAATGTCCTCCAGGTTTATCCATGTTGTTGCAAATGACAGGATTTTCTTCATTGTTAAGGCTAATATTCCATTGTGTATATCTGCCACATTTTCTTTATCCATTCATCTGTTGATGGACACTCAGGTTGATTCCATCTCTTGGCTGTTTTGAATAATGCTCCAGTATCTTTTTAAATTACTGATTTTATTTCCTTTGGATCTATAATGGACCCTTGAACAGCATGAGGGTTACGGGCACTGACCCCTTGTGCCATCAGAAATCCACATATAGGCCGGGCGCGGTGGCTTACGCCTGTAATCCCAGCACTTTGGGAAGCTGAGGCGGGCGGATCACAAGGTCAGGAGATCGAGACTGTCCTGGCTAACACGGTGAAACCCCATCTCTACTAAAAATACAAAAAATTAGCTGGGCATGGTGGTGGGCACCTGTAGTCCCAGCTATTCAGGAGGCTGAGGCAGGAGAATAGCATGAACCCAGGAGGTGGAGCTTGCAGTGAGCTGAGATCGCACCACTGCACTCCAGCCTGGGTGACAGAGCAAGACTCCATCTCAAAAAAAAAAAAAAAAAAAAAAAAAAACACATATAACTCTTGATTCCACAGAAACTTAACTAATAGCCTACTGTTGACCAGAAGCCTTACTGATAACATAGTCAATTGACATGTATTTTGTATGTTATCTGTATTACTCTATTCTTACAATGAAGTAAGCTAGAGAAAAATGTTATTAAGAAAATCATGTGGGCCAGGCATGGTGGCTCGCACCTGTAATCCCAGCACTTTGGGGCTGAGGCGGGTGGATCATGAGGTCAGGAGTTCAAGACTAGCCTGGCCAACTTGGTGAAACCCTGTCTCTACTAAAAATACAAAAACATTAGCCAGGCATAGTGGCAGGTGCCTGTAATCCCAGCTACTCAGGAGGCTGAGGCAGAGAATTGCTTGAAGCCGGGAGGCAGAGTTGCAGTGAGCTGAGATCGTGCTGCTGCACTCTAGCCTGGGTAACAGAGCGAGATGCCATCTCAAAAAAAGAAAAAAGAAAAGAAAATCATATGGAAGAAAAAAATCTATTTACCATTCATTAACTGGAAGTGAATCATCATAAAGGTCTTCATCTTCATCGTCTTCACATTCAGTAGGCTGAGGAGGAGGGAGAGGAGGGGTTGGTCATGCTGTAGCAGGGGTGGCAGAAGTGGGAGAAAATCCACGTATTAGTGGACCTGTGCAGTTGAAACCCATGTTGTTCAAGGGTCAGTAGTATACCCAGTAGTGGAATTGCTGGATCATGTAGTAGTTCTCTGTTTAGTTTTTAAAGGCGCTTCCATATTGTTTTCTGTAATGGCCGTAATAATTTACGGTGTCACCAACAGCACACAAGGGTTCCCTTTTCTCCATGTCCTTACCAGCACTTGTTATCGCTCATATTTTTGCTAATAGCTATTCTCACAGGTTTGACGTGATATCTCCGTGTGGCTTTGATTTGCCTTTCCCTGATGATTAGTGATGTTGAGCATTTTTTCAGAGACCTGTTGGCCATCTGTATGTCTCCTTTTAAGAAACGTCTATTCAGGTCCTTTGCCCATTTTTTAATTGGGTTATTTGTTTTCTTGCTGTTGAGCTATTTGAGTTGTTTATTTATTTTGGATATTAACCACTTATCAAACATATGCTTTGGAAATATGTGATTCCATTCTGTAGGCTGTCTCTTCACTCTGTTGATGGTTCCTTGGCTGTGCAGAGTTTTTAGTTTGATGCAATCCCATTTGTCTGTTTTTGTTTTTGTTGCCTGTGTTTTGGGGATCATACCAAAAAAAATCATTGCCCAATCCAATGTCTTAAAGCTTTCCTTCTGTGTTTTTTCCTAGTAGTTTTATAGTTTCTGGTCTCACATTTAAGTTCTTCATGCATTTTGAGTTGATTTTTGTATATGTGTGAGATAAGGGTCTAATTTCATTCTTCTGCATGTGGATAGCCAGCTTTCCCAACACCATTCAAGGAGTCAGGACTTTTTTTTTTTTTTTTTGAGACAGAGTCTTGCTGTCTTGCTCTGTCACCCAGGCTGAAGTGCGGTGGCGCAACCTCGGCTTACTGCAACCTCCGCCTCCTGGGTTCAAGAGATTCTCCTGCCTCAGACTTCTGAGTAACTGGGCGCAGTAGCTCACGCCTGTAATCCCAGCACTTTGGGAGGCCGAGGCAGGTGGATCATGTGGATCAGCCTGGCCAACATGGTGAAACCCCATCTCTACTAAAAACACAAAAATTAGCCGGGCGTGGTGTTGTACACCTGTAATCCCAGATACTCGGGAGACTGAGGCAGGAGAATTGCTTGAACCTGGGAGGCGGAGGTTGCAGTGAGCCGAGATTGTGCCATTGCACTTCAGCCTGGGCGACAGAGCCAGACTCCACTCGGAAAAAACAAACAAACAAAACAAAACAAAACACGAGTCAAGGCTGTGAAGCAGCAGCCGTGTTGTCCTGGTTAGGAGCAGGGTTCCTTGCTCCGTTCTTTTACTTCCTTGTGTGGCTCGGCTTCTTACCTGTAAAGGTAGAGGATACTATCCACCCCCTAGACAGGCTATGAGGATGGAGTGAGTTACTGCAGGTACAGCATATGGAGCAATGCCAAGCCTGTGCCAGGCTCAATATTTTCGCCTACCTCTATTGTTATTTTTGCTCACGTGTTTATTTCTTCACTGTTCTTAGACGTAGAAGAGTAGAGGTACTTGAGAAAGAGTATGTGCATTTTTAAGGATCTTGATACGTTTTGTCAGAAAAGCAACCTTAGGAAATAGACTACTTTTTATTTTTTGAGACAGTTTCCCTCTGTCACCTAGGCTGGAGTGTACTGGCACAGACACTGCTCACTGCAGCCTTGACCTCTTGGGCTCAACAGTCCTCCTGCCTCAGCCTCCCGAGTAGCTGGGACTACAGACATGCACCACCATGCCTGGCTAGTTTTTTATTTTTTCTGTAGAGATGGTGTCTCACTTTGTAGCCCAGGTTGATCTTGAACTCCTGGGCTCAAGTAGTCCATCGTCTTCTGCCTCCCAAAGTGCTGAGATTATAGGTGTGAGCCACCTCATCCGGTGAAAGTGGATGATTAAATTGCATTTGTTTTGATACAATTACAGAAATAGTTCATGCTCATTAAAAAGTTAAAAATAAAAATGTCCCAACTTTGATTATTATTATTTTTTAACTATCGACCTCCTGCTGCCGCCTGCTGGGATGGGGCTGCTGTTAACCTTGTTCTTGGAAGTTTTTCCTGCCAGAGAAAAAGCACACAGCGGACTCTTGTTTTCTTTTGCAACAATGTTCCGCATAGCTCTTGACTTTTATGTTTTTGTGGCCAAATGAGGAAAGGAGCCCTTGCCACTGCCTTGTCCTGGCTGTGGCTCTCACTGTCCTTTGAGGTGGAGTGAGCCCACCGGTTGGGTAGACGGGTCCCCTCCCCTCCCCTCCCCTTTTACAGGGCTGTGAGTGTGGGAGGAGGAGCCCGGTCGCTCTTGCCAGCCTGGATCCTGTGCACACCACAAGGAGGAAGTCCTGTTGGGATCTGCCTGGGCTCCTGGGAAGGGTCAATCAGGAGTAGAACACCCTCGGGTGCTTGGATTCTGTACATGGCCTTTTCCATTCTTGGACGAGCATCTTGGCCAAACATGACACATTTTTAGGGCACTGTTTTTGCAAAGGCATCCAGCCAGCTTAATCTCTTATAAAATGTCCAGGGTGAGACACTGCTTAGTTCATGCGTTAAATGAAAATGATAAGACAGCAAGGCCTCTTTTTGTTAATACTGTTCTGTGAGTTCAGCTCTAGAACTGCCGTGTAGGGCACCGGGTTCACAGTGGTGTTCTTCTTCTCTGGTATCTAAGCCACACACCCCCGTGGTCTCCAAATTTGCACTGAATTCCGTGTCAGCACCGCCTCGTGTTCCCTCAGCTGGGCATAATTCTTGAAAAGGAAAAAAAACTGTAACAGAACTTGAGGACCTGTGACAAATAAGAGATAGAAAAGAAATAGGAAGTTTTCATTCCAGGGCATTGCCCCTCCCTTTCAAAGCTCACGCCGTGGTGTCAGGTTGCATCTTCCTCATCTTTTTACTCAGCCTTGACAAGGGACATGTGGTTGGCATTTGAGCCAAGACAGGGACAAGGCCGCCGGAACCCAGCCTGTTATATAATGCCATCTCTGATCAGTGGGATAAGGCTGAGGACTGGCTGGCCTGAACTCCCCACCTCCTCTCCCTTGACAGACGCCTGACTGGTGTTCCATCTGGAGTCTCCCTGTGGGTCGCTCTCCCAGTGGAACTGGCTGCCCTGGCTACTGGATGCCCTTTTCTTGGACTTCCTCTTGCCACCCCTGAAGGCCTCTGTGTGTCCAAGTTATCACCTTTGCAAATATCTGGTTCATCTGCTAAACCCTCTCTGCATAGTCTACACAGAGTGAGGTCTTCCAGAGCTTGAAGCAACTTGAGTCATCCCGCAGGACCAATGATGGAGAAGCGCGGAGTCTACACCGGGCCCAGCCACGGCTGCGGCGAGGAGTGGTCTCAACTATGTTTACTCACAACACTTTCGACACCAAATGTGTGTGGGTTTTTCTCACACCAACTATTAGTTCTTCAACTCTGGTGCCAACTGGGTGTCCTACACTTCAGCTCCATTCTGACATTACTGAGACTTAACACAGATCCCACAGGCTCAGGGCCGGGTCCCACAGGACTGCTCCCACTTCAGACACCAGGCATAAGCTCTAGGTGCCCCCGTTCTTCTGACTGTCTGTAGATCGGAGATTTCCCCAAACCACCCCCTGAGGTTCACATATTTTACTGGAGCGACTCACAGCACGTAACTCAGGAAAACAGTTTTCTTACTATTACTAGTTTATTAGGAAGGATATGACTCAGGATTGGCCATGTCGAAGGGATGCTTA